>NC_143021.1:144439586-144755003 GCF_055824585.1 Amblyomma mixtum
GTTCCTTAGCTGGGGGCCTGTAGAAGTGGCTCTAAATTGGAGAGTTGACGGGCTTGTGTTTAGAAATAAGCGATGAGTTTTAAAAGTCACAGAGGGCATTGAGGGATATTTTATGTATATGACGACTCTCGTCCTGAGCATGCGCACGTCGCGGGTTGGATCCCAGATGTGGCAGATGGAATTTTTTTCTTCACTCCGCTCTGAAGTAAGTCTATAAACTGTTGGCATTTCTAAAAAATATACTACAGCTTATACAGGGCGATAAAATCACCTGCTCATTCTGTATTGCGCAAAACATTTCGCGTTTGCGTTTTGCATTCCTCCTGAGCTCGTTAGGAGCTCGCAGTGCGTGTAAGCGGCAGTTTACGTTGTGGGGGGATGGACACCTTTCTATGCGAGTGGCATTTGGCAGCACGGGGAGCCTAATTTCACGGGGAGCCTAATTTTTATACGCACCACATCTAGCGCTGGAAAAAATGCTGGTACTGTATTTTCAAAATGGCATGCAACATGTCTGCACTCCCTGAAGACTTGCCGCTGCAGACCATCAGACCTCGCCTAGTCGTTTGCTCTTTTGCAACAATAGTTTTTCTTTACGCCCTCCTGTTATGGCCTCGTAGGTGAGTACATGTTAGGTAAAATCATTATAGAGGGTATTTTTGCTATAAACTTATCACTTGTTTCATACAAATGCTTGAAAGCTACACAGCCCTCCTTGAGTTGGGTGTTTTCATTAGCTGAAAAGGCGCTGAAGCACATTTGTGGATGAATGCACTCTAAATATGTTTCTAATTGATTTTCAAATATAACCGTCGAGATCGCTGCTATACGAAACATGAAACAGTGTGTTTTAATTTTTTTCCGCTTTATATTTTCAAAAATGTGGGGCTTTTATATTTGCGTTGCAACGGCACTGTTGAGTTTCTTTTTCCCAAGTATAGCTTAGTTGGACATGTTGTACTTCTTATGCCTGCCCATTACTTTCCTTTGTTCTGTTCTATAGCTGCGTCTTTTCTTTTGCTACTAGCCCGCTTGTGGCGTTCACTTTCCTTGGAAGCACAGTATCAATATACACTTTCAAGGGATATTCAACCTCACGAAGAACTCTAGTTTGGGCTAGTTGGTTCATGATTCAACAGGAAAATGGCGCAAAAGACGTGGACAAAAGAGACAAACACGACAGGACCAGCGCCAACTTACAACTGAATTTTATTTCGCACCAAACCCGCCTTTATGTAGGCCAACACGCCCTAACATCCGTGTAATCAAGCACAGGCAGTAGAAAAGATAACTGTAAGATATCTACCACATGAAGCGCAAAAGCAACCACGTAACATACTATCATGGCTAAAAAAAAACCCAACAAAAGTATAGCAAACAACACTAAAACGGTCATGACCAAACAACTCTTCAACACCAAAAACGATACACACTCATGAGTGATACGAGATGACCAACAAGAAACGTGGAAAAAAGGTGAAGAATGAAGCGTTAAGACCAAAGCAGTGTCAAAGGTAAAAAAAGGTTGAAATGGATGAAGAGTGCAAACCTTAAAAATTGGAAACCAAAAACCAGCAGCCACATGAATGATAACCGATGACCAACCAGAAAAAAGATGGACGCGAAGCTGAGACCAAAGTCGGCGTCAAAGGTATAAAAACGAGAAAAAAAAATTGGAAACGAACAACCAGCAGCCATATGAATGATAACCGATGACCAACAAGAAACATGAAAAAGGATGAACGCGGAGCTCAGACCAAGGTCAGCGTCAAAGGTGTAAAAAACGAGAACAAAAACCGCGCAAAAACCGCACATCGTCAAAAAAATCGTCAAAAATTGCAACCAATGCCAAAGGAAAGAGCGTGCACAACAAAACAAAACGAAGAGCCTACAGAAAACTTTCTAGAAAAGTGTACTCCTCGTTGCTAAGCGTAATGGATGGCTTGCTGACGCATCTGCTCCCTTCTTTCCTGATGTAAAAGGCTTCGACCACCTCTCTCTCAAATCTGTCCTTCCCACTCCTCAAAAAAATAGTTTTCTCGCCTCACAGCTCACATTTTTCTGCTTGCGTGTAATGGATACAGCCTTCTGCTGGTAAGCTTTTTCTTCGTGAACTGCTGGTGACATCAAAACAAGCAGTGTATCATTGTTCCAGCAGCTTTGTATCACCCTGTATGGCGTAAGCAGAATATGTTTCTATCGTGCTCAGCAGGCTTTTATCCTAACATATCTGCTCTCATTGTTACAGTGGCAGCAAATTACTTAGATGTATGTAAGGACTTTTCAGTCCACTTGCTATGTTTAGGCACATATTTTCTTTCCTTTTCCATTACTGCCCTCACATTTTTGTATGACGGGAGGTAAGCATATGTCTTTGTGTGTTACTGAAACACTAAGTCAATGGAAAGTAACTGCAATGATTGAGCAGTAAAGAACAAGCTAATACCCACTTTTGAGCACTGACATTTCCTGTCACTTCCTGGAAATAGACTCACATATGACATTGGTATGGACTTGTTTGCTTGCAGGCAGCCACCATGATGTATGGGGGAGTTGTGCAAGGCATCTGAACGTGCTTAGCAGATGTTGCAATAAAATGGTCCTGTTTTTATAAGGAACATGCGTTTGTCTTTTGAAAATGCACATCAATGGAAGTGAATGAAGCCTTCTGCTTCTGCCTCTACCACTGGCGAAGTGTATGTGTGGACAGTGCGATTTCACTAGCATTGTAGTGAATGCAAAGCATGCCCCCAAAATTATATGTCAATCACACACTGCAAGAAAAAAAGAATGCACGGATAACATTCTTGAAAGGTATATGGCAGCGTAGCTGGTGATATGCATGCGCACAATGCAGCAAAAACAATGCCAGCATCTCTTGCCATTGTTTGCACTGCATAAAATACCAGTACTTTTCCTCAGCGGTGTGCAAACCACGGATACCGAAATCGCTAGAAATGCAATCAGTTGTCAGTCTCGGCTACAGGGTATTATGATTCAAAACTAGCTCTTGTAAATGGCGCGGTTTCCGGAAGAGCTGCTCCGCAATAGTACAGCGACATTTGCTGCGCATGGCGCTGCACGAATGCGCGTGTAGTGTCTAGATAGGAGTAGGTGAGTTGCATAAATATGGAAGTCTGCTATGGTGGGCTTGCTGCTCGCACCGCTGGCACTTCCTCTATGTGCACGTGCCAATCTGCTCGCGGGTGCTCAAAAGGGGTGGTGTCCCTCATTGTTAGTCATGGCTGGAATTCCGCTCCGGTCAAGAATGGAGAAAATTGTGCTGCGGGCGTGCGGGGCAGCTTGTTGCATGCGAGTGAGAGGGGGAGCTTGCGGAGCGTAGTGTGTGTGTATGTGTGTGTGTGAGAGAGAGAGCGCGGTCGCCCTCTCCCGAAGTGCGCGCCTCACGTGTCAGGTCGCCGGCAACGCGAGGCTGCTGAAACTTTTCGCGGTCCTTCCCACTGGCTGTATCGCCTCGCGTAATGGAAATACAAGCAGGTGGGAAGGTATTCCCTTTTTCCCTCTCTCTCTACCCTTTGTTTTCCCCTTCACTGTCATCTCGCTTTCCATTTCCATCCCCCAGCTCAGGTGCTTCTAGACATGATAGCAGATGCCGGGGCTGGCAAGAATCATTTTACCTTCTTTTGCATTTGCAATAAAAGCCACTTACTATTACTACTCAGGATAGTTCAGTGAACACGAGGGGCCGAGAGCTTCCGGTGAAATTTCTTGGAAACCGGTATGAAGTCCTTTGGCTGCGTGGTCTGTGGATGACATTGGTGAAAACATTTCGTCTAAGAGCTATTTTTCAGCAGATTTCGAAGCCCTCTCACCAACACCATCAAGGACTTCAGGATAATTCAGCAAGGTTATGCGGGAAGCAGGTTTTACATCGCAAATTATTTTTCGACCTGGTTTACAAAGCGGGGGACATAAAATGACGTTAGTGTCGATCCGTATTCACAAATTAGAAGACCATAAATATTTTCAAAATTGTGCTCGTCTAGCTGATAAACATTTACGACCAGATTTTCATTAGCGTGGTTATGAAAAAAACCTAATTGGAAGGGGCCGGAACTCTACATTTTACCAGATCTGACGAACGCTTCAGCCTCTTGTTCAGGACGGTTCCTCATGCTTGTTTACAAAAAAGCATACAGCAGCAGCATGCTTGCATTGTCTGCGCATTCCGGCCTTGAAATAGCATTTGCCACAGCGGTTGCTTTTGTGTGCATGGTCATGAAACGTGCAAAAAATCTGCCATCATTTACACACACATCTATTTTCCTCAACATTTCATGAAATTCTAAGATATTACGGGAGTAGGCATTGCTCTGGCTGAATGTAACTTCTAAGTCAAAATGTTTGCTTGCACATGAATGAGCACATATAGCTATGGCTCTGCAAATAAAGTGTTCCCGCATGCTCGGTAATCTCTTCAGCTTCGCATATCTGTTTAGAGGCACTTTATTTTATGCTCGCATAAAGATTGTGTTTATTATTATTAGCGCAAAACGTAACAAAACCCCATTGTATTGGCCTCGAATTTCGAGTTGATTCACTTAGGACACACACTTCCCCATTGAGGTAACAGCGTTTCATTGACAATCTGCTCCACTGAGTGCACGTGATCAATTAGCAATTTTCGCTCCTTCAAGTTGGCAGAAAAAAAAAATGTTTTCACTATTTTCTGGGATACACATCTTAGGCTCTGCATTTTTCTCACCTGAAAAAGAAAAAAAAAAACGCGACTGCGCATACAGATTTGCAGGCAGCCCAACACGTGCAAAGAAAACTGACTTCCTTCAAGACACACGTCCTCAACGCACGTGTTTTTGGTCCGATGGGCAAAACATGCGCCGTACCGAGAAGGCTCACACTGGGAGAAGAAAGGCTGCCAGGCGTTTCGAATCAGGGAGCAAAGCTGGTGGGGGAATGCTCGGCACCTGAAAAACCGGTTCAGAACCGAAAGTCGACGATTTTGACCATCGGGGCACACCTTTTTGACGTCACACTGTTTACATCAGGGAGAGGTCTATTATGAGGCACCGGCCGGATTCACTGGCGCCTGGAGCGCGCTCCTGCCACCCGGCCTAAGTCATTCAGCGCAAGCGTTTCCCCTCTTCTATCCTGTGAGGGCAGGCGAGGCGTCTCGAATCGGGGTAGAAAGACGGCGAAGGAGCCCTCGGGACCAACAACACCTGCTCAGAACCAAAAGTTGTCAGTTCTGCCAACCGGGCCACAACGTTTTGACGTCACGCTGCTTACAATAAGGAGGGGGTTTCACAGTTCTGCGAAGCTGATGTTTTGCGAAGGCGATTGACATGCGGCCATTCCAATCCAAGGTTCTTCTGCAGCCAATGCCAGGCTAGAAAGAGGAGACAGACCTGTGTGCCTCTGCTGCGGGGAGTGGGTACAAGTTGTCAGGGCGCACCCGCCCTGGGCGCAGTGGGGTTTGTAATAAAAATCTTTAGCGCGGCACCCAACCCTTGCTCTCACCGTTGTGGTGAAGCGGTGCGTTGCGCGTTTCTTTCCAGGAACGACGCTTGCTGCGTCAACAACGGCGGGGGGTTGACGCGGAGCACGGTACAGCGGAGCACGGCTGCTGAGACTACACACTCGCCTTGCCGGACCAAGTATAGTGTGTTCGCCAAACTCACTGCTGGGCAAATGCGTTTTGGTACGAGGCTTTTGTCGCAAGCTTTCTGGCACGGGGTTTTTGACACACGAGGTTTATGTAGTACGGGACATACACTGCAAGGGCGTTTGTCACGCAGGGCTAACAAGGCAGAGCTTTGGAAACGGGTGTTCTGCACTCGAATCAATCATGCTTTATCAGCAGGAGGTATGTTACAATTTCCAATTAGCGGCTTGGAAGACGTCCTTTTAGTGCGAGTGTAAAGCGTGTCATAAGCATGATGGAGATGCGCGATTGTTGTCAGGGCACCACCTAGTACCTGCCCCAGTATAGGCCACGCCGCCACAGTGAAGGCGCTTTAGCTCTGCAGGGTACGTAACCGGCTTTTGGATTCTTGCAGATTCACTAAGAAGGTTTTTGTATGATGTTTTATCATCCTCCTTTATAAACAACGCAGCCATAGCCCTGCCTGAAACAGAAAATCAGAAGTACAGTCGTGATTAGCATTAGATTAGCACCAGTGACGTTTTTATCTCGCAACGACAAAAGCAGCGCACGTGTTCACACAATCGTAACAGGTTGCAGAGAACCGTGTTGGTCATTTCGAAAAACCTGACATTTATTCTTTATCGTAAGCGTCGCTCACAACGTTTCCCCAACGGAATGTACAAGCTGTGCAGCGCTCGCGTCATGTGCAGCGAGGTAGCTTAGTTTGCGGCTTTTCCTCTACTACAGTTGTGGAATTGCATGAAAATTGGTTACTGTTCCTGAAAACGCTTCCGGCAACCTTCGCAGCTGCAGGACAACCACCTCTGTCAAAGTGTGCTGCATGGCCATGCACAGTGCGTGGACATCCAGCCTCCGGCATAATCGTCAGATATTCCAGGAGGCGAGGACCCGGTGCAGTTTGCCGGCTTTACTGAGTCGGACAGGTAACGAATACTTGGGACGAAAGATGGTTACCATGTTGAGTCGAGGAAGCGATACCCAGCAAACGTGTGAGGTCAGAAAAATTCTACGCGTTCACATAACGAATAGGATGGCAGAATGGACCATTGTACGGAAAAAGAAAATGAACTGAAAGGGACAGGGGACGCTGGAAGAATGAAGAGCAAGGAGTAGGAGGTGCAATGCCCTGTCTGACGTGGTGCCAGTGCAGATGCACCGCCTCTTCACACTGCGCAAAAATCGCGTGAAATACTGTTTTTACGAAAGGTAAGTAAAGATGTCAGCATTTTCCGCTCAAAATAACGACTGTTATTTCTTTCAGGAGGATAGGAGTGGCCAGGCGGCTGGATTGCGTCCACTGGAGCGCGTCGGGCATGGACGCAGTCCTGGAGCTTCTAGCGGAAGTAATCGCCTAACGCGAACCGCACAGAATGGCCTTCTCCCAAAGGACGGTAGGCAGCAAGTAGTGAGCTACTTCGAAGACGACGACCTATGGCTTCTTCATGGAGGCAAAAAAGACGGATTTGTGGTGATGACCACCCAAACCTACAACAAAGGGCCGCCTTTTTGTTTTAGGTTGGGGCTGTCATCTCCACGAATCGTCTTGTTTATCAGCATAAAAAAGTCATAGGTCGTCGTCTTCGAAGTAGCTTACAACTACTCCCTGCCTACCGTCCTTTTGGGAGAAAGCCAGTCTATGACAGCCCCAAACTATACAACAAAAAGGAGCTAGTGCGCTCCATATCCTTACACAGGCCTATCGTTATGGTGTTCACTCTGCAGGCTTATCTGCTCACCTGAACGAAGTTTTTCGTTGTGATGACAGCCCCAACCTCCAACAAAAAGGGGTCCCTATAGGCCTCCTATAGGGAGGCCTTTTTGTTGGCGGCTGAGGCTGTCATCACAACCAATCCGCGCTATAGAAAAACTTCGTTCAGGTGAGGAGACAAGCCTGCACAGTGAACACCATAACGATAGGCTTGTGTTAGGATATGGAGCCCAAGCAAGTGCAAGAAGGGTCATTTAGAGGTAACGCATATGCCCGATGTGCTTTTCAGATGTATTGTTACCGAGAGCAATTCATGTCAACCGCAAATTAGCCGTGTTCTTCCCTTCGCCACCAAGGATGTGACAGATGTGACACCTTTTTTGAGAAAGCAGACGGACGTTGGGTTTTTATTTTCAATTGATGTTGAAGGTTTATTATAGTCTGTGCCACGCGCAGAACTGCCTGAGGCAGTATGCGCGAGTGTACTGATTTCAATGGGGATACATCGTTTCAAATTTTAACAGGTATTAGTGTGCAAAGATTCTTGTTGTGCTTAGCTCCACTGTTGTTTCTTTTGGAACAAACATGTTTGTTCCTGGTGTTGCACCGGTGCTATGCAATATATTTTTATCTTCCATTGACCGTGCCTTAGCACCTTCTGCTGACGACGGCTCTGTCCTGCGAATATGCAGATGTGTTGACGAGGTAACCGCACCTTGACGCATGCTAGCACTTTATAAGGAATCTTATCCCTGCTTAGACAACTAGGGAAAAGCCTTGCTTTTACACAGCCTGAAAAATATTGCGGCCAGGTATGGCGTGCCTGTTGTTTTCTCGGCCACGATACAGCTCAGCGGTTTGCGCACACGTAATGGGCGAAGAAAAAAGCACCAGTGCGAAAAGAGGCATTGTGAATGCTTTGCGGATTGTGCAGTTGGTGTGGTATATGAAATTCGCAGCATGAGAGCACTCAAAATCGCTAGAAAAGGGAACTGGATCTAATTTACCTCTTCACTGCGCAGAGTGGAAATGGGAGCCGGCGCTTGACAGTATCAAGGTTCTTGGCAGGAGTCGCGAATAAGACAGCGCGCGAGGTTCTTTGGGGCTTTTCTCATTGCAAAGAAAGGAGCCGCATGTTGTAGTGCTTGTTCTGCTGCATTATATGCTTTTTCATAATCACCAGGCCTTGATAGTGAATGACTTCTAATAAAGAAGTCCTTTCTGCGTGTTGTGGATTTATTGCTATGCGCTGAAAGCGTTCTGTCGCTTTTTTGTTTGTTTGTTGTTCTTTTTGCCGATTTATTGTATATCACTGTATTTTGCAATGATTTTCTGACGCTGCTTCTGCAAAGATACTTTTGTACAATAAGCAGGAAACCGGAACTTGGAGATCGACGGTCAGATTGAAGATGCTGAAGTCGTTGCAAACTGTGATTCCACGAAGGAGGGTTGATGTGATAGCAGTGGTGCGCGGATCGTGTGACTGAGTGCCCTTTATATATTTGATCCCCAGACCTGCGAATAAACAATTGGTAGTCCAGCCACTTTATTGTCTGTTTCTCTTTTCCGGTTTTTATATTTTTGGATGGTTATTTATTTCTCATAATAAAGAGTTTTAGTTGTTGCAGTTTTTGTGTTACGCAGGAGTGCTGAAGCGGGCACAGCTCTCATCATGAGAAATTAGTTGCTAAGTTGAGCTTTGCGTTTCGAGTAGACATGCAGTATGCAGTCTTCCTCGACTAGCCTGGCTTCCAGGACTATTGAGGATTTGAGGGCTCTAGGAGGCTCGTTTGTGGCGAGCCTGTATCACGGTAGCCGATCATCGTGCACATCGTACAAAAAATGAGGGTGCCAACAGGGGTGCCCTAACAGTGCTCATTTCTTCAGAAGGCGTCAGCCGGAGGGTACTGACAAATTATGCCCCTCGTGTGCCTCTGGAGTGGATGCCATTATCAAATTTTCTGGGCAAGTGGCTTATCAAGCTTTTGTCACGTGAATAACCTTTATAACAACTATACAGTCAGGTGTGGCTGAAAGAAGCAGGTTCGACATCCGTGCGCGTGGTTGGTAGATGATATTTTTTCAAAATGTTGATATGATCTGTTTAGACTTATGCCTTCGCTCCACTGTTGTTACTTTTGGAACAGACATGTTTCTTCAGAAAAATAGTTGCCGCTACGGATATCGAGTATGCTGCTGTGCCGGGCCAAGATGGCTCGCACTTGACATTAGAGACTCCGGCGTACCGCGTGTCGCTGCCAAGGCGCGGGGGTTAGCGCATCAAGTGACTGCAACACTTCGCGAAAAAGTAAAAAAAGAAAACCGTACTGCCAGTTGGCGTATTTATTTCTCGCTTCCTGGGTATTTTTTCGCGCAGTTTTTTTAACACGACCGACGAAATAAGTGTTACTGCAAAATTTGCAGTTGGACCCTTGAGGCCTCTTACTCAAGCGCTTTTTTGAACGTACTATCACGATCAAAAGAAATGCGGTCAGAGTGCAGGTCGAGCTGAGTATTCGAAAGAGCAACTTTTGAGAACGAAAACCGAGACTCCTCTACTCTCTTCCTCGATTTTTTTTTCACATTCCCTCAAAATGCGGACTGAACTCGACTTCTGTCGGGCTTAGGTATCCACGGGACGAATGCCCTGTGTTGGCTGACGCTCTGACAACCGGTGCCGTTGCGCAGTTTCCACAGCTATTCTAAAAGATTTTTTTTTTTTACAGCGAGAGAGCTGCCGGGCGCTCCGTGTTAGAAGGAGCACAGGGAACGCTGTGAGTAGCGAGACAGGAGGCGGCCAGAGATGATTATCCTAGGGCGAAGACACGATCTTGCACCCCTGCCTCGCGCTATGGCTCATCGGTTGAGAAGCGCTGTCTTGAAACGCCGCCATATATTTCGCATCGGCTCCTGGACAATGCAGACCACTGGGAGGCCAGATCTGCGAATTTCCGCTACCTGTCGCCGAAATTCACTAACTGTGCAAGGATAGATTCGCCCCAGACCTCAGCGTGAGTACAAAATGTTTTCTTATGCTAGAACAAACACGAAACAGAGCAAACGAAACAGAGAAGCAGAAGCGATTTCAGTTGAAAAGTGACGTGAAAGCAAAAGTCCACTGATTTTGCGGACATCAGCTAGAGGACTAAAACGGGGCGTATAGCTCTGACTTCCCGCATTCCCCGGAATGCAGAAAAAATGAGCCTTTTACTATACAGATCTACTACACAAACAGTGCCAGTACAAAAAGATGGGAGGGGGGGGGGGGGTAGTGCAATATCCACATTCGATCGCTTATTTTCTAGACAGATGCTGCCGCACGCTCACATCCGTGTTCACAAGACAGCAGGGAATTAGAAATGTTGGAATTATCACAATTTCGTGCTGTTCACTAACGATATCACAAAAGCAGGAACGTTGCCTCGTGTGGCAACAAAATGCAGTTCCATTGAATGGATGGAAATGCTATGCTAAGGCCACAGTAGGGAGAAACTCGACGCGATTGTAATGAGTACTTATTAGCTCTTGCCAGCTATGTCCCGCAGTCTCCAGCCGAAGTTTCACAGCCAGTGTTTCCTTTTCGTTTTTCGAACCTTGGTGATGGTAGTAGTTTATTTGACAAAAAAAAGTGAACGAAAAGAATGTTGCCGGCTGCGGCCGTAAGCGCTTTCGGGATTTTTGTTATCGAGCATGGATGCGCGGACGGAAAGAAAGAAAATCAGCATTACTTGCAACGTATCTCAACGTCCATGGGCGTCCGGAGGGGGGGGGGGGCAAGGGGGGGGCGGCTGCACCCCCCTGGAAAATCACTCCCTCGAACCGTGAGTGATGGCCGCACGCCAGGGGCCGTGGTGGACTCAGCCAAAAGGGTAAAAGCAGCCCCGCTTCCACGCTTTGGGTCACATCTGCGAAATGCCGCGTCCGGGCACGCGTCTTTATGCCGTTTTCAAACCACGCCATCGTTAGCTCTGTTGAAGGCCGACCTGTTGCAGACATACAGCGGCACCGGCGAGCATGTGTTTCAAGCCGTCTTGAAATGGGTGCCTGTTTCTTTGATCTCTAGACAGATAGCGACACGGAGGCAGACAGTGCACAGTGCATCTTGTTTTCGCCTTCGTTATGCCGGCCACCGATGAATTCTTCAGGAGGGAAACACAAATCAGCCGTGTCCACCCCCGCTTTGTCGGGCTGCTCATGGGCAAGCGGGCGATCAGTTGGCGCCGCCGCCGCTCGCTGTGCCTCCGATCCACGGGAGAGCGCAGTGCGGTAGAAGCGCCGCTATCAGAATCTTCGGCAAAGGAGATCAGCATCTTTTGTTCACGGCGACGCAGTCTCCAGAGGCGCCCCCACACCAGCGTCCCTTGCGTCTTCTCCGAAAACCAGCGCCTTTGGTCAACGCAGCCCGATGGCGCCTGCCTGGCTCGCCTGTCACCTCTGGCTGGGCCTCAAATGACAACAGCGCCCGTGTACTGTGCGAGGTCAGTGCCCGGTAAAGAGACCCAGGTGGTCGACATTATCCGGAGCTCTGTACTACTCCGTTCCTCATAACCTGAGTCGTTTTGGGGCTCTGGACCCCATAAGAACACACAAAACAAATTTTCCTACCGGAGTGGCGAGTGTCCCTTCCCCTTGGAAGTCGCACGGAAGTAAGCCCTTGCACGTGTGCGCGCCTCTGTATTTGTGCTTCGGTGTTTTTAGTGGCCGTTTGTCAACGAAGCTGAGAACAACCAAGACAGTGGACGAGAAAACTACGAGCGGCGAGCAGTGTGCGTGCGGTTGCTCGACTGTGCGGATGCGCGAGCAAGATGGAGCGAGGTGTATGAAGCTGCGAGCGTGCATTTATCTTGTAAATAAGTTTTCGTTGTATGTATAGACATCTTTTGTTTTCAACGTACGCGTTCAACCGTTTTTCCAATCAATGTGTGTGACGAGTGTCCACCGAGAGCGTGTAATGAAGCGCAGAAATGAATTTATCACCCGTGTAATCACGCAATTCGCCCAGAAAAATCCGTGGAGTCTACAGTAGCTGTTCAAGGAAGACTGACTGAGTGACGTAGTTGCGTGTTTGTGACCATATTGTGCTGTGTGCTGGTCATCAATCCGGGTGAGTCGAGAACCCGTATGCAGCAATACTGAGCACTCTTCTCCACGAAGTGACAGTATATTTTTGGATTTTTTATTAATTTTAATTGTTTCTTCGTTGATAAACTGCAATGTATCTCTCCTAGCCACACTTTAATTTGCTGTTTGTAATTTTTATTTCATGTGTGTATTTCACTTATTTTTTATTTATATATAAATAAATAAATTCATACCGCAAATAGTGCCTTTTTGCTACGAACATGCCCCCCCCCCCCCCCTCCGGCGCCAACAACCAATGGGGCCCCCCCCTGCAAAAAATTCTGCGGACGCCCTTGTCAACGTCACAGACTACCTCTCCCAAGCTATTATCGGGAACTGGTGGGAGATGAAGGGGGCTAACACACTGTGATATTGCTTTCTTTTCCTCTCCGCAGCTACTGACCTAACGACTTGAACGCAATATGTTTGTACCATTCTGATATGACTTATTCTGCCCATTTTCTCTTATTTACTGTTACCATATCAGCTGTCTCTTAGAATTCTACATGGCACTGGCAGTGTGTGAGTAAACAATAAAAACACTCGCCATGCTTCGAAATCTCGGGTTGATGTTTCACTGCAGGTGTTTTTCCTGGAATTGCGAAATAAACGTTTGCATGGGGAACGGGAATCAATAGCACACAAGCTACGCGCCACGCGCCTTTGACCTCAGAAAAGGCGGTGACAACACACATGGCAACCGCCCTTTGAAACCAAGAGGTCATCTACTATTCCGCTGCATCCATTTCGACATCATCCATAGTTTTACGAAGGCCATAGCCCATAGATGTCTTGTGGCCCTTTGTTATGGATGCCAGTGGAACCTACGAAGCTTTATTTTGTAATATTGCTTCCCGTGGCTGCCGCTGCTAGTCATCAAAACATTTGTCAGGGTCGCGAGAAAAGAATAACTATAAAACAACGTGTACAACTCTGGAAAAAAATGGAAACAAAATATTAGTTCTATAAATGTCAAAGATATAGAGACTTCGTGTTCAGGAAAGTAAAAACAGCGCTAAATTCTACACAAAACACACAGAAAGACGGACAGGACAGGCGCTGACTCCAACTGAACACAATGTCACATCAACTAGCCCCGCAAAAGGTCACATTCGAAATAGTGCCTCCTAAAAAAGAATCGCCAGGCACCATGGCAGGGCCGCCAAGGGGTGCGTAGGGGCGAAAGAAGCAGTACGGGTGTGCCAAACACGTTCGAGCGCGGTCGTCATTGTCGTGGTGTTTATCCCCCCTCCGTGACTAACCACCTCCTTCTGCCACAACGCGAGGGAGAGGAGGTCAAGGTAACGCAGAGAGGAGGACCAGACCGTCTCGGAGGAGCGCTTTTTCGCTTCCACGGACAAATGGAGCCGCCCTGGTGGTTGAACTAACGTCTTGTCCAAGATGGCCGCCGTGGTACCCCCGCCTTAATGGATCTCTAGCGCTCCAAATTTCCTGGACGTGAGAAGATTTCTGGTACTGTCTCCTGCAATAGGTAGGACTTCTATGAATGCTCCTGGAGTCCCAATATAAAGCTTGGAAGTGAACCCCCTGGGCTCTAAACTTTTGACAAAGACTGTACATTGATTGTTTACAGAAGCTCACGTCAACGTCTGCTTTTCAGATGTTTCAATTACAACATCTGCTTTCTATACCACCCAAAGCTGTGACTCTAACGTTCGGCTGCTAAGCACATCGTCGCGGCAATAGACTCGGGCCGTGGTGACCAAATTTTGATTCAGATGAAAAAGAGTTGAATGCTTTGCAATGTCACAGCATAAGGAAACTCATGTGGAAGAAATCTGAAGCGTTTCACTAAAGCAACCCTCATAGACTACATGCAGCTTCGGGAATAACCTCTAAACCCATCAACCATCATCTTTCTGCCTTGATTTTGTCAGCAATATCTATGAATTGCCCACCTTCTTCCATTGCTTTGCAAGCTCGCTTCCAGCCTAGGTTGTTTCGCTTCTGTTCTGTTGCAGTCCACTTTGCTCTCATGACGCCAAAGTGTTTAGATTGGATTGATTTTCTGAGGTTTAAAGTCCCAGAGCTACTCAAGCTATGAGGCTTCGTAGTAGAAGGTTCGCTATAATTTTGACCACCTGGGATTCTTTAAAGACACTGACATTTCGCCTCCGTCGAAATGCGAACGCCGTGGCCGGGATCGAACCCACGTCTTTCGGTTCAGCAGCCGAGCACCATGATCCACCCCGCCGGGGCTCCACGGTGTTTAGAGGGAACGGAACGGAGCCAGCCTGGTTGAAGGTGGAGGTAGGGTGTAGGGCGGTACATTACTGCCTTTTCAGCGCCGAGCGCTAGTAGATAATAAATGCCTCGCATATCGGTTGTATTTAAGCGGTGTTCTCTTTTATACCCGTTTGCGGTCTTTGCTCTTGCGCTAAGCTATTAGAAGGGCGATGGTATGGTGGCCGTTCCTCTCGTAACTGTCCGGATTAGAGTCTGCTTGTCTTCAATTCTATGAACTCTCAGGAGCCGGGTATAGTCTCGCCAAACCGACAGCAATAGTCCTGTGGTCAACTATGTCTTTACAACTTCGCGTTTCCACACCACCGGATCATAGTTAGTCACAATATCACTGGGATACTGCTGTCCTGATTTCATTTTCTCTGTTCGGTCAGAACACGTGCGCTCAGTCAGAACTGTCGGTGTCGTGCCTATTCAGCACGTGTTTTACTCTTCTTCTGAAGATCTGCGTTGCTAATTTCTACTAACTCACCTTGTAGTCCTTGGCCAAGTCGAGCACCTGGCTGACATTTTGCAACCCGAGGAATTCGTGGAGGGGAGTGTAGTAGGCAGATTCAACTAGGAGCTCAAGCATATCGCTGGTCAGGTCCGGGACGGCCACCCGGATAGGTGGGATCCATCCCTGCAGCTCCTGCTTCTGCTCGGGGGTCAGCATCTCGTTGGCAGCGCTGTAGAGAGTGCGGCAGCCAGTGTACCTGTGGTGTTGGAATCGGCGAAAGATAAGAAGTGGCAGGGATCATGCAAGTTATCTTTTTGATGACCCGCCTATATTGCAAGGAAGAAAGGCGGTTTTGCTCCGGCGTACGGCGCGCGGCGTCCGCCAGCTGCGGCACGTGCTAGGCAAAGGCTCAAGGTCGGTCTCGGTGCCTCCTCGGAGCACCGCCACAGCGAAATCGCAAGTTCGTGGCCAATGTAGTTTTCGCTACAATACCGTACATCATTTTTATTTATGTACAGGGTGCCTTCATATCTTCTTATTAAGCTTCTGTAAGCGGAGTTCCCATAAGGGCTCTTATTTTTCTGAAGACTGAAGGCCATCTTTTACGCTTTCAAAATCATCAGTGCTTCCCTGGCGTCCAGGTACACATCTACTCCTACAAGCGTCCACAGAAGCCCATGTTTACAGGCGTTTACAGCCCATATCTGCAGCGCCCTAAGTTGCACGTCGGCGTGGATGCGGGAAGAAGCGAATTTACCGTTAGATAGCTTCCCCTGCGCACGTGATTCAAAGTGTGGAGTTGAGTTACGTCTCTCCAGGAGTGGCGGCGTCCCACTAAACCCCAGGTATTGCAGCGAAGTCTATTTGTTTTTTTTTCTTTTTTATTGCGAAAGCAATACTGCTCACAGTTTGAGCCCTCCAGCGTAGCGCGGCGGTGGACATGTTTGACCTTTAGCGTGACCTTAGACGTGACATCATAATAGCTGCGAAAAACCAGGGCCACAGCTCGGCTCGTCAGTGTAGAGCGGCGGTAGACACGGCGGGCGGTGAACCTCTCGCTTCTCCCACTAGAGGCGCTGCGGTCGGAGTGACGTCATACCAGTTGTATAAACAGAGCTCCAGCTCGTGCCGTCGGCGCGGAACTGGAGGCGGAGGAGCGATCGCGGCTTCGGCCGCTTATCTTTTATGCGAAGCATATTACTAGAGCTACACTACAGCCCGTCGAGCGCGGCGGTGGAGCTACCATTGACCTTTAGCGTGACCACGTGACACCACGTGACATTATGACGTCACAGTAGAGGAGAGATGGGCTGCCGGCTCGCGCGGTCGGCCGCGGCGGTGGAGGCTCCACATCAGAGGCGCGGCAGCTGACCACGTGACAACATGACGGCACAGCAGAGGAGAGATGGGCTGCCGGCTCGCGCGGTCGGCCGCGGCGGTGGAGGCTCCTCATCAGAGGCGCTGCAGCTGACCACGTGACGCTACAGCAGCGGTATAAAGCTGACCTTGCCTCGCTCTCCGGGCACTTACGAGGCGGCCAGGTGTCGGGACGCCGCCTAGAAGCAGGGCTGATTTGAACGAGAAGCGAAAGCTTCAGCGTGCCACAGAGACCGATGAAGAGCGGGATGAACGTCAACCAAGGAAAGCCATGTATTACCAAGCCTAGCCATCAATATGCTTCGCATCTCACTAGGCTTAACCTTAGCTAAGCCTCAGCCATTTTTTTAAGCAGCGTCCGCTTCGGCGGACGCGGTTGTTGCTGCGACGCGCGTCTTTTGTTTTCTTTTTCTCTTCTCTCTTTGCTCTTATCTTTAATTCTCTTCTGTCTGCACGCGGCAGCGGTGTTGGCTCGGCTCGAGCCAGTAGGCAGGTCCGTGCAATTTTCTTTTCATCCTTCTCCCAGTCACAACAACAACGTCGGCGCAAAGCGGCGGTAGACACGGCGGATGCGAGCTGAAGAAACGGATGAAGTTGCTTTCGCAATTTCCGGGCTTAACCAAGCTGAGCCTCTGCCACTTTTTTGGGGGGGTAGGGAGAGAGGGTCTTAGTTTGTTTCAGGGCGTTTTCGTCCGCGCAAACACGTCTGCGGCTAAAATAAACATATAGGGAAGCGCACCTGAAGTTTGCTCCCACTGCACCAGCGCCACTTCTCCCCTGCCGGTCATTTTGGCGTTACTGTCCGGGCACGTCGCCGGCGGACCGCATTGAGCCAGCAGCCTGTCGACTGGTACGCGCGTGCTGCTCGCGCAGCTGGCACTCTCTCTTTCATTGTGAGCACGCGCCGTCCTGCTCGCGGGCGCACAAAAGTGTTGTTGCCGCTCGCTGTGAATTCCGCGACGTTCTAAGAGTGGAGAAACTTGTTGTGTCTGGGGCTGTCACAATAGTTCTCTGAACATCGACACGGCCAAGGACTGCCCGTGGAATTCTACAGATTTCCTGGAGATGTCCTACATTCTTGGGGGAAAAATTTAATATTGGAAAATTGTAACGTACAGTAACGGAAATATTGAAGGTAATGGTCCACCCTTTCTATATGCAGCAAAATCTTAAATATTTTTCATCGCTCGTATCGAGCAGTTGACGATAGGAAAAACGTTAATACGAAAAAAAAATGCAAGCCTATCGATGGGAGATTGCTATAGTGAAATCTTCCAGTATATGAAAAAAAAATGCGTTCATACATTTTTCGTATTAAAAAATGTTTTTGTCCGGAATTGTTGGGTATGAAATGGATGAGAACGAGAAACGGCAGGCCTCGATAACTGCTATGGGCAGGGTGAAGTAAGCTTTTTCCTGTTGCTAAACACGTTTGGCATGTTGCACGCGTAATATTATTTCTGAGCAGTTTTTACTGTAATTCACTAAGCATGCAGTGTTTAGTAAAGCTCGCGCTAACGAAACTCATTTCTTTTGCCATTTTTTATTTTGGAGACTGACAACAGCTAGCGGCATTATGCAGACGCGTGTGAGGCATGGTCAGTGATCGCCTCAATGTTCCGACTTGTGACGCCTGGCTCAATTTTCGAAGTTTCTTTACATGTAAAAAATTTCTAAACACAAAAATAATCAAAATGTTTGCTTGCACATGAATGAGCGTTTGCATATGGAGCGATGGCTCTGCAAATAAATTGTTTTGGGGATGCGCATGCGCTGTAATCGGAATTAAAATAAATATACCAACCGCTAATCTCCGTTGTAGCGATTGACCAAACTGGAGCATTTTTTTCTCTTTGCCGTATATAGCAAGATGCTGGTAGGCGCATTTCGTGAGTGTTTTCGTTTTTCTCCTCAGCCTCGCGTGTCGCCTTAAGGCCACTTTATTTTAAGTTAAAATAAAAATTATTTCCATTATTATTCAGCGAAACACGTAACAAAATCCTTATTATTTGGCCAACAAACCTGCATGCACCTAACTGCTCAGCCACCCAACGAAATTAAGCATTTTTCGAAGATGCCCGCGCCAAAAAAAGAAATGGTATTTACATCGAATTCCACGTCTTAAATGACCTCGTCATTTGCTTGCGATACACATTTCGCCGTTACGGTACCGGCTTTTTCGTCAACAATCTGCTTCACCTAGTGGGCCTGATCCACTAGCAGTTCATTTTTCAAGTTTGCGCAGCGAAAAAAAAAATTCACTGTCCACTATTTCTTTTAACCTACATCTCAGAGCGTACTGCCGCGACAGAAAGAAATGCGAACAGCGCAGTGCCTAGGCGCTCCGCTGTGGGAATTTATTTTCGTCACGCTTATACTTGGCTCGCAACACAAATACGCTAGAGACATCCGTGATACAATAATGTACCCCTCTAGCGTCTTTTTGTTACTACCGAGATAAAAACGCGTTGAAGATAAATTCCGACTGCGCAGCGCGTGGGCGCCGTGCTGTCCGCATTTTTTCCTAGCGCCCCTGTACATTTTGCTAATCCTCTGAAGCTCGTCAGCGTTCAAGCAGGAGGGAAAAAGCTCGCGACTGCAAAAAGAGATTTGCAGGCTGGTCAACACGTGCTAGTACATGCAGAACTGGCTTTTTTTTTCAGGAGAAAGCGCGCTGCTCGCGTAGCTACTGAATGGGAGGGAGACCGGTTTGCCCGGACAGAAGTGCGGAGTCGTTCGGAGAGGGCGCTTTTCAGTGGCGTCCGCAGCGCCCCCCTGCGAAGCTGCGGTCCCCTATATGCAGTGCAGAGACTTGCAGTTTTTGCATAGGCGCACTTCGGCACGTCAGTGGACTGGCGGACAAAAGAAAACAGCTGGGGCTGGTTTAAAGGGACCGAAGCGAGAGAATGATAGCTCTTAGAAACTAAATTCAGCACGTCACAAAAGCTGTTCAAATTGTACTCGAAAAAGGCGAATTCCAACGTTACGCTGGGCTGGTAAACAAGCTGAAAATTTTTATAGCCTGGCGGTCCACGATGACATCACCCCGTTCTAGTGTAGGGACCGCTCTAATCACCCATCCATCCTCTGGCTTCATAAAACGAGACGGCAGGCGGTGGCATATGCTCAGCGTGCGTGCTGAGGCATGGGTCAGACTTTACAAAAATGGTCTCTAGACAGTCTATGCACTCCTTCTAAACTCTATTGCCTTCCTATAGCTATTTTTGTGTGTTCATAGTCTGTAGACTGTCTATAGACCAAAGTCCGCAAGAAGTGTAAGGCCATAAATATATAAATTGTCTATTGATTATCTACAGCATTTGAATTGCCTATAGACTGTTCTCTAGGATTTCTCTATAGACAGTCTGTAGACTTTATAGACACAAGTCTATGGACGCTGTGTAGACTGTCTAAAGAAATTTTTGTAAGGGAGACTTGCTTTAACCGAAATACTCAGACCAAAAAATGGCTGTGAATCAACCATTCTCATCTTTTAACTTTATAATTATTACAACCGAGACAAACGAGACTTGCCGAGCTGAATAGGAACTCATTCTCCTGCCAGGTTAACTAAATGCGCGAAATAAAAGGGAGTCTGGAGAAATTAAAGCTGGCGTGCATCGATAGGTTGCAGAGTTTTAATGGCAAGGAGGCCAGTGCCTTTGGTAAAGAATTTTTTAAAGCAAGAAAACACCGAAATTCGAAGTAAAGTTATCGCCCACCGACCGTTTTCTTAAGCAAACTGTAGCAACGTCAGTAACGCTTTGAACCGGGATCTCTGAATCTAGGCCACATCCCCTTGATTTGCCCGCGGCGATCACGGAGTCTTGTTCACGCTTTATGTCAGGAGTTTCAATAGTAAAGCTGAAAAGCAAGATTCAACACTTAAAATTGATTTTCGCAGAAACTAATCCGCCTTTTTCTGCTCCCGACATCCACATGACCGGTACGAATCGTACATTCGATTTTTACTTAGAAAGGAAATTGAGCAAAACTATCTCTGTTGATTTTCAACACTCATGGTAGCGTGTGCGACAGTTTCTGTTGTTGGCACTAAATGTTCCAGTTAACGAATTTGTAAGGCCCACATTCAACGGTTTCGCTTTGAATGCGATTTCACCCTACAGAAGACCCTGGAATAAACGGCGAGACTCACTTCAATGGTGTCGTTTTGAATGCGACTTCACCCTACAGAATACCCTGGAATCAACGGCGAGACTCACTTCAATGGTGTCGTTTTGAATGCGACTTCACCCTACAGAAGACCCTGGAATAAACGGCGAGACTCACTTCAATGGTGTCGTTTTGAATGCGACTTCACCCTACAGAATACCCTGGAATCAACGGCGAGACTCACTTCAATGGTGTCGTTTTGAATGCGACTTCACCCTACAGAAGACCCTGGAATAAACGGCGAGACTCACTTCAATGGTGTCGTTTTGAATGCGACTTCACCCTACAGAATACCCTGGAATCAACGGCGAGACTCACTTCAATGGTGTCGTTTTGAATGCGACTTCACCCTACAGAAGACCCTGGAATAAACGGCGAGACTCACTTCAATGGTGTCGTTTTGAATGCGACTTCACCCTACAGAATACCCTGGAATCAACGGCGAGACTCACTTCAATGGTGTCGTTTTGAATGCGACTTCACCCTACAGAAGACCCTGGAATAAACGGCGAGACTCACTTCAATGGTGTCGTTTTGAATGCGACTTCACCCTACAGAATACCCTGGAATAAACGGCGAGACTCACTTCAATGGTGTCGTTTTGAATGCGACTTCACCCTACAGAATACCCTGGAATCAACGGCGAGACTCACTTCAATGGTGTCGTTTTGAATGCGACTTCACCCTACAGAAGACCCTGGAATAAACGGCGAGACTCACTTCAATGGTGTCGTTTTGAATGCGACTTCACCCTACAGAAGACCCTGGAATAAACGGCGAGACTCACTTCAATGGTGTCGTTTTGAATGCGACTTCACCCTACAGAATACCCTGGAATCAACGGCGAGACTCACTTCAATGGTGTCGTTTTGAATGCGACTTCACCCTACAGAAGACCCTGGAATAAACGGCGAGACTCACTTCAATGGTGTCGTTTTGAATGCGACTTCACCCTACAGAATACCCTGGAATCAACGGCGAGACTCACTTCAATGGTGTCGTTTTGAATGCGACTTCACCCTACAGAAGACCCTGTAATCAACGGCGAGACTCACTTCAATGGTGTCGTTTTCAATGCGACTTCACCCTACAGAAGACCCTGGAATAAACGGCGAGACTCACTTCAATGGTGTCGTTTTGAATGCGACTTCACCCTACAGAAGACCCTGGAATAAACGGCGAGACTCACTTCAATGGTGTCGTTTTGAATGCGACTTCACCCTACAGAAGACCCTGGAATAAACGGCGAGACT
Source organism: Amblyomma mixtum (assembly GCF_055824585.1). Lineage (NCBI taxonomy): Eukaryota > Metazoa > Arthropoda > Arachnida > Ixodida > Ixodidae > Amblyomma > Amblyomma mixtum. The sequence goes on from NC_143021.1 coordinate 144,461,570, forward strand.
CACTTCAATGGTGTCGTTTTGAATGCGACTTCACCCTACAGAAGACCCTGGAATAAACGGCGAGACTCACTTCAATGGTGTCGTTTTGAATGCGACTTCACCCTACAGAATACCCTGGAATCAACGGCGAGACTCACTTCAATGGTGTCGTTTTGAATGCGACTTCACCCTACAGAAGACCCTGGAATAAACGGCGAGACTCACTTCAATGGTGTCGTTTTGAATGCGACTTCACCCTACAGAATACCCTGGAATCAACGGCGAGACTCACTTCAATGGTGTCGTTTTGAATGCGACTTCACCCTACAGAAGACCCTGGAATAAACGGCGAGACTCACTTCAATGGTGTCGTTTTGAATGCGACTTCACCCTACAGAAGACCCTGGAATAAACGGCGAGACTCACTTCAATGGTGTCGTTTTGAATGCGACTTCACCCTACAGAATACCCTGGAATCAACGGCGAGACTCACTTCAATGGTGTCGTTTTGAATGCGACTTCACCCTACAGAAGACCCTGGAATAAACGGCGAGACTCACTTCAATGGTGTCGTTTTGAATGCGACTTCACCCTACAGAATACCCTGGAATCAACGGCGAGACTCACTTCAATGGTGTCGTTTTGAATGCGACTTCACCCTACAGAAGACCCTGTAATCAACGGCGAGACTCACTTCAATGGTGTCGTTTTGAATGCGACTTCACCCTACAGAAGACCCTGGAATAAACGGCGAGACTCACTTCAATGGTGTCGTTTTGAATGCGACTTCACCCTACAGAAGCCCCTGGAATCAACGGCGAGACTCACTTCAATGGTGTCGTTTTGAATGCGACTTCACCCTACAGAAGACCCTGGAATCAACGGCGAGACTCACTTCAATGGTGTCGTTTTGAATGCGACTTCACCCTACAGAAGACCCTGTAATCAACGGCGAGACTCACTTCAATGGTGTCGTTTTGAATGCGACTTCACCCTACAGAATACCCTGGAATCAACGGCGAGACTCACTTCAATGGTGTCGTTTTGAATGCGACTTCACCCTACAGAAGACCCTGGAATAAACGGCGAGACTCACTTCAATGGTGTCGTTTTGAATGCGACTTCACCCTACAGAAGACCCTGGAATCAACGGCGAGACTCACTTCAATGGTGTCGTTTTGAATGCGACTTCACCCTACAGAAGACCCTGTAATCAACGGCGAGACTCACTTCAATGGTGTCGTTTTGAATGCGACTTCACCCTACAGAAGACCCTGGAATAAACGGCGAGACTCACTTCAATGGTGTCGTTTTGAATGCGACTTCACCCTACAGAATACCCTGGAATCAACGGCGAGACTCACTTCAATGGTGTCGTTTTGAATGCGACTTCACCCTACAGAAGGCCCTGGAATAAACGGCGAGACTCACTTCAATGGTGTCGTTTTGAATGCGACTTCACCCTACAGAATACCCTGGAATCAACGGCGAGACTCACTTCAATGGTGTCGTTTTGAATGCGACTTCACCCTACAGAAGACCCTGTAATCAACGGCGAGACTCACTTCAATGGTGTCGTTTTGAATGCGACTTCACCCTACAGAAGACCCTGGAATAAACGGCGAGACTCACTTCAATGGTGTCGTTTTGAATGCGACTTCACCCTACAGAAGCCCCGAAATCAACAGCGAGACTCACTTCGCCGAGAGGACGAATCGGTGGGCCCAGATCTCCGTGCCATCTGCAGCCTCGAAGACGACGTCGCAGTCCTCCCGAGCCCGCCTCTGTTCTCTGAGGCCAGCCGTGGCACCGGCCATGACCTCCAGAGAGAACTCCAGCTGCCCGCCTTCGTCGTTGAAAAGCAGCTTCCCCTCCGACGATATGGCGGCCATGGTTTCCATCGGATCAGCGTCCAGGGCAGAAACGGCGGCGCACATCTCGAGTGGCAGTGCCTCAGAGCTCCGGGGCAGGCCACGCCGAGCGAGCGTCCGCTAGCGGCGCCCAGCACAGCGGAGAAACCGTGGAGGCGGTTTCGAAAATCCGCCCGCTGCCCTACAGAAGCGCACCACCTGTGACTGACACGCACTGTCATGATGATGATGTCCTCAGGATTAATGGCACATACCCACGGCGGGGGATTGGCCAAGGTGCACAGCGGATACAAATGCACTCATTTAGAAGGAATCGAGTATTAATGCGAAAGCATTTCTTGGCTCATCAGTGGCGTTTGACCGACGAGACAGATCCGTAGCCAATCGAAAACTAGCCATATAACAATCCATCCAATGGCCAAACTGGCTGACCAGTCCTTTCGTGGCAAAAAGAAACTCGAATAGAAACAAAAATTGAATAAGATAACGAAAAAAACAAAAACGGAATTAAAAAATTACACAAAACACAAAAATAACCACAAATAATGAAAGAAAAACACAAATGAGCAAAAAAAGAAGAAAAAATCACAGGGAGAAAGAGAGGACAGGTAAAGCCTTTCGCATTTCCGCTCTTAAAAAGACTTAAGTGCACTCCTGTAATTTTTTGGATAATTTTGTGTCTTAGAATAGCATTTGTGCAAAAATATAAAAAAAAACGAAATAGAAAAAGCAGTGAATTCTCATTCTACCACATGAATCTACCTGATGTAATTATATAGTCGTGAATAGAATCGTGCACTGGTTTCCGCGCATATCCTTTGGCCCTTTCCACGAAGGAGAGGAGAATCGGAACAGATAGAAGAAGCTCTAGTCGAACGAAGTGGATCTAGAGATATGAAGGCCTGAAAAAAACACTGCAATTTTGGAAAAAAACTGGCTTTTTCTTTTTTTTTCAGACGAGAAAAAATGGAAAGAAACATCGAAAATTTCACAACGCAATTTCAAGGTTTTATGATTGCTTGCTTTTAGTTTAGGTTTTTGTTTTTGCTTTGAAAACCATTACAGCGTGCATCGTTGAACGATTGGAGAGCAGTCGTCATCGCCGGTGCCAGGTAGTGCTCTTAAAACGTTCGTGCTGGGAGTACGCGGGTTGAAGGCCAGGTCACATATAAGATCCAGGCTTGACTTAAAAACACACTAAAACTTGAACTCACGGCTCAAGTTGAACAAAATGGCTGCAAATTCTACAGCGCTACACACATGTCATAAATAACATAGGCTGCTGTGCACATAAGCAGTTTTAGCCAAATACAAGCCTAGCTTCTTGATTTCCAACGTAGCAGAGTACAGAACTTACGCAGGAATTTGGTTCAGGACAGTGGTCTTCCGCGAAGCACGTGGCCCCCTCTACCTGGTGTCAAGGCCTTTGCACCAATCAGCCACTAACTCGTCTGGCTTGCCGATATGGAGTGACTTATAGATGAGTTTTCATGTTCCCTTTCTCGGTGCAATATAACAAGTTCGTTCCACAAGTATGATATCTATATCTCCATATTCATCTGAAGTTCAAATCATTATTTATCTTCTCGGTGCAATAGAACAAGAAGCTCGTTTCACAATATGACATCTATAACTGCATATTCGACTGAACTTCGGAGCATTATTATTGATCGTTGTGCTGTTGCAAATAAATCTGTTTTTGTCACATTTTGCAAAATTTCCAATTTTTCATGAAGAAAACCCTAAAAAAACGGTTTTTTTCATGCCATTCAAAATTTCTTGAAATTTTACATCTCTAGGTGGATCCCCAAGTAAATTCTACGGAGAGCAGCGAACCGCCGGCAGGGGAGGAAAAAGTAATCTAGGGACTCAATTTCGCCACAAGACTCGCAAAGGTTGGTCATAGACGCGCTGTGTTGCAGGCTGTCCATGCCTACTATCCTCGTTGTCGTCGCTCGTGTTTAATCTTGTAAGGAGAATTAGCCTGTTCGCCATAACCATGCAATGTGATCGCGACAGCAATGTGGCCTGACCGCTTGCGGCCGGCGCGCACTAGATCGCAGTCCTCGTTGAAAAGAATACCTTCTTGATTGTACTTTTTTTTTCGACCCTGCCATGAGGCATAAGAGTAGAAAGGGGGAGCGGAATGTAAAATATAGAAGGTAAAAGAAGGGGCGGAGACCCGTTTCGGCGAGGTAGTTGCATAGGCTCCTGGTGAACTGATTGTCCACAGTCCACTTCACATAGTCTCTTTCGCGGTTCCACTGCAAGTCCACCTCCCTGAGTAGCCGTTTTCTAATAGGGGCTGTCGCTGGGCAAGTCCTCAACAGGTGCCACACATCTCAAATGTCCGCTGTCAGTCACCTTTCAGTTGCTGGCAGACCTTTATCACGCCACCGATGACGGAGAGGTGGGGTCAGAGCCACCCCTACCCCTGAGATTGTACATCCTCGCTGTAAATGCTTTTGAAAAGAAAGAAGACGAAAGGCTTTGTTCCCCTGTCCTGGCGGAGATGAACTGTAGCCAACGGCTTCAGCACTAAAACTACCTGTGGAACGCACTCTATTGTATTGCACTGAATTCCATTCAAAGCAAATCGAATGCAGAATGCAAAAGAATACACGAACGCGAGGGCTGTATATATATTGGCTTCGAGTAAGATTTGTCGCTTCAGTTGGAAAATAATTCATAATGCAAGACTGAATTCTAGGGCTTGCAGGTCACATTTTCATTGCATCTACACAAGAGATCCGAAAAAAAAACCACACTAGAGAACAATAAACGGCGCACTGCAATTTTTGCGAAAATAATCCCAAAGTGAGTGTACAGAGTTTGCCCACTTGCGCACCGCTATGGGGGGGGGGGGGGGTTAGCAAGAACAGTGATCCCATATCTGAGGGTGCTGCAGACTAGAGCATGCGAAATAGTTTTTTTTTTATATGAAACGGAACGATAGATTTAATGTGGGAACATAACCAAGCGGCGCTCGCAAGCTTATCGCAAATATGTGATAGGTGGTTGTGACATGACATATCATTATCGAAGAATACTCCCAGGTATTTCACCGAGTTCGTGTAGGTGACCAGCGTGCATCGACAGGGATAACAATTGTGGCTCTGTAGAAAAACTGGTGCGTTTATCACTGTTAATTTTAAATTTATAATACTAACAATATTAATAAAAATAATAATAATATAAAAATTTATTTTGGTTTATGAAACACAGGAACCGAGGGCGTACAGGCTAAAGATTTTACAAACCCCTGACGAGGGCCTGTCGTTCTGGACAAAGGCGTTCAACAACAGCAACACACAGCATTCATTCCAGAATTCTGCGCAGAAGTCCTGTGCAGTGAACAAGCACACTGCCTTGAAGGCAACTCAAAACAAACATACGCTCTTATGAAGCAAAGAAGATATAGGGCACTGTAGGACAACGTAGATGTAAAAAAATCACACACCTGTGCAGTTCACCTAGAAGAAGCCAGCACTGCATGAACTGCCTTTTCAAAGTTGTTTAGTGTATGGTTTTCAAGGGCTAAATCTAGAATTCTGCGGTGTATGATCAATAAGTTTGGTATCTTATCGTTTAGATTCTGAAAACCGTAACTCGTACGAGGCTAACAGGCTTGGTAACTGTGGCATCGGAAATCACAGGCTGAACTGGAAATGAGATATTGTTGGTCAATATCATGTTTATCTGCTGTAACTAGATTTTTAATGTACATTGCCAGTTTCTTCTTGTAGCATTGCTGTACGAATTGCTGTATGGTAAGTGTCAGATGTTACCATCGAATGATCGCTTCGTAGTTTGCCGGACAAAGTGCCTTCCACTGTGAATTCTCTTCCTTTACTGGCACTGGAACAGTACCGAATGGTTATGCATTGTCTTGACTGGTCTGGGCGAAGTAATGCACGAGAATTATTCCTACTCGTCACGAAGCGGCTCTAATGTCTGAAATTTGATGCGACCTTCTTGCATGTCGCGGCATTTAGTTGGATTGAAACGTAGGCATGCTTTATCTTGCTACAAATGTTGGGAAACGCTTTGAAGAAATCCATCACCCTATATATCTCCAGAAACTGCGAAGTGAACGCTGTCTTCAGCGTTCATGCTACTTAGCTCGGAAAACTGTGACTGCCAAAATTTTTGTAGAAGCCCAGTTTTCTACCTATATTTCAGACGTCATAAAGCCCCTTTCACTGCTTTATTAGCCTAGATCAGAGAAGTGTGTGTTGTACGTCACGTGTTATGGTCTTCTCCCATTGCACAATTTCGATGATGAGGCGCGATTTTTCTGCGTTAGGCACAGAGCAGTAATCGATGACATCAGGTTTCGATCAGTTCTTCCTAGGTGTTTTCTTGGAGCAAGCGTTTATTTGAAAGTACGCATTTTCTGATATCATTCATGCTATCGGCATTTCGAAATTTTATTTCAATTAAATTCAATTTATTTATTTCTATGGAAAGAGCAGCTGAGGCAAAAGGCTGACTTGCCTGACGAAGGCCTCAGCTCCCATACACCGTTGGTAATGCAGTGGCAAAAAATAAAACATTCTAAAAAATCTTACTTGCTTATCTTGCTTCTTATCTTGCTTCCTCATTATATGAACGCTTGATAATGTTCCATCTGGTCTGCCTAGCGTTTGATCACATCACTGAAAATATACGTCCTCTGCATGCTCTAAAAGGTAGGCGAAATTTTTAACAGCTCATTTGTACCATTTATTTACAGCAAGAAATCAGCTTTTCACAATGTACACGTCTGCGTCATAAAACCTGTTTTGAAGGCTAGTTCAGCAACCCTTTGTAGCGCTATTCAGAGTAAATTGTGCGTTGTGGTTTTTAGTTATCAAAATATCTCCTGCCATCTGCAGTACTGCTTTGAGCTAAATTGGAAGAACCCAATTCTGTCGCATTCATTCTTCCCGGGTGTTCGAAACAAGCGCTCAAACAAGAGTTAGTCTCATGAGGCTGTAGCTGTCGGTAATTAAGAGGAAATGGGTGCGCCTCTTTATTTGTAAGCGCACTGAAATTCATCGCTATCTAAAAATTGCCTTGGTAGTCAGCACAACCGTCGTGCTTCTTCGTATTTGTGCCGTATGTCCCGCTGAATGTCGATGCATTCCATCATTTTATTTCGCTTACAGTTCGGTGGCATGCTCTTTCTTTTAGTTCTGACGACATTGTTTGGTTGTCAACTCAAGTCGAAGATTACGCTGGCTCTGCTCCACAAACTGCCATGTTTTGAACGTATGGGCTTCGAAGCAATTCTACCATAGCAGTTTACCTTTTCTACCACTGGCGACGAGAGTGCCTCATTTTATTCGTCTGAATCGACATCAACTGCAAGGCGGATGGTGCTGCAGAAATTCCTCTCAAAGCTTTTGCTGGAGAACAAAATGATGTTTATTGTACAAAACATTTTCTCATTTGTCAGTCACTAAAGCAGCATATAAAATTGCAGTGCCTACTCGTATACTGAAAGGACTCGAAATACATTTTCCTCAGTGCACGAAAAGAAAAGAAAATGTACTGTTCATAAAAAAACAAGCAGGATATAAAAAAATTTGCGGGACATGATAAAAAGCAGTAAACACTGTCGCTGAGTACGCATGCAGAACCTGGGAGGACGACTATCGCCGCCGAGATCAAATCATGGAAGCAGTTCAAACCTTAGCCGAAGCTGGTTACGCTTTACATATCCATCATTGACCAATTTTTTTAGGTTGAACGAAAGGCTGAGGTAGTAGCAAGGAACGTTTGACTGTGAAGGCTTCTGCATAACCGATGAATTGCTGAATTCTTTCACCACTATTGCAACTTCATTGTATCCGTTTGGATGTAAGGCAGTCATCTTAATCGTTTGCCGAAAAGGCCACTGAACAGAGTCGTCCTTTTCACCCTTGTGTAACTGAATCCCAATGTGGAGTGCTGTTACGTCACTGGTTGTTTGAATGATACAGAAACGAGGGGTGACGCAGTAGCCGCGTAGGTAGATTCGCTGATTGCCGTAGGATTCAAAGCCGACCTTGCGCGAATTCCTTGCAAGGGATCTGATACCTTTTACAATAAACTCGTGAAAGGACACATCTAAATTAGGCAGTCTCCGAGGTTGGTGTGATCCTTTCATCATTTTCTGAGCACTTTCGTTCTTAGATTCTTCATTACACGGAAACATTTGTGCGAGAACGTTGCTGTGCTGACTAGAGATGTTTCTCCAGCGAGATGCAATATCTTCCAATGACCTGCTTGCACTCTCCGAGAGCTTAGATAGTTGATCAAGGTTAGAAAATAAACATTCTCTAGCTTTTTCAGTCGCCACTGCGATCTCCTGCATGCCTTTCGTCAAGCTATCATGGCTTTCTTCAAACGGCTCGGCCAACTGCTTTTTGACTTCCTTCATCATCCCCGGGATTTCCTGAGAAGGAGTTTCAGTAACGTTTTCCTGATTTATAGTATTGGATGCTGCTTGAAGTGTTTCGCCCAAAACGCCTTCTCTCTGGCTAAGTTTTTCTTCTACTGATTCTGTTAAGACATTTATGCTACGAGAGAGTTCGCCGAGTCGCTCACATTGAACCTTTGCATCGCTACTTAAACGTCCAGCAAACGTCTTCACTTCTTCCACAACACTCTCCAACACCCCTTGCAACGACGTCAAAGTAACTGCATCGTCCATGCAGCGCGACTGCGCGTCCAGTTTCGATGCAGGGGGTATCGCCATGGCGCCACAGCCGGACTTCAGGTGCGCGCAGACGTCCTTGCAGAGTACCCTGGCCGAGCACGCGGGGCAGCAAGTTGAGTGGTGTTTGCATTCACGCTGTAAGTGCGTGTACATATGTGCAGCCATCTTCACGTCAGGGCAACCGTTTTCTTCATTCCAGCACTTCACCTGAAAGAACATACGCAAACTTATAGTTCATGAAAGCGTCATAATTTCATCTCTTAATCGCGGCTGAAATCAGTGATACGAGCTTCGGACGCTGGTGAGCTTCTTCGACTACAGCCTTTAGCAAGACGTCAGCATGGTCAAGACTGCTTCTCTCTACACAGTACAGGTTACAACAAGGAAATCTTGAGTAAAACGAAAGATTTCCTACTGGGAGCTGTGCGATTTCAGTGCACGTTTAAGGGTCCCATGCAGTGTTGTAGGCGTTACCGAAAAAAAGTAACTAAATACGTTACTCGTTACGCTAAGAAAAAAAGAACGCGATACCGCCCTGCGTTACCTAAAAAAGGGTAACGCGTTACCATTACCGAAAAAAAGTATCGCACGTTACTGTGCCGTTACTCCATGGCCATAAATTTTAATCAGTGCGTCTTCGCTGTAACTGTAACCTATAACTCGTCTTCTCTGCAAGGCTAGTTTTCCAACCAAAAGATCTGAAACCCTGACGACACGCTCATATTCTTCAAGCGAATGGAAACTCCGGATGGTCACACACTGCTTGCAACAGAGTCTAAGCAGGAAAAGGAGGGAGGCCGTCCTTAGTCACAGTGCTGTGGGGTGTGGGTTGTTCCTTGTTCTGGCTAGGGGAGAAAGGAAGGGGGGGGGGGGGGTATGATTATTACGGGAAAAAGTTGGAGCGACAGTGTTGTTCAGCAGAAAATTTTTATATAGTTTAGTGTGAGGTAGCTCACTACTGCGGGCACATGAATTAACAAAGGCCCATTTCCTTTCTTTCCTCTACTTCGGTGCTGCAGCGGGTTGACTGCGATCCCCTTTTCTGTGCTGTACCATTGTACTCTTTCGACGGCTCTCTAGCATAGGTCGGCACACTCACTCATGAGTGCACTCATATCGCCTCACTCACACTCACGTCTGTGAGCGTGAGTGTGAGTGAGTGGTCGTGAGTGCGAGTGGACGTGAGTGTGAGTGAGTGGATATGAGTGTCGGTAATCATGAGTGTGAGTGCGAGTGAGTGAATGTGAGTGTGGGTGGTCCGAGTGTGAGTGCGAGTGAGTGGTCGTGAGTGCGAGTGGACGTGAGTGTGAGTGAGTGGATATGAGTGTGGGTTGTCATGAGTGTGAGTGTGAGTGAATGGTCGTGAGTGTGAGTGGACGTGAGTGTGAGTGCGAGTGAGTGGATGTGAGTGGGGGTGGTCATAAGTGTGAGTGGACGTGAGTGTGAGTGGACATGAGTGCGAATGCGATTGAGTGGATGTGAGCGTTAGTAGAGGTTAGTGGGTATGATTGATGAGTGGATGTGAGTGGGCGTGAGTGGCAATGAGTGGATATGAGTGACAATGAGTGGTTGTGAGTGGCAATGAGAGGATGTGAGTGGCAATGAGTGGATGTGAGTGGTGGGTGGAAGCGACAGTAAAGTCGGTCGCCCATGTTTCGTGACGCTGATACCCGCTTAGCTATTTTCATGTTGTTGACAGCTGCGATAAGCAAATGTTCACTACTGAAGGCGCTCGAGGCAGCATAAGGCATCATGCCGGTGTCTTTGGACAACCGAAGGAAAGGATTCCGCTGGCACGGGAACGGCAATCTTTCGTTGCTTTTGTAGTTCACCGTTGGCACGGGCGCAGGCCCTTCGCGGATGCAGTGAGCCGCTACAAGTTTTTTGAGACTCTTTATCGAATTTCGCATTGCCAGTCCTGAAAATATAGATATATGTCTCTTGCCACGCTCCCCGCATGGCTCGATCTCGTATAGGCACCCTGCGCATCTAACACCAGCGCGACGCGCGCGCCACTGGCGGCGGCGCGCGCGTCCCTGTCAGGAAGGCGGGGGCAGCCCGACAGCTCCCGCTGTGTTGCGCGCGCTGTCGCGAAGTGGTTGTGAGCCTCCTTCCCGAGCACAAAATGACACATAACAGCAGCAGGACACATTGCTGTGTTGCAGGATGCAGTAATACATCTATAAATTCGCCTCGGACAAGGTTTTATGGATTTCCAACGCGACATTGGGAGACGGCCCACCCTTCGCGACGGGCAACACGCGCGCGCGGTTTCTGGTCAAACAATGGTCAAACCCGAGCGGAAGACGCTTACTTGACTCATGCATTACCTTCTAGACAGGTTGTTGACCCATGGCAAATTCAGAAGACTCGGAGGAATGCTAGTGGCTCCCTGGGAACCCTTCCCTCTTATTGCACCCACGATTTGCGGTCATTGACTTGGCTCTCAACAATATGTGGGCTTAAAAATCCACGCCGAAACTCGCCCGCAGTCACACCTTAGGAAGGAGCCCAAATTTTGCGCTGCACAGAATCGTTTACCTTAGTTCTAGCTATGCGCAGAATCCTTTCTCGCTTCCACTGCGCCTTGTCGTCCAGCGCCTTTTTCGACAGTAAAGGCACGTTTTCAGTGGCAACGGCAACATGCTCTTGATAAATCTTTGCCTCCACGTCTGAAGGACTGGGTGATAATTTAGTACAATAATCATATACCCTAATGTCGAAAAGTCAGGACACTTGTACTAAATGCGTAGAAATTAAGCAAACCTTGCAATGAAATTCCGCTTTCTGAGTACAAGCTTTCAGCAAAAATCCTGCATGAAATAGCCGGGATACTCCTTTTTTGCAGAATCCCAGTTTAAAAGTTTTATGTTTTCGGCAGGAGTTTCAGTGCGCACCGGCGCTTCGCCGCAGTTTGCATTCTCTTCTGCTTGCAAAAGCTCGTTCATTGGACATCTCATACCACCAAAATACTGACGCACGTGTTGTAGCGATAATGGCCTGGCAGTTGCTGAAAAAAAGAGAAAATATGAGTGGTACATTACGCAATGGGCGCATCATTTCAAGGCGTAGTTTGAACAGGGTATTCCACGTCCAACACAGAAGGTGTGGCAAACGAGAATGTTATGAAGTCAGGTTTGCGCCGTTCGCTCGGAAACCGGAGTTTTATAGTTCCCTTCAATGTTATGCCGCCTGGCCGTCTTTGAAAGTTCAGGGTAAGCCTTTCTAAATGCAGGAACACCCCAGGCTTGCGGGTGGCTCGTTTTGGAGAGCGTTTAACACCGCTCCAAAAACACGGCAACGGCAGCAGCGTGTTTACATTTGCCTGTCTTGCAACTGCAGCTCGCGGCTACAAGCTGTATACTGGAAGATAGCTACATAAAAAAAAATGAGCGATATTGCAGCGATGACAGGCATTAGATAGAAATATTTTTAATTTGATCATTTTCGGTGGCGCAGTGATGCTTGTCTGCGCAATGCACCGGGCTGCTACTTCGCTCCCGTCGCACGACCCCACCTCTTTCACAATGTGTGCATGGCCTGCTTCAAAAAGCTTCGTTCCTTTAATGACGTTCGCTCCTCGAAAGAATTTTTCAGCCTCATGAATGAATAGGTCGAAATCCCGTCTCTAAGATCAGCGGCAGCCGCTAGCAGACGCCATTCCTTCGCAGTCGCGGGGCGAGCCTTCCTGACAGGGACGAGGAACTGGCCGCGCGGGGGAGCTGAACGCAGCCTCGACGGTGGCGGTGCCTGACGGGTGCAGGGTGCCTATACATATGAGTTACAAAGCTTACTGCTGAAACAACGACTGTCCGCTGCTCGGCAATAACTACCGTAAGTTGGGACCTTGGGTGCTGCAGTGGACTTAGGTTTTTTTTCTTTGCCCAGGTGTGCGCATTGCAGAGCTCTCATCTGGCCGTAATTTGTTCATAGGCTCTGACCCATGCGGTAACCCGACCTCCTTTATCCCAGGTCTTGAACTGCACAGACCCGGCTCAAGCCCGGAAACGACGCGAAAACCAAGTGCGCTTTTCGGTAACGCCAGAGGATTCTTGTTTCTATCATGTACTTTAAAGAGCCCAGCGTCGGAAATCAAGCATGTGGCTTTTATAATTTATTTTTTTTGTATGCATAGCATCAGGCATGGTAATGTCTTTGACGCCCAAGGCGATATCCAAAACGGCAATATTTTATGTTTTAATTTGCGCCAGAAATTATTGTTTCATACTGATGGTGGTAGTGAAGTTCGCGGTCCTGTGCATTGTTTGTCGCGTCCGGGTTCGCGATAAAGGAATGTCCATTGAGTTTTTTTTTTCTGCCCTCCTCACAACTGCAGGGAGGGGGATGAGTCACACTAGCGCCGTGTGTTGTCGTCCTTTCTGTGTCCTCGTCTCTTTGCGCTACGGTTTTTACGTTTCACACTGGCTGCCCAGCGGTATAAGGGGAGCGGGATGGCGACGGATTCCGAGAATAAGGGAAAGGTCAAACACCCTCCGGGAACATATACGTGAGGTCGCATACCACTGTGCACGTTCTTGCGGAAAGGCGGATCCTCGTCGTGTAGCTTTTGTCCCATGTCTATGGCAGCACGCGTTGACAACTTGAGGCGCGATCAACAGGACATTGCCACGCTAGCTACAGGCGTGAAGACAGTCGGTACTGAACAGATGGGCCTTGAGGTGACTTTCCCCGAACCTGAGTTTACCAGAGGTTGAAACAACCTGCACCGTGGGAAATCGAGAATGTTTGCGAAGCTCGCGGGACGAAGGGAGAAACCTCCGAAATCTTGATGGTGGAAAATGTACATATTTGTGCAGTGTTTGTGGAGGTGAGTTATCTTCTTTACAAAATCTCTGATTGGCTGTGTTGTCCTTTTACAGTTGTTGATTGGCGACGTTTTCGTTTCCCCAATGATTTATTGGGTTGATGTTTGTGGAGTTACCTGATTGGTTACTGTCTCCACCGACGGCAAGGTCATAGGGTTTAAAATCAAGTGTTTGGGCGGGACCGAGGGCTGGTTTCGTCACGTAAAGCTACTGGTCAGTCAAATGTAAACAAGTTTTCTCCTTGCTTGTATCTTTCTTTGTTTTATTAATTGGTAATAAAAAGTTAACCTCTCCAGAAGCGTCCTCTGGCAACGTGATCGAGCAATATCGAATCTGCAAGACGTCAAGCACCCTTCAATAATCATCATCAACGTAATTTACCTCTACAAGATTGAGAGGGAAACTCAACTGTGATGAAACGTTGCGGCGATTTTCGGCAGTGGATATGAGGTGGCAACCAAATTGCCGGACCTTTTTTGATTGGTTGGACGTACAGTTCGAAATTAATTTTTATGTACTCGGGAAAGGGATATAAAATAGAATGTGTCTGAGTATTCTCACCGTTTCACTCGAGAAAAAAAAACTACAGAAGAAAAGCAGTACACGCGACTGAAGGTAATAAGAATCAAGCTAGGGCGACAGTTTTCGTTTCGCTTAAAAGTATCGTGCAAGCGAGTGCTGCTAAGGCACTGAAGAAAAAAACATACGACGCAACAGCCAAAAATGTGACCAGAAGAGAACAGAAAACTGACGGCGGCGGGCGGAAGGGGGGCCAGGAGCTTTTCACAAACAATTCGAAGGGTGCCGACATATTCGACTCTGGACTGTGCTCGCAGCACAGGAAAGAGTTGAATATTAAGCTCCCCCACGCTCTCCCCGGAGTCCAAAAAAAAATGTTTTTTCTTTGGTCATGAATAGGCTCTCGTCAGCGTGATGTAAGCAGAACTACACCGTTGGCAATATGAGCAGGTGGGGGCTGCCCTGGCAAGTCAACAACTCAAAAGAAAACATTCGACAGAAGTCTGTCTGGTTGGGGTGCTGGCAGAAGGGGTGCTGGCAACGCACAAACCGACCAGCTCTATCGGTCGCCTTCTCCCCCGCCCAAAAAACCGGCAGCCCAGAGAAAAGGCCCAGGGCGTCGTGTACAAAATTCCGTGTTCCGTCTGAACGAAGAACTTCGCGGAAAGGATGAGCCAACACAAAGCGGACGTCCGTCACATGAATCGTCAAAGCAGCGCCGTGGCCGAACACTGCGAAGGGTGTGACCATCCAATTGACTTCGACAGCACCATTGCATTGGAAACGGAAGCTAACCCACGCAGGAGGCTTCTACTCGAGTCGTGGCACATTCAGCAAACACGAGAGAATGTTAATCGTTCCCTGGGGACTCTCCCCTCATCCTACGTCCATTGGCTGCGACCATTGACCCGGAGGTCCTCCACGCAGGGGCTTAAAAAGCCAAGCTCCGCTCGCCCGTAGTCACACCCGTGAAGAAGGGGCCGAGCCGGTCCCGAAACGTCGTGTTTTTTCTGTTTTTTTCTGTATTTTACTTGGTCGGCATCACTTACCTTCTCCTAACAAGTCAACAACTGCATACAAGCTTCCGCTGCATGTATGCGAGGCTTGGTTCTCATTTGTGCCGCCTAATCTTCGGCATTTGGCGAGTGAAACCGAAATGAGCTCGTGAAATGCGATTTTGTTCATTTTTCGTGTACAGCAAGGGGATTAGCTTCTTTTGGCACGCACCGATTTCAGCAATCTTACCCTAACTGATATCTGGACAGCATGAGGCATCATTTGAAGCAGATACTATGATTTCCACCAAGAACTTCTGGATAGCGCTTTTTCCCAGTAAAGTCGTATCATTTCAGATTGGCTCAAATTGGCTAACAAGTGAGCTGCATATGCATTCTTCCGAGAACGACGTTGGAGAATAATCGGGTGCAAAGTAAGCACCCCCTATTACCACGCGGATGCGCATGTGGTCTCCGCATGCACTGGCCTCAAAAACACCGCGTTGGTTTGTAAAACTTCCTTCAGACAGGGATTATGGGCAATACAGAAAACGTACTGCCTGCAGACATGTACAGTACACAGATCGGTCACACATAGTAAGCTTAGTAGGTTTTGTAAATGGATTGATAATGGCAACCTCCCCTAGCATCGTTATTACGCGGGGAAATCCTCTACTTGCGACCCATTCCAGCCATTTTCCTTTGCGTGAGGAAATCACTCGATCTTTTGAAAAACACGCTCCATTTTCCATGCCGCGAAAAGTATTCATAATCGCCACTTGACTCCAATGAGTTGATGCAGAGTCACGGACACGTCATTGTCAAGGAAGACCATATCTTGGTAATTAGACACCATCCAAGAATATTGTCAAGGCAAACTCATTATTATTACTTGCACACCGTCATAGGCACACGCACAAGGGAAGGAGGTGCGCCCCCCCCCTCCCCTTCCCCCCTAATCGCCCAGTCTGCCCCATACATTTAATCTGTCGGACCTATTCGGTCATTGTTTACAGTGCAGTGCTACCGCCAAGCAGGTTTTTTAACGTCCAAAGACCTCTGATGTTGCGTTCCAAGAACTGTTTACTTGCCAGGTCATTTTGGAGGCAATCTTTCCAGTTTCTTTTTTGCTTTGACAGTAACCAAAAAACAAATCTGTCATAGCTTCTGTGGTCAAGAGAGAACGGAAATTACTCCGGAAGCGCGATGCTACATCAATGCTTCAGCGACGCAATGACTGCCTTCCTCTGCCGGTACTCACGTGGTGAACAAGGGAGGGAAAGCCTCAGGGTGTTTGCGAACGTTTCAAAAAGAGGACTGTCTTCGTCTGGGTGGAGACAAGACCTCTTGTGGAGACGCTGGCAATACTGTGAATATTTCCCCTGACTTGTTCACATTTTGAACGTCAAAAAAACCAGCCGCTTATCTTCTCTATACCCTATATTCCTCTGCTGATGTTACAGATTAAAATAAAAAACTAAACCTCTATAATATCCTGTATATTTAGCAATTCCATCACATGGAAATAAATGTTTTATAATCATTCCTCATATTTGCTCTCCGTTTTGGCGGCAGGGGCCTAGGTGAGAGATGGTTGGGGTGGGGGGCGGGGAGGAAGGGGGGGCACTGCGCTAAAACTTGGCTCATTCTCATGGAGAACCCTGCGCACGCCTATGGACACTGTTCAAAAACTTGTCTAAGCATCTCAGCTGCTGACGCTATACAGGCAATCGTCGTCTCAGCAGCAAGCGCAGGAGCACAGGTGCGTAGCATTTGGGGCATGGAATATGCGTGATGAGTGACTACTTTCTTCGAGCATCGAAACTGCAAATTGGCCAAATAGCCCGACAAAGCCTGGGCAGCTCACCACCACATCTTTGCGACTCAGGATAATGTTAGTGGAGCTACGAGGACAGTCGCCGCGACAGTAAATCTCTCATCCCCTCCGTTGTCAGCAAAAGGAAACAGTACACTGAACGTAAATGCGAGTGAGCGGACATGAGTATGAGTGTGAGTGGAAATGAGTGTGAGTGATTGGTTGTGAGTGCGAGTGGTCATCAGTGCGAGTGAGTGGTTGTGAGTGAATGGTTGTGAGTTGTCATGAGTGCGAGTGTGAGTGAGTGGCTGTGAGTGTGAGTGGACATGAGTGTGAGTGCGTGTGAGTGGTTGTGAGTGCGAGTGGTCATGAGTGTGAGTGAGGGGTTGTGAGTGTGAGTGAGTGGTTGTGAGTGCGAGTGGTCATGAGTGCGAGTTCGAGTGAGTGGTTGTGAGTGGTCATGAGTGCGAGTGTGAGTGAGTGGCTGTGAGTGTGAATGGACATGAGTGTGAGTGTGTGAGTAGTAGTGAGTGCGAGTGGTCATGAGTGTGAGTGAGCCACCGCTCATGGTGCCGAGGTATGCTCTCTAGGGGCCATCTTGAAGTAAAGTGACGACATTCCTGAGTACTCAGAAGAGGGTACTGCTTCCACAAAGAATGTGAGAGTGTCGCCTGGGAACGAGACCTTTTGCTGGAAAACAAGCTTACGGAGAAACTGACTTACAGATTTCTGCAAATGGTCCATTGGTGGCTCGGCAAGCGTCCACTCTTTAGAGAGTTGTGTGTGTGAGTGGTTTAGGGTGAAGACAAGTGTGTGAATGCGTGTTTGCGCTTTTTTTTTAGGTGAGTGCGTCCTCAAGGGCAGGTGTTTTCTGGCATGCATGCGAGCCGCAACAAGGGTCGTCGAGAGCACCCGTAGATTTTGTTTATTTGCAACATCATTTTCGGCTTTTTTTTTCTGAAAAAGAGGTGGAGGGGGACAGTTGAAAAAAAAGTAACTAGTAACATGACACCTCACGTTACCGGAAAATGTTAACGCAAGTACGTTACTCGTTACAGTTCCGAAATGGTAACGAGTACGTTACTAAGTTACCGAAAAAAGTAACGCGTTACCGACAACACTGGTCCTATGTGGTCGAAATCTTTAGGAGTCCGCCACTGCAGAGTCCCTCATAACCTGAGTTCCTCTGGGAAGTTAATGATGATGATAGATTGGCCCAAGGGCACCCGTGGCCAAAGAGCGCATGGCACAAGGTATTTGCTTCTACTCGAGGTGGAGGCAAAAACCCATCTCCCAAGCATTTCACCCTAAAGAAGCCGAGCACCAGACCAGGGGAAAGCTTGTACCCATTGTATAACCGGTGGGTACCCGGCGGCACTGGGGATCGAACCCCGGACCTTCCGCATGCGAGACGGATGCTCAAACGACGAGGCCACCGCTGCGGTCTTTGGGATGTTAAACCCCATAAGTTAAAGTAACTTAACTGTTGAGATTTTGCAGACATGGCAATCCGCCTTCTTATATGACCCATGTACACATGCGCATAGATATGACTGGAAGCAATCTAGTAGATATGACGGTAAATACAAAAGGGGGGGGGGGGGGGTACTGCGCACAAAAAGACAAGGACAAGCACCATAACCGCCGCGGTGGCTCAGTGGTTATGGTGCTCGGCTGCTGACCCGAAAGACGCGGGTTCGATCCCGGCCGCGGCGGCTGGAATTTCTTTGGAGGAAAAATTCTAGAGGCCCGTGTACTGTGCGATGCCAGTGCATGTTAAAGAACCCCAGGTGGTCGAAATTTCCGGAGCCCTCCACTACGGCGTCTCTCATAGCCTCAGTCGCTTTGGGACGTTAAACCCCATAAACCAAACCATAAACCACCAAGAAGATAACACAACAAGCGCAGAATAACAACACAACAAGCGCAGATAACACAACAAGCGCACAACATGCGCTTGTTGTGTTATCTTCTTGTCCTTGTCTTTTTGTGCGCAGTACCCCCCCCTTGTATTTACCATGATTGACGGACTAGCCCAACAACGTACGCTCTTAAGATATGACGGGAAGCAATCTGCACACAGTTAATCAGTGCCGTGCCATGCGTAGCGCACTAAAAACAACCAATACGATCGCTGCAACGAAGTATTCGCAACCCATTGAACTGGTTCTTCAAAAGAAAAAACGAAATTCACGGTAAATATTATCCGTCCGGCTTATCAACGTAAGTAGCGAATTATCATGAAGCTTGTCGAGACCGTCAGCAAGAAAGGACGCCACCGATCGGGCCAGTAGGACTACTGAAGACGACGGATCCGGCGTCAAGGTTCTTCTACCTGGTCGAGGTGGATCTTCCTGGCTTTTTCCCGCAATCGACCTCCGGAAACAACTGCAACATCGTGGCGATGGACTACCTGACCTTCTAGGCCGAAGCGTAAGATCTGCCGAATGGCAAAGTGGCGGAAGTCGGGAAACATCACAGCTATAGCTATACTCAGTTATGTTTAACACTGAAGTGACCTTTGGGCTTAGTGGTCTCACAGCAACAGCCTTCTCTGAGATGCCGATGCATACTTTGGCCATGGACAGTGCGATGTTGACTTCAAATTAAACCGCGGTCGTTTCCAAAATATTGCCCGTCCCAACCCCCAAATTTAGCTGACCCCATCCCTGATATTTGACCTCTATCAATTTGGACCAAAATCGATGCCCAGGGTAATTTGAATGCTCTCGATACGATGCTATTCTCCAAATTTGACCCTCGCTACTCGTAAGTTTGGCCCACCCCAAAATTTAAACCTTCCTCGATTTGGACAAAAATCGATGCCCAGACAATTTGACTATGGGCTATGATCGTAATATCCAAATTTGACCAAGGTCACTTCCAAAATCTGGCCCAGCAAGCCCCCGAAATCTGACTTCCTTCAATTTCGATCAAACCGTGTCAAGCCTAATTTGACCTCAATCGTTCCGTTGGTTTGACCTTTGAGAGGACCTGACATTTGAACCGAATCCAGAGCATTTCGTATTTTGAAACGACATGCTCTGGATTCGTGATAGCGATATTCACGTGATAGACTAGCAAGAATAGCTATCGCTCGATCTGTTAGCGCGTTTATTACAGGGTACGGGTAGAACAAGCCTGGAAACGCATTATCGTCGGTAAAAGAAACTTTTCAGATGCAGTTTTTGAACAAAATTTAACCTTGGTTCCTGCATCAAATCCACAGTTAGCGCACACTTCGTCGCTCCATAGTCTATATTTCTTGTTTTACAACGAGAGCATTACACGTCAAGTCAGGAGCAAAACCCGCCATCCGATCTCACAGAATTCTTCCCAAGTGACGCGCAATTAAGATATGAAGCAAAAAGTGGTGAGGCATCAAAAGCAGGTTTGTTACCTTTCTGTTCGAAAAGCGAAAACTTAAGTCAAACCAGACGTGTAGATGCTTGGACTGGTTGGATCATAATTCGGGGAAAAAACATAGCGCAAAAAAGACGAGGACACACAGCTTTAACTTCTGTTAGCACACCGCCGCGTCTGTCATTGCATACCCCTTCTCAAAAAATGTGCGGTTTCAACATTGCGCGAAAATTGCTTTACAGGTGAAATAATTGAGGCTAAATGTATTACACTTTTGACAACTGACAGTGTAAGTAGCCCTTCTGTGACGGTGTTGATAAAGGAGCTTGCGTATGCGGGTGATATACTTTGCGAGCGCAGTGTACTGATGGTAGAACTGTGATACAATGGTACAAAAACCACCCGTCCTTAATGCAATAAATCATTGTTGGAAGTTGGCGCTGTGTGTGTGAGGCCGTCTTTTACACGCTTCATTTTTTCCCCTCAAGTTAAACGCGGTATACATCTGCTTTTCTCCATGCATTGCTCACCATTGTTCTCAGCAGCTCTTCAGGTGGGAAGTCCTCCCAGCCAACGTCCTGGTCTTCAAAGCGGCGTCCGTCACGTGGGCAGGTGTGGACGCCGTCCTTAGCACTCCGCTCGTAGCAAGCGTCGCACAGCGCGTGCGTGCAGGGCAGCAAAGCTGTCCTGTTGCGTACCAGTCCGCACGCGCTGCATACCCTGTATTCTGGAAGAGGCTCAACGAAGGCCAGTGGCTTCCAGTCGAGCATTGGCGAGAACCCGTCAAGCGTATACCGCCTTCCACTCGGAGCCATCGTTGACCGCGTTCCGTTGCCTTAAAAAGGGCTGCTCGGAAAGCTACGCAGCTGCGGAAGAATGTACATGACCAGTGGCCGAATCCACGAAAGAGTTCGCTTCGGAACGCGTTCGCTTTCTCTCTTGCCACCTCGCTCCATTGGTCGTGTGTCGTCACCGCTGGCGGTGACGTCACTTCAGGGAGGCGGGAACACGGATTTTGTTTACGTCACGAGACATGTCAATCAAGTGAAAGAGAACGCGTTCGGTCGCTGTGTGCGGAACTCTAGCTGCATTCGATTCAGCCGTGGTTCTCTGCACCGCCGGAACCGATTCACGGTGCGCTGCACCAAAGCGCTCGATTCACAGCGCCCCCTGCACCACCGTCCGCGATTGATTTTGGTGCAGTCGTGGTGCCGCTTCGGTGCAAAGAACCGCGGCACCCTCAGAGACGGAGGTGCAGGATAGTGGTGCACGTGTTTGACGGCATAAGCAGACGACGAGCTCAGCCGACGTTTTGTTTGTTAACATCAATGGCCAACTAAAGGAAGTTTTTCCCGTTTCTCGCGACAGCCTGAACAGCCTCTTGAATTCGAAGCTGAAATGCCTAGCTACTACGCTTTCGTAGTAGTTGGGGATTCTGTTGCGGTCTGTCCGAACTGTGTTGCTGCAAAAGAAAGCACCACGTCGGCTTCCTCATCTTCGCTGTCTGACGACTCAGAAAATTCCATAAAAGTGGATTCGGCAATGTCGTAGTCCATGACTCCACGAGGCACGAAAAACAGACGCGACGCACAGCAACACAACACAGCACGACGGACGAGAACCGGATAGCAGACGACAAGGCCTGTGCGTGCACGCGCTCGATTGAAGATTTGTGACGCTGCTGACGCGCTGCACCTGCACCAAGAAACTGCAATTGCACCGCGCCGGCACCAACGGAACTTTTTCAGAATGAGTGCAGAGAACCAGTTCTGAATCGAACAGACCTTCTGAAAGTGGCGTTCGCTTCAGCGCGAGGAGAGACATGCCGGTACCTCCCGCCGCCCCGCTGTTGTTCGCGGTGCTCAGCGAATGTGATCGGCGGCCTCGGCGGTCGCGCGTACATGATAATCCTTTCGACATGCCTGACGATGCTTTCCGAAGGCACTTCAGGCTGTCGAAGCTACTTGTACGCCAGCTATGCGAAGAGCTCAAACCCCACCTTGGACCAAAGAGGGAAAGTGCGCTCACAACAGAGCGCGAAGTACTCTGCGCCCTACGGTTCTTCGCTACTGGGGGCTTCCAGGCGGCAATCGGCAGCGGGGCAACTATACGGCTCCCGCAGTCGTCTGTGAGCCGGACGATTTTGGCCGTCGCTCAGGCAATCGTGCGTGTCGGCACGGAGAAAAACTGAGTGTCGTTTCCTTCGACTCCCGAGGAGAAGTCCCGCGCCAAGGCAGAGTTTTTGGAGCGTGGTCTCATCCCCGGCGTCGTCGGGTGCGTCGAACTCACACGAAGGCTTCACCATGTAGGTATGTTCCTCCATGAAATCAACGAGCACTTCACGCTGGCGCATCGAGACGTGCGGGCCCAAATGACAACCTTTGTGCGTTGACATGACGACTAGTGAAAATGTCAAGCTGACAAGTGCTGACACGTGAAAAGTCTCCCGCGCAAGTTCAAAATGCCTATCGCCCTCTCGCGAACACAAAATAAAACAACACAATTCAGAGCGCCCTCTCGGGAACGCAAAAGAAAACAAACCAATCAAGAAGCATTGAAACCGTCTCAAAATAAATTCTATGCTTATTTTATAGGCTCTGAGTAATAAATTTGCAGTATTGTGGCCAAACGCATTCATTTAGAGGTTAAAAAAGCAAATAAGTTAGCATATGGCCGCTTAAAAATACAAGCAACCGAGATGGGACCGCCCAACAGAGCCGATTGGCTGTTGCCTGCCCCGTTGTCCTCCCGCAGTGTTCCTCCCACCCTTCTCCCGCCGATGTCAACGTCAAACTAACGTCACGGCAAAGCAAACGCGTTCCAAAGAGAACTCTCGTGGATTCGGCCCCTGGTCCATGCGCCCCTAGTTCACAAATCCGCCACTACGCGCCGCATGAAGTTGAGCTCCTCCTCCTCTTACATTCCTCCTTCCTGGGTTGGGGGAGAGATGCCTTCGCCTTCCCCCATTGTCCACTTTGTGTGTATACTCCCCTCACGTGAACCCAGCTTTTCGGGGCCCCGGCTGATATTCTCTTTATTCTTTTGTCACCCAGCATGTTCAAAGCGCGCTGATTGTGTGGCTCCCCTACTCGCTCCCTTCTTTGCTGGGTTAAAGAAAAAAATGCGGACCGTGGCTAGCGCCTTTTACGCACGCCATCTTCGTCGAAAAATTGCGGGCGGTTTAGCGCTGCCAAGTACGAAATATTTTTCGAAAACAAGTTTTTGCATGTGGACACCAACGCCACGTACCTGTTTCTTGGGCACAGATGGAAGTTGTTGAAGACGAGGTGGCGCAAAGCACAGCTTGAGAGTGTGTTGCAGTTTAGCACGAGGCGGTGATCGGCTGCGGCGAAAGTCGTGTACAGGCCAGCGAGACTGATCTGTTTGCACCGCCGCGGGTTGCAAACTCAGTCGCGGCAATATTTCTTTTGTTTGTTTGTTCATTTGTTTACATAACTACGTTACAGCGCTGCTATGACGCTGCGGATGCTATGTTGCAGTTGCTACGTTCTTGGCACAAACTTACATTTATAGCAAGATCTTGCTCGGGATTTACACACCGGAACAGTGCTTTCGTACTAATAATGCAAGTCTGTATACGAGACCAGAAATACCCAAAAGTTCCAAAAGCCGTTCAGAACTTCGAGACAAGGAGAATGCCAAAGCGGCTGATAAAGACAAGCTTGTTGCTGCGATAACCAGGCAGTGGCGCCCTAAAAGCCCGGCAGTTGCTCTCATTAACACCATCGACAACTTCTATAAAGTATGAAGAACAAGGTAAATGTGCATACACATTCTGAGAGAAAGTGCATCACTAAAAATTAAGAGCCTGGACAGCCGTGAGGTGAACAGTGAATCAAACAAAAAATGGAACCTAAGAAACTGAAGAGGCACGCAAACATATTGCTGTCAGTCGGGGGAAATTGAGATAGTCTAAACGCCCAGTTTTGTCCCTAATTGCGTTCAGCACATGTTCTAGGTAGTACGAATTATTTTTGTATTTCCGAAATTATTTCCGTATCAGTTATTTGGATTTTTCTGTGAGGAAATAATTTATGCAGACAACTGTCATATCGACTAATCAGAAACACATGCCATAAGCTTAAAGCCCAGTTACAGCGTGAACACCTCAATGTACATGCAGTAGTGTGGTTAGCAGGCACGTAAGCAGGAAATTTTTTCGAGAGTGGCCCGGGGTAAATTTCGAGCTAATGGGGGGGGGGGGGGGGGGGGGGCTTCGATAGGTGTCTTGCGGGCAGTTAAAATATAATACTGCCCTGCCGCACCGCCTAAAGCACAACGAGCTTGCCTCAAGACGTAGAGGAAGGACTGATTACCTATAGGGGACCGCCGCAGCTTCGCAGGGGGGCGCTGCGGACGCCAGTGAAAAGCGCCCTCTCCGGCCGACTCTGTATTTTTTTCCGGGCGAACCGGTCACCCCTCCCATTGAGTAGCTGCGCGAGCAGCGCGCTTTCCCCTGAAAAAAAGCCAGTTCTGCACGTACTTTGCACGTGTTGGCCAGCCTGCAAATCTCTTTGTGCAGTCCCGAGCTTTTTTCCCTCGTGCTTGAACGCTGACGAGCTTCAGAGGATTACCAAAATGTACAGGGGCGCTAGAAAAAAATTCGAACAGCACGGCGCCCACGCGCTGCGCAGTCGGAATTGATCTTCAATGCGTTTTTATCTCGGTAGTAGCAAAAAGACGCCAGAGTGGTACATTATTGTATCACGGATGTCTCTAGCGTATTTGTGTTGCGAGCCAAGTACAAGCGTGACGAAAATAAATTCCAACAGCGGAGCGCCTAGGCACTGCGCAGTTCGCATTTCTTTCGGTTTTTTTTTCTTTATTAGCGCATTTCTTTCGGTCGCGGCAGTATGCTCTGAGATGTAGGTTAAAAGAAATAGTGGACAGTGAATTTTTTTTTTTTTCGCTGCGAACTTCAAAAAAGAACTGCTAGTGGATCAGGCCCACTACGTGAAGCAGATTGTTAACGAAAAAGCCGGTACCGTAACGGCGAAATGTGTATCGCAAGTAAATGACGAGATCATTTAAGACGTGGAATTCGAGGTAAATACCATTTTTTTGTGGCGCGGCCATCTTCGCAAGATGCTTAATTTCGTTGGGTGACTGAGCACTTCGGTGCATGCAGGTTTGTTGGCCAAATAATAAGGATTCTGTTACGTGTTTCGATGAATAATGATGGAAATAATTTTTATTTTAACTTAAAATAAAGTGGCCTTAAGGCGACACGCGAGGCTGAGGAGAAAAACGAAAACACGCACGAAATGCGCCTACCAGCTGCTTGCTATATACGGCTAAGAGAAAAAATTCTCTAGTTTGTCAATCGCTACAACGGAGATAAGCGGTTGGTATATTTATTTTAAGTCCGATTACAGCGCACGCGTATCCCCAAAACAATTTATTTGCAGAGCCATCGCTCATATGCAAACGCTCATTCATGTGCAAGCAAACATTTTGATTATTTTTATTTTCTGAAATTTTTTGCATTAAAGCAACTTCGAAAATTGAGCCCGGCGTCACAAGTCGGAACATTGAGGCGATCACTGACCTTGCCTCACACGCGTCTGCACATGCCGCTAGCTGTGGTCAGTCTCCAAAATAAAAAAACGGCAAAAAAAAATGAGTTTCGTTAGCGCGAGTTTTACTAAACACTGCATGCTTAGTGAATTACAGCAAAAACTACCCAGAAATAATATTACGCGTGCAACATACCAAACGTGTTTAGTAACAGGAAAAAGCTTACTTCACCCTGCCCATAGCAGTTATCGAGGCCTGCCGTTTCTCGTTCTCATCCATTTCATACCCAACAATTCCGGACAAAAACATTTTTGAATAGTAAAAAATGTATGACCGCATTTTTTTTTCATATACTGGAAGATTTCACTATAGCAATCTCCCATCGATAGGCTTGTATTTTTTTTTTTTCGTATTAACGTTTTTCCTATCGTCAACTGCTCGACACGAGCGATGAAAAATATTTAAGATTTTGCGGCATACAGAAAGGGTGGACCATTACCTTCAATATTTCCGTGACTGTACGTTACAATTTTCCAATATTAATTTTTTTTTCCCCAAGAATGTAGGACATCACCAGGAAATCAGTAGAATTACACGGGCCGTCCTTGGCCGTCGATGTTCAGAGAACTATTGTGACAGCCCCACACACAACCAGTTTCTCCACTCTTATACCCTTGTCACACGGGCAGCCTAACCATGATTAAGGCTGACGGCAGTTAAGGCTAACTGCAGTTACGCACATTCACACGATAAACATAACCACTGTTATTCTGCCAACCATGGTTACCGCAAACTGAGGCTGGCCACCTCAGTCAAGCCTACTGGCAGTATGGCCGCCACCATGTCCGACGCTACCGACGCCTGCAGCTCGGCTCCCAGCGAAACATCTACCCCAAAGCGTATTATATGGTCTGTGGCGACGACAGAGGCGCTGATACGCATCTGGGAGGATAATCTGACGGCACTGCGCTCAAACACGCGCAACGCGCGCATATATCGCGTCATGGTTGACGCGCTGAACGCGGGCCTGCCGGCGGGAGAAGGCCCGTACACTGCGAAGCAAGTTCGCCAAAAACTTGAAAACCTGAACAAACACTACCGGTGAGTGGAATTCTCTTTTCCTAATAATGAAACGATGAATTCTGTCGGAAGTTTGTGTGATGTTGCAGCATTGACGCTCAAGAGAGGGACGCCGCGCTGTTAGCATTGGTTAGCACTGGCGTAGTTAGGCCTTGTCCGCAGTCGCGACACCGCGCCGACGTGTTGTAAACGACGAAAGATACGCAACATTCCCGAGATGTGTTTTCATAAGGCGACATAGTTCTTGTCCTTGCGCGATCATGCGCCGGCATTTACTCTGCGTCTGTGTCAGTGCTTTATCGGGAGCCTTCATTTAGCTCACTAAAGTTAAAAGCCGCGCGGGCGCCTCTTGTACAAGTTACTACACCAGTGCACCAGGCAAACATTGTGTGTATTGCATGTACCGCAGAGTTCATTTCAAAATTGTGGCATTTTCTTCCTTTTAAAATTTTACCTGCTCCTTAACGCATAAAATCTGTAACAAATAGATAATGATCCTATCTATTTCAGAGCGCCTAATTTGTGAAAATTTGCACATTGAATGTGTGAACTGTTCCTGCATTGCTGCGCTATTCTTTCATTTCTTGAGCCCGTTCTGTTCCTGGCTTAAATGGCAGGCGGGTGCTGCACTGAGTGCAACTGGTAGCCCGTTTTTTTTTATCCATAAAGGTAGCAACAGAGCACATACTCATATTTTCATGCATGCATTCGACAAACCTTTCTTTGCAGGAAACTGAGGCGTTGTGGCACCACAACAGGCGCCAAAGGAATTGAATGGCCATTCTACTGGCAGCTTCATTCTTTCCTCGGATCACTGCCAATCAATGACAGAGGCCTTGTTGAGGAAAGTGTGGAGGTAACCAACTGTTCCAACCACTACAATAGAACTGTTTATGGCGCAGTTGTTGCTGTAAGCTGGCTTTTTGTGCATGATAAGCATGCATGTATACTTATCAGGTCTATTGTAATGTCGCAAAAGCACTATGCTGAAAATTATTTAACCACTACTGTGCCTTCAAAAACGCCTTCTCCTTGTTTTGTGATTTGTTGTGTGCAATCCATCATGGCCAGCAAGATAGGCTAAAAGTAGGTTATATTCACTTATACTTAGCATGACTGCCATTTGTTTGATTTAAAAATATTCATATTTTGTACAAGGTGCAGTGAAATGTGAAGGTCCAAACAAAGAAGCTGCTTGCGTACCACATTTATTTGACAAACATTGATGCCAAGGGTTTTTGTTTGATATGTTGATGTTGCACTTTCCATCCAATTCTCTTAAGTGATCTCGTTTGATATTACATGCCTTTTTTCTTGTCATTCACAGCTGCCAGTAGTTGATTTTGCTCCTGACGAGAGCGAAATTGTGGCCACGTATTCAGCAGAGGTGGACTTCCCAGCCGCAAGCGGTAGTCCACGAGTGGAGAACACAGCATCCACTGCGGATGAAACTGCAGCAGCAGTGGCCAACCCAAGTGGCCAACCCAGCAGCCCAAGCGCAAGCAACAGCAACAAGGGAGCCAGCAGGAAGCGGCCCTACACGTCAGCATTCAGCGACCTGATGGAAATGCACCAGAAAGCTGAAGAGCGAGCGGCCAAGGCTGCCAGTGACAGCCTTGAATTAAGAAAGGAGCTGGTGCAGCTGCAGAGGGAGTCGAATGACATACAGAAAAGTTGCCTGCAAATTATGCAGACATATTTTGCATCCAAGGAGAAAGAAAAATAAATTCTGTATTCGTGGCAACCTTTTGTGGTAAATGAAACACTAGCAGCTGCGGCCTCCAAAGTGACGATCTCTGAACCTCTTTCTATGTCACTGCAGGGCATTGAGAAGTTATTTTGCCTAAAGCGTCTTATGTGTTATGTGTCTCCCTCTCTGTACAGGAAATGTAGCAGTCAGCAACAGCACAAAATGTAACATAATGAAGACAACATGAGCATTACGTAGTGCCCTCCCACCAACTAGCCCTACCACAAGTTACATTTAGTTCAGTTGCAAGTTATTGCAAAGCACGCGTCTAAACAGGAAGGCACGAGACACTTCTCACCTTTCGAACCTAAGTGAACTGCCATTGAGCTAGCTGTACCAATAATGCGCAGTGAATGTCTCATGCTGGGCTGTGAAAACATACGGACAACCGAAGTGACCCTGATATTTCCTGCACGCTGCAGTGCCTGCCGTCAATACCTGCCACACAAAACAGAGCCATGTTAATCCTTTTTCTAAAATGATCATGAGGTGAATACATACATGTAACGTCTCTTATTAAAAAAGGAAGGCAGGAGACACTTCTCACCTTTCGAACCTAAGTGAACTGCCATTTAGCTAGGTGTACCAATAATGCGCAGTGAATGTCTCATGCTGGGCTGTGAAAACATACTGACAACCGAAGTGACCCTGATATTTCCTGCACGCTACAGTGTCTGCAGTCACTACCTGTCATACAAAATAAAGCCATGCTAGTGCTGAAATACACATGTTTACATCATAGGCACCGCCAGAGTTCAGACCTTCATTCTTCCCAAAAGGCAAGTAAATGACTGCAATATATGCCTGCTACTCTGCACCTGATAGGATAATTTGTGTTCTTCTGTTATTATGTACACTTAATAAATCACAACTTTGCAAGGCAATACACAAGCTGCAAAACATTTCACAAGGACAGGAAACAGTGCCATTGCTTACTTTCTGTACCAACAATATAAGGTACCGCCAGCACATTTTTTACATGCGATAAGAAAAACAGTTATGAGATTCAAGCAAGGTTCAGCTTGATGCAAGGTAACTTGCCAGGGCATTTCGCACCGCAACACCTGATGGCTCAGCCCTGTTGCTTGCGCAGGACGGCTGAGGCCGCCCCTGGTCTCGAGCTCGGGCCTCATCAAACCAACTTGCATCGCAACTGTCTGACATCTCCTCACAGATATTGTGCACCACACAGCACGCACGGATTACACAGTTCACATTGGCTATGTCGCACTCGAGTCCTTTCAGCAAAATGCGAAAACGTGCTTTTAGTCGCCCAAAGGCATTTTCAACAATGCGTCTAGCCCTGCACAGATGGTAATTGAACACTGCAGTTGATGAGCCTGGAGGTCCTGCATTTGGAAATGGCTTGATGACGTGACTCTGCAGCGCAAATGCTTGATCAGCAAGCAGAACGGGTTCCACTGTCACTCCTGCCACAACTTTTGCTTCAGCTTGGAACAGTGGACCGGCCAGTATACTTGGCAGACTTGAGCTCTGAAATACGCCAGAGTCGTGATTTCGTCCAGGAGACCCGACGTTTGTGTACAGAAACCTGTAGCGGTGGTCGGCGATAGCCAGAAGGATAGTACTGTACCACCCTTTATAGTTTATGTAGTCCGCGGCATGCTCTTCTGGCGGACACACCTCAATGTGACAGCCGTCTAGGGCTCCCACGCCTTGCGGGAATCCAGTCACGGCAGTAAACTGGCGAAGGTGCTCCGCCAACTCATTTTGCCTGGGGAGTCTGATGAACTTTGGCCCCAGTTCACGCACAACGACAGCACAAAATTCCCAGAATATAGTGTTCACTGTCGAGCGGCCTAAGCCAAAAGCGTTGGCGATCGTCCTTTCTTCTGCTGACGACGCGAGTCGATACAAGCCTACGGCCACACGCTTATCGAGGGGAACTGCCCTCCGCATGACCGTATCTTGCCGCTGCATACATTCACACACACTCAGGATATACCTGAAGGTGCTGCGGGTCACTCTGAAGTGCGCCCTAAACTCACTGTCCGGCAGGTGTGGCACCGTTGTCTCGTACCACGACTGCCCTCGCGGATAGGCCCATAATCGCCGCTCGCACGAACAGAGCCGCGCAGTTATTGCCACGATCCGGCGACATTCTCTCTCCGCGCGCTGTCGCTCCTCTTCTGCAGCATCGATGTCTGCAAGAATACGCAGCTGCTGAATACGACGCTGATGAAGAGCTGCTTGGTGGACGGCGAGCATTGCCCAGAATTCATCGTCGTCGTCATGTCGGTTTTCCGCAACACAACCACGCTGCGCCATGTTGAAAAGCAACTGTCCGCTGGAAGGTGCGGTAGCGCAGTCTCACCAACCTGCTTACTGCTGACCAGTGCGCTCCTCAGTCCTCGAAACGGAACACACAAGAGTTGTAGTCTCAACGATAGCGAATATTTCTAGTTAACTGTAGTTTCAAACTAGACCGCTTCACTCGTACCACCCGCCTGCGAACAAAATCAACAAACTCCGGCTAATTGCGGCTGCAAACATGGCTACGTAGCCAACAACGACCACTGTTGAAAGACTGACTTCGCTAAAGCTAAAAAACAAACTTATTGTGCTACAAATAAAATGAATGTAGTTATTAAGAAAATATTATTAATTTGCCAGCCTCAAATGGTATTTTTTATTATTGATAAGTTGTTAAAATTGTTGAAAAAAGGCTTTTACGTCACGACCATGTGATAGTTTTTGCCGCTGTGTCAGAGAGCGTGTAGCAGCGCCTCAGTTCGGTTTAAGGCAACTGCTGTTATGTCGGGTAACTGCAGTTAGATGGAACTGAGGTTAAGGCTGCCCGTGTGACAAGGGTATTAGAACGTCGCGGAATTCACAGCAAGCGGGAACACCACTTTTGTGCGCCCGCGAGCAGGACGGAGCAGAGTGCCAGCTGCGCGAGCAGCACGCGCGTACCAGTCGACAGGCTGCTGGGCTCAATGCGCTCCGCCGGCGACGTGCCCGTACAGAAACGCCAAAATGACCGGCAGGGGAGAAGTGGCGCTGGTGCAGTGGGAGCAAACTTCAGGTGCGCTTCCCTATAGGCACCCTGCACCCGCCAGGCACCGCCACCGTCGAGGCTGCGTTCAGCTCCCCCGCGCGGCCAGTTCCTCGTCCCTGTCAGGAAGGCTCGCCCCGCGACAGCGATGGGATGGCATCTGCTAACGGCTGCCGCTGTTCGTAGAGGCGGGATTTCGACCTATGCATTCATGAGGCTGAAAAATTCTTTCGAGGAGCGAACGTCAGGAAAGGAACGAAGCTTTTTGAAGCAGGCCATGTACACAACGTGAAAGAGGCGGTATCTTGCGACTGGAGCGAAGTAGCAGCCCGGTACACTGCGCAGACAAGCATCCCTGCGCCACCGAAAACCATCAAATTAACCCTTAGAAATATTTGTATCTGGTACCTGTTACCGCTGAACTCTCACTCATTTTTTTTATGTAGCTATATTCCAGTAGACAGCTTGTTACCGCAAGCTGTAGTTGCAAGGCAGGCATCGCAGGCAAATGCAAATGCGCTGCTGTCGTTGCCGTGTTTTTGGAGCGGTGTGAAACGCTCTCCAAAACGAGCCACCCGCAAGCCTGCAGTGTTCCTGCATTTAAAAAAACTTACCCTAAACTTTCAAAGACGGCCAGGCGGCATAACATTGAAGGTAATTAGAAAAGTCCACTTTTTGAGCGAGCGGCGCAAACTTGACTTCATAACATTCTCGTCTGCCGCAACTTCGGTGTTCGATCTGAAATGCCCTGTTCAAACTGCGCCTTGAAATGATGTACCCATGGCGTAATCTGCCGCTCATGTTTTCTCATTTTTCCAGCAACTGCCAGGTCCTTATCGCTGCAACACGTGCGTCAGTATTTTGGTGATATGAGATGTCCAATGAATGAGCTTTTGCGAGCAGAAGAGAATGCAAGCTGCGGCGAAGCGCCTGTGCGCACTGAAACTCAGTGCGGAAAACATAAAACTTTTTGACTGGGATTGTGCAAAAAAGGAGTATCCCAGCTATTTCATGCAGGATTCTTGCAGAATGCGTGGGCTGAAAAAGCGGGATTTCATTGCAAGCTTTGTTTAATTTCTACACATTCAGTACAAGTACCCGAAATTTTCGACATTAGAATTGTACTAAATTATCACCCAGTCGTTCAGATGTGGAGGCAAAGATTTATCAAGAACATGTTGCCGTTGCCTCTGAAAACGTGCCTTTACTGTCGAAAAAGACGCTGGACGACACGGCGCAGTGGAAGCGAGCAAGGATTCCGCGCATAACTGGAAGTAAGGTAAACGATTCTTTACTGCGCAAAATTTCGGCTTCTTCCACAGGCGTGACTGCGGGCGAGTTATGCGTGGCTTTTCAAGACCACATATTGTGTACAGCCATGCATAAGTCAAGTAAGCTTCTGCACGGGTTTGACCACTGCTTGACCAGAAACCTCGAATGCGTGTTGCCCGTCGCGAAGGGTGGGCAGTCTCCCAATGTCGCGTCGGAAGTCCACAAAACCTTGTCCCAGGCGAATTTATACATGCATTATTGCATCCTGCAACACAGCAGTGTGTCCTGCTGTTGTTATGTGACATTTTTTGCTCGGTAAGGACGCCCAAAACTGCTTCGGGACGGCGCGCGCAGCACAGCGGGAGCTGTCGGGCTGCCCCAGCCTTCCTGACAGGGACGCGCGCGCCGCCGCCAGTGGCGCGCGCGTCGCGCTGGAGTTAGATGCGCAGGGTGCCTATACATGCTATACCCGCCACGAAAAGCTGTTATTGAACAAACTAGCGGCCGCATAAGCATTAGTGAAAACACGGCATTGCGGATTTGTTTTCACTTCTTTTTTTTTTTTTTGCTCGAAGAGGCTGCAGTCATATGGGTCCGTAAGTGTAGGCTGATCTCGTATGGTGACCTGATACATGCAGCAGGACATGCGGCTAATTTACGGTATTTCACATCTACGCATAACCTCATTCACCATGTTCTTTTCATTTTTCCGAAACGGAGGAACACAATATGCATCGCGCCCGTTTCCTGCATCCGTGTAGTATTATGGAGATGGCTCTACTGAAACGTATATCCATTTTCATGAGATTTGCCGTCGCATATATGATATAGTTTGATGCGCTTACATAGGAATAGCGCTTGCATTCACGCAACTTTTTGTTGACACTCTTCGGGCGCGCGCACACGCACACACACAAGCACGCACACACACACACACACACACACACACACACACCTAGCATCTGATATAGGCCTAAGAGCTCGACCACCGATAGGCCTCCACCAGCGCTGGTGGAGCCTTACCAGCGGTTAGAAGGGGTTGGATCGGCACAGGACGTGATGCTTTGCAAGTGCAGGCGCCTGTCTTGTGATAGTGCAAATAAGAAATTCGAGAACGCAACACGCAACCAGATCCTCCGGCTGTGTCGCTTTCGTCATGTACAAATGATCTGTAGAGAAATGGATACCTTGCTCCACACGACTGGTTTCTTCGACTGGTTCTGGTCTCGCCTGTTCACAATTGTTGTGTAATGGATTGTTTACGAAGTAAGGACTCTAAGGTAGAGCCTTTTCTTGTACCGTCTTCTTCATTAAGTCAACAGACGAGAACCACGGCCGCACGATGATGCGTTTCCACCGGGTGGCCGGAGAACACCTTGCCGTTGCCTCAGCATGGCGGTGGAACAACAGCGACCTGATGCGATCGAGTTTTTTTTTTATCCGGTGGTTAGGCTTTCAATCTTAGTGTTCGCCGAGGTCCGTCTGTACGTCTGGAGTTTTCTTTACCTTAAATAAAATTAACTAAAAGAAAATACCTTACGGCCGCGAGTGGGTTTCCAACCCGGACGGCACGATTAGATTAGTTTTGCTGGCCACTGCATCAGACCACTACATCATCGCCTTTTGTTCTATGTACATGAACCATGTACAAACCATGAGGAAAACAGTGGCAGATCGACATGACACGTAATACGACACACCTCAGCAGCACAGCACTCGCTCTTACATCGCCGCAGCCGAACGTCCCGTGTCCTAAACTAGCAGTCTCTCGCGCTGTGCTTTGGGCATCTGCATCAACTTCCAGCCGTGCGCAGTGGATCCCAATATCGAAACCGCAGTGCTAACGCACCAAATTCGCATTTCCCGTAGCCTCGCCAAATCGACCAAAATTTGTTTTTGTGCCACTCTTTGCGCCTTGCACTGCGCTCTTCACAAAGCTGGTGGCAGTCCTGAGTAACCAGGACGTCAAAGAATGCAACTGATTTTCTCCAAAAACTCTGATGTGACTTTTCAGAAATGTTTGACCGCTTCAGGACTGACTCTTCGCCAGGAGTGACACATTAGCCGCTGTAAGGTTTTTTTTTTTTTTACGTGAGCCGGCAAGGATGCATTCATGCATGAGACCTTTCAGGGCCGGTTTGGCAGACGCGCCAGCTTTGTCGCTCTTCAGCGTCGGAAGTAAAAAAAACAGCGCACTTTAGAAGAATTCTCGGCCTGCAGTCCACGGCTCGAGGAAAAGTAAAAGGGGAAAAAGAGAAAGGCGCACGCAAAGGTACAGCAGGAGACAGCACCCTCTCCCTACTGCCCTTTGCTTTCTCCTCCCCCTTACCCCCGCAACCGGTCACCCACGTACCTCTTGAAAATACCTTGTGCCCCCGTTCATATCCTTCTTCGCGCTTAACACCATCGCCCCTGCCTATTCGTCATCCATTTAATTCTGCGAATCTTGTGTCGCGTTGTCATAGCCTTTTTGAGAAGAACTTTGTCAAAGAATTGTGTCGGAAGGGTACGGTGAACTTCAAGCAAGTTTAGGTTGAAAGCGATTCCCAATTCTTCCTTATTTCTTTTTTAAAATCAGCGACAGCAGTGCTTTGCGCATGCGGTTCGCGGGCGGTTTGGTTGTTCGATTCCCAGTGCCGCCGGGTAGCTATCGGTTTCCAATGCATACAATTTTTCTCGTGGTTTCTGTTAGGTGAATTGATTCGAAGAAAGTATTTCACCTAACCTTATGTACAAGAAAACACTGTTCCATGGCCATTAAAACTCGTCAACATAAGAAAACATCCTTATAGAAAAACACGGAACGAAAACAATTCTACGCGTAGGCTAGGTATACACGCCAGGAAAACGCGTATGCAATCCGTATGTAAAAGGCGTCAGCAAAACCTTGGCCAGCATTCTTGGAAAAGAAGCAGTGGAAACTGGGTACCAGCCGGACACCATTATCAGGCGCCTCCTCCACTGCCCCAAAGACTCATCGTCCTACAGGAAAGATGCAAGGCGCGGTACGGAAAAACCCTGCTCGAGTGCTTGGCGTCTAGAGCGGCGTTTACTTGACGGGATTTTTAGTTGAGGAGTTGGGTTGAAAACCGGTCATGGCTTCATGTAAACACCGCACAGTCGGTTCCGGGAGTCGAGGAAGTGAGCCCAGTCGACTCCGCTTCCGAAGGGAGAGGGGGGGGGGGGGGGGGGCGGTTGACTCGCTCAACCCCAACGGAAGATAGCACGTAAACCTGATCATCGAGACGAAGAGTCGGGTTAGCGGGAGTGGAGAGGATAAATTTCGATCCTGTTTTTACGCTTGCGCCATCGCGCCCGCGGGACAGTGGTGCCATGCTGCAATCTTGGAGTCTGCCACTGCCCTCACCGCTGCGCTGCTCGACGCTTGGTGTCGCTGCGGTTGAACCGGTCTCGACTCGCTAAAATCTAGTTCATGCAAACACGCAATCGTCGAGTCGGGCTGACCTTACACAACTCGACCCCCCGATTCAATCTACCGCAGTCCGGTTCATGTAAACGAGGCTTAGGCTGGGGACACCAACAATATGACGGAAAGGGTGAAGCAGCACAAAGCTTATGTCAAGCAAATGAACAGCAGCGCAGTGGTCGAACTAAATACGTTACTCGTTACACTAAAAAAAAAGAACGCGTTACCGCCCTACGTTATGTACAAAAAAAGGTAATGCGTTACCGTTACCGAAAAAAAGTATCGCACGTTACTTTGCCGTTACTCCATGGCCATAAATTTTAATCGGTGCGTCTTCTCTGTAAGAAATCAAGATAGCAATTTTATAAAGCTCATACTTCATATAATTCCAACTTCACAAAGAAAACATAGCTGAACTCAACAAATTAACAGTAATTCTGGTGCGCTTCTGCTTACGAAATTACGCGGAAATTGCGTAGCAATAAAGAATGCTTAAATGTCATAGTTACGGAAAAAATATATTTGCGCACATAAGCAATTTTTTTTTTACTTGAACCTGAATAATTATTGCAAAAATGCGAGTGTTTACGTCAAGGTGTTCAAGGTGAGCTTCGCTCGCTTAGGAACTCAATAACCAGAAACGTAGCCGCAGTTGCAGATAGAAACAGCCTGTTGACTGCAATCCCCTTTTCTGTGCTGTACCATTGTACTCTTTCGACGGCTCTCTTGGGGCCATCTTGAAGTAAAGTGGCGACATTCCTGAGTTTCCACAGAAGAGGGAACTGCTTCCACCAAGAATGCGAGAGTGTCGCCTGGGAACGAGACCTTTTGGTTGGAGAACAAGCTTACGCAGAAATTGACTTCCATACTTCTGCAAATGGTCCATTGGTGGCTCGGCATGCGTCCACTCTTTAGAGAGTTGTGTGTGTGTGAGTGGTTTGGGGGTGAAGACAAGTGTGTGACTGCTTGTTCGTGCTTTCCTTTTTAATTGAGTGCGTCGTCAAGAGCAGGTGTTTTCTTGCATGGCTGCGAGCCGCAGCAAGGGTCGTCGAGAACACCGGTAGATTTTGTTTATTTGCAACATCATTTTCGGTGTTTTTTTTTTAAAGAGAGGCGGAGGGGGACAATTGAAATAAAAGTAACTAGTAACGCGACACCTCACGTTACCGAAAAATGTTAACGTAAGTACGTTACCCGTGACAGTTCCGAAATGGTAACGAGTCCGTCACTAAGTTACCGGAAAAAGTAACGCGTTACCGGTAACGCCGTTACTTGTAACGCGTTACCGACAATACTGCTTTGACGACACTATTGTGGTGGAAACAGAACCAAACTGCGCAGAAGCCTTGAGTCATGACGGAAGAGAATGTTGAATGTTCTCTGGGAACCACTCCCTTTTCCTACATCCACGGTTTAAGCTCCGTGACCCTGCGGTCGACCTTATGTGGGCGTAAAAAAGCCTCCGCAACGCGCCCGCAGTCGCACCTTCAAGAAGTAGTAGTAATGGTTTACTGACAAAAAAAATACAGAATGGAAGCACGAGAGCTGCAGCCGGCGGAATTCACGGAATTCACAGCCGGTGGAAGTCACGGGCCGAGAACCGGTTGTCGGGCTCATGTATACACTAGGGGGTCGAGCAAAGGGACCGTGGAGTCGAGCTGGGCCAGCCCGGCTGCAGGGGGTGGGTTGGCTCTGCCCGACCCGGTTGGAAGGAGCATGTATACGCTGACGCATCGGCTTAGCGCCTCCTCTCTTGCCTCTTCTCTGGTCTGGCTGGCGCTGTGCAGGAACTCGGAGATATTTTTTCCCCAAGTGCGCCGAACACCGCCATGTTGCTTTCCTCCTCTCTGGCTGCTTCGGAAAGGCGGTATCCGTGCGTCCCGTGCGTTCTCTGCGGTTCTCCGTGTTTATTGTATGTGATTGCTTAGCAATAGTAGCTTGATTTGGGTGTATGTGCGATTTAAGCTGAAACGAGGTCTTCGGGAAACCACTGCGCAGTCGTCTGCTGTTCAAACAACTACAAGAAGCGAAGGCGGCTTGAAGCGGAGCAGTGTGAAGAACACCGAGAGCCACGGCGGCAGTGCGGTTGCGGGCTGTTTCAGCTATAGGCACCCTGCGCATCTAACTCCAGCGCGACGCGCGCGCCACTGGCGGCGGCGCGCCCGTCCCTGTCAGGAAGGCGGGGGCAGTCTGACAGCTCCCGCTCTGTTCCGCGCGCTGTCGCGAAGCAGTTGTGCGCCTCCTCCCCAAGCACAAAATGGCACATGACAACAGCAGGACACATTGCTGTGTTGTAGGATGCAATAATACATATATAAATTCGCCTCATACAAGGTTTTATGGATTTACAACGCGACATTGGGAGACGGCCCACCCTTCGCGACGGGCAACACGCGCGCGCGGTTTCTGGCCAAACAGTGGTCAAACCCGTGCGGAAGACGCTTACTTGACTCATGCATTACCGCCTAGACAGGTTTTTGACTCATGGCAAATTCAGCAGACTCGGAGGAATGCCGATGGCTCTCTGGGAACCCTTCCCTCTTCTTGCACCACGTTTTCCGGTCATTGACTTGGCTGTCAACGATATGTGGGCTTAAAAAGCCACGCCGAAACTCGCCCGTAGTCACACCTTAGGAAGGAGCCCAAATTTTGCGCTGCAAATAATCGTTTACCTTAGTTCCAGCTATGTGCAGAATCCTTGCTCGCTTCCACTGCGCCGCTGGCAACGGCAACACGCTCCTGATAAATCTTTGCCTCCACGTCTGAACGACTGGGTGATAATTTAGTATAATAATCATACATCCTAATGTCGAAGAGTCAGGGCACTTGTACTAAATGCGTAGAAATTAAACAAACCTTGCAATGAAATTCCACTTTTTGAGCACAAGCTTTCTGCAAGAATCCTGCATGAAATAGCCGGGATACTCCTTTTTTCCAGAATCCCGGTCAATAAGTTTTATGTTTTCGGCAGGAGTTTCAGTGCGCACAGGCGCTTCGCCGCAGCTTGCATTCTCTTCTGCTCGCAAAAGCTCATTCATTGGACATCTCATATCACCAAAATACTGACGCACGTGTTGTAGCGATAATGGCCTGGCAGTTGCCTAAAAACGGGAAAATATGAGTGGCAGATTACGCAATGGGCACATCATTTTAAGGCGTAGTTTTAACAGGGTATTCCACATCGAACACCGCAGGTGCGGCAAACGAGAATGTTATGAAGTCAAGTTTTCGCCGTTCGCTCAGAAACTGGAGTTTTCTAATTACCTTCAATGTTATACCGCCTGGCCGTCTTTGAAAGTTCAGGGTAAGCCTTTCTAAAGGCAGGAACACCCTAGGCTTGCGGGTGGCTCGTTTTGGAGAGCGTTTCACACCGCTCCAAAAACACGTTAACGGCAGCAGCGTGTTTACATTTGCCTGCCTTGCAACTGCAGCTCGCGGCTACAAGCTGTCGACTGGAAGATAGCTACATAAAAATAAAATAATTGAGAGTGCAGCGCTGAAAGGCATTAGATAGAAATATTTCTTAGCGTTAATTTGATCGTTTTCGGTGGCGCAGTGATGCTTGTCTGCGCAATGCACCGGGCTGCTACTTCGCTCCGTCGCACGACACCGCCTCTTTCGCATTGTGTACATGGCCTGCTTCAAAAAGCTTCGTTCCTTTCCTGACGTTCGCTCCTCGAAAGTGTTTTGCAGCCTCATGAATGAATAGGTCGAAATCCCGCCTCCACGAACAGCGGCAGCCGCTAGCAGACGCCATCCCTTCGCAGTCGCGGGGCGAGCCTTCCTGACAGGGACGAGGAACTGGCCGCACGGGGGAGCTCAACGTAGCCTCGACGGTGGCGGTGCCTGGCGGGTGCAGGGTGCCTATACATACCTTACACGCGAGCACCAACTGCTGATGTCGCTAAGATGTGTGTCGTCTGTGAACCGTGCAAAATCAAAACATAAGTAATAATTCGGGGAAATGATGCAGCAGCACTGCGGGTTGCGTGAAACATTTCTGTTATAGCTCTTCTGTAAAAATTTTTGTGCACGCTTGTTTGTTTTTCATCCGTCCCCCCCCCCCCCCTATGTAGTGCCCTGCTGGGCCTTGAATAAATAAATAACTGCCGACACTGGCGACTGATTATTAGCGACAACGGCACTGTAAACATAGCTTATTTGGCAGTACTTGAAAGCCATGATGCATTGCGCAAATGCAACAGCTGTTTGCTTGCAGTAAATATCCGATAAACGAGCAGGGCTTAAAAACCTGAAGGCCGCAGCTTTGACGTGTCCACCGTGCATCGTGACACCTCATGCTTCGACCAAATACTATTTTCAACTGACGCCATAATGCAAAGTGCCGATAGCCTGCGCTGCCCAGGTGGCACTGCAGTTATTCCACTATTCGAGTAAAAACTGCTGCCGTCAGTCGCTTGGGCCGCTACAAACGCGAGGGCACATTCTGAACGATTAGAAGCCCGCGTTTGGTTGATAGCACTATTTGCCTCGCTTCTGCACACATAACACAGATAGCTGTCAGGCACCACGTGTGGCTTCGACAGAGCGCAGAAGCTCACGCCAATAAGCTCAGGAAGGTGGCGAGGAATAGCACCACGAGTGCACCAAAAACTGCTTGCTCCTCTCGCTATCCTGTGTGTTACGGCGCTGCAATCGACACGGCAAACTTCAGCGCAGGTTCCCCAGTGCCCACCCGACCACACGCACGTGCTTTCTCGCTCTTTCGGCATTAATCAGAGGCCGCACCCGAGACAGACCAAACAGATGCACCCCTCAGGAACTGTCACAACATGTGCACCAGTTTCGAGTGTATAAATTACATCGTGTGCGAAGGCCAGATGCTTCTCTACTACATCTTTTTCCGAGTTTACCGAAATGTCAGACGACGCGAAGCTCCACATCTAGTTTCCTCCGTTCCTGCGACACTTTGCTTCGACACGCGGCGCCGACGGAAGCACTGGCGCTCCGAAGAGCGCTGCCACACACGCGCATGTTCACGCTAAGAGTGGACCACGCTTCACCAGTTATTATACCGTTACTGCGAAGTAATTAAGAAATTTATGCAAAGCCAAAAGCTGCAACAGAATTATGTGCGCTTATGCGCTCCAGCTTTGCCTTCTCCATGTAGCACTACAGAAAGTACCGTTTTTTAGGACAATGCAGAGGGAAAATGTATTTAAAGACACGGTCGAACGCAGTTTCAATCTGTTCGTGTCACCGGCGCGACGCAGAGCAGACCGCTTGACAGCAACACTGCTGTTAGCTCGGAACAGAGCGGTTTTTCTTTTGTAATTATAGCTACTCCATAGAAGCACTAAGCAAGTTTCGTGCTCGCATTGATAAATGTCTCCTTTATAGATACCAGAAAGCTGTTGCGCACGCTTGCGTAGAAGCGCACCTCCAATGTCGATTTTCGGCACAACTTGCAGGGAAACATCCGCGTCGCCGCTCGCCGAAGCACGGGCCATTTTGTTCACAGTTGCTTAGTGCATACAGTGCAACACATTGCAGGTCAAAATCATGCAAAAATCAACACTCGGATAAGGCTGAACAGCGCGGTGAGTACTCGCTGCCTATTTTGCAGCGGCGGCCACCCAAGCGAACATGGCGGAGAAATCGGCCAGACGCAAGATGGCGCTGATGTCGAAAGATGGCCGCGCTCACCTGAAAAAGGTCTATAGAAGCTAAAAGCGTGAGCGAAGCACTCGACAGCAAGTGACAGCGAAATCAAGACGTATATAAAGAATTGCTCCAATATACTGTAGCGCAGCAAACGACGAGGACACAAGAGACGAGAGACGAACAACACGAGCGCTCTCGTCTCTTGTGTCCTCGTCGTTTGCTGCGCTACAGTATATTGGAACTATGTACCAACAAACCCAAAAAGCCACGCTACTGAACTATAAAGAATTGGAGCGGGAGATGCGCGGTATGGGTAATAATTTTACATGGGAACAGCTGCGCACCTGCTGGAAGAACATGAAGAAAAGGTTTACGCTTGCAAATATTGATAAAGTCGTCCTTGTGTTACCTCCCGGGTAATTTATTCGCGGATTTTAGGAGCTGTTCGGATCGGACCAGTCGTCGCTCAGTCTTGAATGAGACCATTTTGACGTGAGGCTTCGGAAGCGGCGGAAGCGAACGTTTTGACGGTACGTCTGCACGCCAAGCATCATGTTGTGCACATTCATCCATGAAACTAAAATCGCCTTGAAATACAGCTGATTCAAACATAACATGAAGCTCAACACAGCAGCGGAGACATCCATTGGAAATCAAAGCGAACCGCTGCCGGCCTCGAAGAGACCGCTCACGTGAACGGGCGAACCAACCGACCGGAAAGAGCAGCAGTCGGGAAAGGGAACTCTTCGGGTGGACGTTCTTCCTCCGCTAGCATGCGTGTGGTTTGCTTGCTCGATGCTAGGGGTAGCGACGATCTCTACCCGACAGAAAACCGGTTCATGTAAACGCGGTGGGGTGTGGGGTCGGGCTAGTTAGCCCGACATCTGGCGCTCCCCGACCCGACCCGCAACATCGGGCTCCGTGTAAACAAGGCTACAGGGAGAGGATAGCGAGGAAAAGTACGGAAGAAAGCGACCGGCAGAAAAGAGAAGAAAGCTTTGTACACAATAGACCTCTCCTGACCTACGTCATCATCGCACGTGTTTCTGGTCCGATGGGAAAAACATGCGCCGTACCGAGATGGCTCACACCAAGAGAAGAAAGGCTGCGAGGCGTTTCGAATCGGGGAACAAAGGTGGTGGGGGAGCGCTCGGCACCAGAAAAACCGGTTCAGAACCGAAAGTCAACGATTTCACCCATCGGGGCACATCTTTTTGATGTCACACTATTTATATCAGGGAGAGGTCTATTCACAAAATACAAAAAAAGTATCTAGTTCGCGCCGCTGGGCATTTCTGTGGGGACTGCGGGGCTGCGGCAGCTCCGCGGCCGCGCCTGCATATAGCCGCGCTTCGGGCGCTAAAAAAACATTGCCGAGCATACTTCCGCAGCGTCGCTGTGTTGCAGGAAGTATTCACGTTATCAAAGGGAGCACATTGATGCGTTTTAATGACATTTAGTTTGACATTCACGTGAATTGTGCTGACGCTTAGAACGCGCTCGTGCTTATATCGCTACCGTCTTGGTGCTCCACTGCAAAAAAAAAACTTTTCGTTCAATGTCAAGTATTAACCAACAAACGCAAAACCTCCGCAGAAACTCCAAAAAAGGATGCAATGTCCCAGTCCCAGTACAACGTTTATCAAACGTTTCCAGACCATAGAGGCACGACATAGAAACACAAGCAAAAAGGCAGTGCTCCCACTAAAGGTCTAGAAACGTTTTTTCTGGAGTGTTAAGCAGCAACAAAAGCGAGTTAATGCATTTTAGTCCCAGAAATGTAACTGGGCATAACGTTTTGGGACCAATGATTTTCAACAAGAAATAAAAATCGACTGCTCGCGCTCTCTTTTCTCTCTCGCGCCACAAGCTGCGGGGAAAGAAGGTTTTGCTCTTGCACTCGTCGTTTTGAGAGATGAAACGGCAGTTTCATTACAACAACCGAAGGAAGCGGTTAACCCCGCATCTCTCTCGGTGCATGCGTTTCTCGCACGTGGGCCGTCGGCTCCATGCTGCAGGCAGGCGGCGGCGGTCTGCA
Source organism: Amblyomma mixtum (assembly GCF_055824585.1). NCBI lineage: Eukaryota > Metazoa > Arthropoda > Arachnida > Ixodida > Ixodidae > Amblyomma > Amblyomma mixtum. Next base: position 144,505,370 of record NC_143021.1, read on the forward strand.
TTTTCATCGTGCTGCCGGCAGCGGCGGTCAACATCTTTCCCGTCTTCTAGCGTTTTCCCAGCTTGCGCCCAACTTCAAAATTGTGTGGTGGTCCCTCCAGGCGTCTCCGACTATCGGCACTCCTCGCTGCGCCGCTGTCTAGCAGAAGTGCGGTAATGGCCTCCCGTCGATCGCCCGGCTTCCTCGCTGGACGGACGCCATTTTGCGCACGCTTATTCGCGCTGCCCCAGACGTTCGAGCACAAGCCCCAGCGCGCGGCAGTTCTTGCTCTCGTCACTGCGCCAACTGGGCTGTCGTGGACTTCGTAGCTACGGATTCACGGAAGTTTTCCCGCGCACCTCGGCGTGCCCACACCATTCCTTTTGGAACTGATGCCGCGGCTGCGCATCGCAAGTCCTTTGCGCAGCTCCACGGCCCTACTGATGCCGCTGTTCGAGGCGGCGTTCGTGGCAGCGGAGTTCGTGGCAATAGGTGACTCCTCGCACGCACCCTGCATTCCTCAGCGCCTCCGACGACTGCAGCACGTTGGTGGTGGCAGCGTGGCCGTCTACTACGGTCTGAGGCGGGAAGGACCTTCCGAGACCCACCACTCTCTTTCTGCGAGTGCCGATGGATTAGCCTGCTCTACCAACTTCGCCACCGCGCAGCCATCCTGCCGCAGCGGTATAGTTTGTGGGTTTCTACGTGGACACAAGCCACCACCCACCGCGGGTTCGAGCTTCGCGCGAGCCAAGGGCCCCGATCAGCCGTCACCACACACACACTGGGACACCGATGCGGCGCACTCAACCTCCGCAGGGAGGAGAGCGATTCGCCGCAAAGAAATAGGCCTCCAAGTTCACAAAGGAGACGTTTATTCACATCGTCCTCCAGCTGATACACACACACTCAATAGTCACCCCGTCCCGGGGGCGCGCGAGGAGCAAGGCTCCGCTGCGCGCACGAAGCGACTTGAGTAATGCGCACCGCTAGCACGCCGCTGCAGGAGAATGTCCCCGCGGCAGTGCTGTGATCTCTCTCTCGTGTCGACCGTTGGGCCGGTTGCGAGAGAGAGTGGGCATTCAACGCAAGGTACGCCTGTCAGAGGTCGCTGGACCCCGCTGGACAGGCTCGAGCCGCTGCAGGTCAGAGGACACGTGCGGGCGAGCTCGAGTAAGCACTGGTCCGAACGGCAAGGCCGGCACGGACAAACAGTAACGTACGCACCTTACGCTGTCTCGGAGGGATCTCTCTCTCGGCCCCGCTCGGACGGTCGCGCGGTGCGCGGCCGCCCAGAGCGGGTCCAGGATTCCCGCCAAAAGGCGCCAATGGCAAAGGCCCTTGGGGAGCCGGGGCGGAGCTGTGGCTAAATGACAGTGATTAGTCACCCAGCCGCCTCTCCACCGCCTGAGGCGGGAGCAAGGGAAAGAGGAGAAACAACGCGGGAGGCCGGCTAGCCGCGCAAAGGCGACGGCGGAAAGCCATGATTCCCACATCCCCCTCTCCTTAAATGCCCTCCTACCCATCGGCAAAGCACGCGGCCAAATAAAGAAATCAATACACAAAAAAAGCTAGCTACACTTCAGTTCCAAAATAAAGAAATGAATACACAAAAAGAAAACTAGCTACACTTCAGTTCCAAAATAAAGAAATGAATACACAAAAAAAAACTAGATACACTTCAGTTCCAGCCAGAACAACGTAAGAAAACAAAGGGAAAACAAGGCAAACAACCAAACACTGGCATACGCTTCAAGAAAATCAAAAGCAGCCTGCAGATTATATACACGGTACACAAGGAGATGTGAATACCACTGTACAGCTGTGTTACAGGTGGATGCCAGCCTCAAAGTTCGATGGCGCGGCCCAGTGGGCCTGTCGGCGACTCACCGCTCGCAGACTTCAAGTTGAACGTGTTCGGAGGGCCGACGACTGATGGCGGTCTTCTTTCCGTTGATGACGACGGGGCCGCGGCAGAGCACTAACCTCGCGCCCTTGGACACGAGGTCACGTTCGGGCACAAGACAGTTAGTGCACCCCTTTCACGCCGGTTGAAACGGGCGAGGACGTTCGGCGGGGTCCTGATGTGTAACCTTGGCCACAGCGAGGGGTCTTTCTCATCCTCGCACTCACGCAGAAGCACACAACAGCACAACTCACAGGCGTCGCCTTGGCTCATGGTTACGCGCGCACACAGTCACAGCCACAGCCACGCATACACCGGCAAGTGCGCGGACGCTGGTCGGTGACAACGACCCCCCCATCAGAAGCGTCCAGAGGCGCCGCGGCGAGGGTCAAAGGGTGCACTTTCCGCCCCCCCATCGCCCCAAACGCCCCGCCAACTTCCCCTCCATGCGGGCCGCACAAAACTCGCACCGCAACACACGGCTCCTTAACGAGCCAACCACCCACAGTCGGGCCGGAAATGAGAAAAGGCGCGCTGTACAAACGACACCTAATCCAATCTATTCCTTCTAGAAGATAAGAGCAAACACGAGCGGGCTGAAGTTTGCCTATGTAACATGTCTGGTAAAAAAACTGATCGCCAACAGAAACACATGTTACCTATCTACATCTCGGTACGTTAGAACGAAAACAGACGTACAAGCGGGGAAACTAAAGTGGCTAGAAACTGACTCAAACAAAACAAATAAATAAACAGATAAACACACAAGGCTGGAACTGAGCATGCTGCAAAACAAAAAAAAAATAACACACCGTGCTTCGCCTAGGTAGGGCCTGACGAGAAAGCTCGCCAGCTAGCTGAGGCTGCGTGCCTTCGGTTGCGGAAAAGGCCGCCGTCCGGCATCAATCACACCGGTGACCGTCGCCTCAGATTGTACCGGTGCTCCGTACGCTTGCGTTCCGCAGCACCAGTTGTGCCTTTGCGCTTGCCTTTGATACCAATGGGTACCGGCGCAAGCTCGTCAGACCGTGACGCGTAGGCCTTCAGGTCTGCGATGTGGGCACGGCTGGTTTTCCCCGAAAGGGGATCCTCCAGCAGGTACGCGAGTGGCGACCAGACTCTGACCACTCGGTACGGACCAAGCCACTTAGGAGCGAGCGAGGCTGAGAACCCCTTGCTCGCATCGCTAAGAACGTGGTTGCGCTTCAGGACAAGATCACCCACCTGAAAAGTCAGGCGGCGGTGCTTGCGGTCATATTGAGCCTTCTGTTGGGCTCTGGCTGCCGCCAAACTCTGCCTTGCTCTGTTGAGAGCCCGACCAAGCCGGTCACGAAGCGTCGACGCATAAGCAGAGCAGTCTGCCCGCGTCTGCTCATCCCCGAGCTGGCTCTGCACGACGTTTGACATCGGATTCGCCAGCTCCCTCCCGAAATTGAGGAAGGCGGGAGAGAAACCAGTTGAGCGATTCTCAGCTGTTCGGATGGCGAACGCGAACTCACTCAAATGGTCTGCCCAATCCTTTTGACACTCGGCAAAGGCCGCAAGCATTGGCTTGAGCGTTCGGTTGATTCGCTCGGTCAAATTTGACTGGGGGTGGTAGGGTGAAGTGGTGTAGTGCTCGATTCCGAGGGAACGGCACGTGTTACCGAACACCCGAGCGGTGAAATAGGACGCATTGTCCGTGATCAGTCTTTCCGGAAAGCCGAACCGACAGAACACTTCCTGGAGTTTATCCAGCACCGCTCGTGCTGACACTTTCCGAAGGGGGTACAACTCAACCCATTTGGAAAAGTGGTCAGCGACTACCATCAGGTAAATGAACCCCTGCTTGCTCCTGGGGAAAGGCCCCATCAAATCGCAGGTGGCCATCTGCCACGGACGCACACTGTCAATTGGTTTCATCATTCCAGGCGGCTTGCCGCCCCGTGACTTCACCGCTTGACAGACATGGCAGGAACGGCAATAGCGGAAAATGTCACGCTTCATGCCGGGCCACGTCACCGATTGACTCAGTTTTGCAAAAACTTTGGAGCCACTCAGATGACCGGCCAGTGGTTCGTCATGAGAGAATCGCAAAAGTGCGCCTCTTAGACTTTTGGGGATAACCACCTTGAACGGGTCGATGGACTCGTCATCGGTGGCTATGTACTTCAGCACGAGCCCGTCATGGTCCAGCAAATATGAATCCCCGGGGTTCGCCGCGACACACGCTGGCTTCTGCCCCCCTGCGCCCGCTACAATACAAGTAGCGTCACGGCGCTCCGTCTCCCTGAGACCGTCGCTCACCTCGCGACAAAAGGGGTCATTTTGCTGGGCTTTCAGTAGCTCTTACGGCTGAAAACGATTCCAGTCATCCCAGAGAGGAGCATGGTCTCGTCCCCACTCAGGTTTGCAGCCAAAATTTCCGTTCGCGTCGGCACCTCCGAGGCGCTCACGAAGAGCTTTGCCTCTTGTCCGCTTTGCGAAGCGCTGCTTGCCTGGTTACCGGAATGGGTTAACCCGTTTGCGGGCTCCCCCTCCTTGCCGCCCGGCGGCTCGTCCGCCGTTTCGCCCCCTCCGCCTACAGGCGTCAAGGCGCCGCTGGCGAGTGGGGCACGGGATAGCGCGTCAGCTACCACGTTCGTGCTCCCCTTTCGATACTGCACGGAAAAGTCGTAATGCTGTATCAGGAGAGCCCAGCGCGCCAGCCGACCCGCAGGCTCGCGGAGCCGCATCAGCCAACTGAGCGCACTGTGGTCTGTCTGCACCACGAATTGCGTTCTATCAAGGTAGACGTCGAATTTGCGCAGTGCAAACACGATGGCGAGGCACTCCTTCTCGGTCACGGAATAATTCCTCTCCGAGGGCAGCAAGGAGCGGCTGGCAAAGGCCAGCGGTTGCAGCACGCCATCGAATTCCTGTAGGAGAACTGCTCCTAAACCCAGATCGCTCGCGTCAGTCTGGACTACGAACTGTCTGGTCAGGTCGGGTAGCCTGAGCTGCGCTGTCTCGGCAATGGCACTAGACAGGAGGCGAAAGGATCGCTCTTGTTCGGGCTCCCATCGCCACGCGGCAGTCTTTCCCAAGAGCTAGGTCAAGGGTGCCTGCACGCGGGCACAGGACGATAAAAGGTGGCCATTCCCACACAACGGCGCAGGCCGCGTACGTCCTTGGGCGCGGGAAATTCGAGTATGGCTCGAAGTTTCTCCGCATCTGGCTCAATGGAGCCCCGGCCTCAGCGACTGCACCCCTGCCTCAGTGGAGGCTTGGGCGGGCTGCACGAACGAGGGAGGCAAGGCTCCTAGTTCGATGAGCGGCGCGGTTTCCACAGGGAACCGGCCAGCGCCTCGCCGTTCCCAGAGCAGAATTGACTGCTCGCGGGGCACGGCTGCTGCTGTTCGAAACTGCCGGTTGCGGCAGCGTGACACGAACTGCTTTCGCACTGGGCGGAAAGCGTGCACAGCTGAGGCATGTGACCAGCGGATGCACCGCAGGGTGCTTCCGATACAGCTCCAATGGGAGCCACGTGGTCAACATTTTGGGTTGTGTCACCGTAAACCCCAATGGGGGCCGCGGCCAACCACGGTGTCTAGCTATTCGAAGGAACAGCAGCCAGCGGATCAAACGACGCTACAACTCCGTAGGGAGCCGACATGTAGCTGCCGAGTGCCGCGCTGGGGGTGGTAGACACGGTGCGCAAGCGTGATCGTCAAGGCGACCTGCTCGGCTAATGTGCCATCAAAGGCGTAAGCGCCAATGACTTAGCACGTTGGGCGCCAGTTGTGGGTTTCTACGTGGACACAGGCCACCACCCACCGCGGGTTCGAGCTTCGCGCGAGCCAAGGGCCCCGATCAGCCGTCACCACACACACACTGGGACACCGATGCGGCGCACTCAACCTCCGCAGGGAGGAGAGCGATTCGCCGCAAAGAAATATGCCTCCAAGTTCACAAAGGAGACGTTTATTCACATCGTCCTCCAGCTGATACACACACACTCAATAGTCACCCCGTCCCGGGGGCGCGCGAGGAGCAAGGCTCCGCTGCGCGCACGAAGCGACTTGAGTAATGCGCACCGCTAGCACGCCGCTGCAGGAGAATGTCCCCGCGGCAGTGCTGTGATCTCTCTCTCGTGTCGACCGTTGGGCCGGTTGCGAGAGAGAGTGGGCATTCAACGCAAGGTACGCCTGTCAGAGGTCGCTGGACCCCGCTGGACAGGCTCGAGCCGCTGCAGGTCAGAGGACACGTGCGGGCGAGCTCGAGTAAGCACTGGTCCGAACGGCAAGGCCGGCACGGACAAACAGTAACGTACGCACCTTACGCTGTCTCGGAGGGATCTCTCTCTCGGCCCCGCTCGGACGGTCGCGCGGTGCGCGGCCGCCCAGAGCGGGTCCAGGATTCCCGCCAAAAGGCGCCAATGGCAAAGGCCCTTGGGGAGCCGGGGCGGAGCTGTGGCTAAATGACAGTGATTAGTCACCCAGCCGCCTCTCCACCGCCTGAGGCGGGAGCAAGGGAAAGAGGAGAAACAACGCGGGAGGCCGGCTAGCCGCGCAAAGGCGACGGCGGAAAGCCATGATTCCCACAAGTTTGTGCAGTGTTCGCGTGGTTATATTGACTCTCTCCCACTGGATTAATCGTGCCTTGATCTCGACTCCCACGCTGGACTGTGCCGCATGCGCGGTCTGCCTCACCATGGATGCAGCGCGCCACCGCACGTACCTGAGCACGTTCACCTTCCCGCCTGGCTCCAAGCAGTCTTATCCCCACACTTAGTCACAAGAAAATAAAACTCCCAGGATCGTTACGAGGGTGTAACCCGTAGTTTGGGCGCTCGCTGTGCTGTGACAAGGCGCAGGACAGAAGCCTGCGTTTAATTTATGGTTTCAGCTGTTACAGCCTTGTATTTCATCCCTGGGTTTCCGTAGGCAACGTCGTCAAGGTATGCTGGTTTATTTTAATTATTAATTTAATTTATTTATTTAAGCATACTGCAGGCCCTTTTCGCATTTTTTTTTTATTTTCGCCTAGTAGAACTAATATTTTTTTTTTCTGTTTTGATAACACGTCGCTGAAGCTTGCTTCGAGTCTCTAAGCGTGAGGGGGGTTTCAACTTGAATGAAATCCGTGACCTGAAACTGCGTGTCTGCAGCGTACGCCCATCTCGTCTTTTCTTTTGTCACCGAAGTTGCTCTTTACATACGTTTGCTTGTGCATGTGCATATCTGCTTTTGAAGCCCTTAGAATGCTCGTTTAAGGTGCATCAACTTTCAGCCTGTATTCTGTTTTACTTGCTTCATATTGCAGATTTCTCAGGGCTGGAGAAAAAAGTGGCCATCATATGCATGGCGCCGTAGTGTTATGTACACTGTGTATTAAATGGTGCATACGTTTGCGTCTGCTGTTTGTATTCATTCAGATTTGCGCTGTTGAACGTAAGTTTTTCGGCACGGACTTTCAATTCGGTCTGTATTGTTTTTCTTTGAATGAAACATGAATGCATTTTGATTGTGGTGGTGTATGGTGCGGTCGCCGGCATGGACGACCGGATGCAATTCGTGCTAAGAGCACACCTTGTAAACTGAAATTACTTCTGTATGGCGCTGCTATTTGCTCTTATATGAGCCAAATCGGGTGACTTTTTGAGTTCATATTTCCTTTGTGTGCAAAATGCTAGGACATTTCACGTAAACGGATAAGTGCAGAACGGCCGAGCCAGCACGCATTCAGACGAGTGGAAAGGTGGATTACACCACCTGTAACGTAAGTATGCACCTGAAATTTGGCACATATGTGCGCTTGGATGCCTGCAGGCTGCACGAAAAATGAGGAATAATTTTATTGATCCAGAGCCGAGAAATCGAGCATTAACCTTTTGGGGCTTTCCATGGGACGCACAACTTTTTGGACATTGCTAGTTGTGGGGACGTTTTTTAGATGTGTTCGGGAAAAATGAGCACCTCCTGGGGAGATTCCAAATGTCCCGATGGGTCATTTTTGGGAAATTTTGAGGAGGATTTGTGTTTGTTGGGTAAGTGTGCGGCTAGCATGCAGTTCCAATTCCCATGCACTCTTAATCCTTCGGCCATAAAGTACCACCCACAAACAGGGCTTTCTTGTCGCATGCGTGGTGCGCCAGTTTATCAGCAAATTACCGCTGTGAGCTTAACTGAGTCGCAGCGCCAACAAAAAACAAAATTTATCATGGTTTATGCAACCTGGATGCATAAAAACGTACTTTTGCTCAAATTATCAAAGCTTTAATGGATATTAGCAGCTTTCACGAATTCTGAGGTCCGAATTCGCGTTCATTTTATTCGGTAGCTCTCGCCGCGTGTGACAGCGTTGCGTAGGCGTTTGGCTAAGTGTGAATGAATGTATTAAAATCGCGCATATTTTCCTATGATTAAGGTAGATAGCAAAAGCAGAAGGACACTACGGTAAACTCTTTAACCCGCCTGATCCCGAAGACATGCGTGCGGAAAGAGCAACTGAAATCGGTAGCGGTCGTGCTTACAATGCTGTGCATGAAATGTTTGACGAAACGTCATCTGGTCAGGTAGAGGCATAATAAAAACATAGGGTCACTGACCAAGTCAGAATTTTTTTTTAAGGTGCAGGTGACAAGGTGCAGGTGACAAGAATAAAGCGGATGGCAAAAACAAAACCGTCGGAGCCAACACGCGTAAGCGCATCTCGTATAGTGCTGCTTGTGTTGTCTGCCGCGGCATAGTTTCGTTTTCGCGCGTTAGGGTCGTTCCTGCTGGCATCACAGCGGCGATGTAACTGGGCCAACAGCCGCACAAAAAATCACCTATTCTGTAAGCGTGCTCGCTTTGCCCTGGGGGCTTCCCGCCAGAAGTCTCCTAACACTGCGGCGGACAAGCGCCGATAGAGTGTATAGTTTCGCTTTTTCTACCCGGCACTGACTTTGCACACGCATTGAACGAATGCCGGAACGGTGTAAGCTATCATCGCGAGGAGACTTCCGCGGCATGCGATGCGGAAATGATGCAACAATTGCATTATGTAACAGATACAGGCGATCGAGTTTCAATTACATATACATGGGCTTCGATCTATGGCAGCTGGACTGGCTCATGAAGACGTAGCACTGGTAAAACACAGCAACCGCGAACGTAACTGCGGGGTTCTACTCGAGGTTTGTTTTGCAGAACAAAAAATCAATCCTTCCACTTTTCATTGTCCATTCATTCCACTTTTCATTGGCAAGCGCCAGCTGCGGAACAACATATAACGCGTACTTCCATCTCTTATCGATATCACCGTTTCGCTGTACCGCACGCAAGCACCACGATCAGTGCTTTTAGTGGCAAAACTTATTGTGCACGACCCTTCCTCAAACACACGCACTCACGGTGAACTCTCGTTGTTTCGTGCTTGCTTTCTTAGCTCAAACTTTTGGTCAAATTCTATTCAAACTGATGGTGCCAATAGTGGACACGTGTGTGCGGTACGGTGGATTGGTAGCCGCGTGCTCTCTTTGGGCAGTCTTATATTTATGTTTGTTGCGAGTAAACTTTTGAGATTTGCGCCAAGGCTTTTGAAGATGAAGGCAAGGACCATCACGTTTAAAGCCAAATTGTGCGCGCGCCGTGGAAAGGATATATATCGTTGCAACGCCAAGCGCCAATGGTCGGGCATATCTCGACGTCTAATACTTCAAACTGTTAAGGGTCTCAAAAATTTGTTCAAATCATGCTGATTTGAAATGAAGGGTAAGGGGACCGAAAATAGTTCTTGACACAGAGTTCGGAATAAAGAGAGCCCGACCAGAGGGTTTAATTCATTCACTGGTCTTGTCATTTTTACGCGACCGCTCATCAGCACTTGCAGCATTAGCGGCGCCTCATAGATGCCACTCGATCGGCCTCGCGTGTTCTAAAATAAACTGGTCTCACGTCGTGACAGCTGCAAACACCACAACCCACACCAAGCAACGCGCGCATAGTGCATGTAATGGCCTTTCATAGACTATCCGTCCGGGGGCTGTCGAAAGCGCTATGGCCGCGTGCAGCACGCTGCATTGCCATGCTTTATCATCGGTCAGGACAGGTAAGCTGTACGGCCTTTGAATAAGCGTGTACTACCGGCAGTTTTGTCGCACTGAAATACGAGATTTTGACGGGATCGAAGTACCTTTTCGTAAATACCGCAGATTTGAATGAAGTGATTTCCGTGTGTGTACAATACACACTCTACATACCTCTCGGGCAATAATGGCCCTTAGCAGATAAGAAAGGTCAGAGCAAGAAAAAAATTTAATCTGACATTAACAAGTGATGCGAATTCAATCAGCCACTGTTCTGTTTGAGGAAAGATAGGTCAGAAACGCTAAGAGAAGACTGTAAATCAAATTTACCAAATATCATTTTAATCATTTAGGGTCCTTTTTTAACAGGTAAAGACCAACATTACCCAGTTTGTGCACCCAAAGCATCATCATGAAAGCTGGGTGAAACCCAATTCCTGCTCAAAAAGTGCCTTCAAGAGAAATTTACCCACGTGATGCTTTCCATGTCATGAATTACCGTGGAAGAGTTTTCTTTATGCTCTTTTAAAGTGCAGTTTAGGGATATACCAATTTCATTAACTGCCAGCGAGAGCAAAGCGCAAGAATCTGCCTAGTTTGTTGTTGGTTAGAACCCCAGTAGTGCTAGGACGGTTGCCTACCCCTTTTGATATACCTACAAACACCATTCAATTAAAAGCACCCAGATTACAATATTCAGCAAGAGCTTTCCTAGCACTGTCAGTGCTGAATGAGGTGGCAGTATAGGTAGAAGCATCCCATACCAAGGGATGGTGCAATCAGAAAAGGCGCTACCTACCTGTAAAAAAAGTTGAAATTGGCCCCTCCTCTGTATGGAAAGTACATGTGCAGCGCCCACAAACATTCATTACCTAATTTACATTTCCACTGGGCTTCAGTACCCTTTTAGCAGTAGTCTCGGAGCAGCTTGTCAGTGAAATTTATTTTCCTCATTAAATCTCTGCAGCATTTTCTGCTGCAGGGGCACGAACAGAAAGGCAATACGCGGCTCTGCAGAGGAAACAATGTGGTGGCTGGGTATGGTCTCAACCGACTGTTTTGTAACATGGTTTGTCTATAGGGCCAACAGTTGTTAGTAATCTATTCATACGCTTCATTAATCACTGACAAGGCATGTTGGTAGGAATGCTTTATTTGGCACAGCAGTTCCAGCCGACATAGGTCTATTGTCACTCTGCTTGCAGGCCAGGGTGCAGACTTGTGAGCACGTTCTTGAGCCAGTAGCCTGGAACGATGAATAGGTGCATGCAAGACAGAAAAAGATTAGGACATCTCCCAACACACTATCGCAGCAGCCTACACACTCCTGTAGTGGCCTTGTGCATAGACATTTGAAAGATAAAGGCAACATTGTTCAATATGTGCTGGAAGAACGACACACAAAAAGTGTGCACAGAGCTCAACAGAGAATGAAAATAGTCAAGACAAACAACAAAAGGGTTTCACTGGGTCAGACCAGTACTAATTAAGAGGATCAAATTATCCGGTATCAAGTCTTGGCAGTTAAGCTTGGCCAGCCAGCAACACTGCTGCATTTCCTTTTGTGGCTCCCGACGCTGGCGGCACACAGGAGGTCGAAGGCTCCATATGCTAAACCCAAAACCTATAATGGGGAAGGGAGGGGGACACCAAATTTTTTCGTTGGCGTCTTTGTTTCGAACATTGCGTATTGCCCCAGGGCACATATACATGCTGCACGATTGATATATGCACCATAAATAATTTATTATCGTGTTATACTGAGCGGTTTCGCTTTCTGAGCGCCGGGGTGTGTCATAACGTCACTCCCAAGGAAGAGCAGCAACCCTCGTCACGCGGGCTCCAAAAGTAGAGACAAAGGAACTGCTGCGTCGTCTGCTCTCGTACACACGCTGTGCATAGCAGGGCTTTTCGAATTGCCGGCCGGTACTACGATATGCTTAGCAAAGCGGGTGAGGGGCAATGTCGAGTTTTGAAACCAAGCAGCTCACTTGGGACAATCACTGCTGGAATACACGATTTGGCCGTTGTATTCAGCTTTGGGTTTTAGACTTGGAACACTCAGCCCATTCCAAAAGGATAAAAGGGTGCAACGTTTTCCGGCAGTTTTTTTTGGTGATCTCGCACTGTATGTTGTGCATTCATAAGCAGATAAAATTTGTTTTCTACAATGCATTTTTAAAATAAATATTTGCTTTCCTTGTGATCTAGATGCCAACTGAAAGCAGCATCTGCTTGCATTGGATGAAAATGCTCCCAGTGCAGTGCATTGGTGCTATCCACATTGCACATAAAGTACGAATCCAATCCCATTCAAATATCTTTCCGCGTGCGTTACATGGTCGGGTTTCCTTGCAGTGTGGATGGAATAACAAAAAACTGCGGACAAAAAGACAAAAATGTAGCCGCTAAATGCATTCCTGAGTTAAATATCCTATCTAGGAGAGCTGGAACATTCAACAAAGAAAATTAAAACTGGGCGTCCAACAAGCTACTCATTTTCAATTCCCGACGGTTGAAGCGAGAAACATAGTGGCGATAATAATGGACAGTATACATGATCAATTCACAGAAAAAAATTAATGAAGCTGCAAAAGCTGCATTGAAAATAGATTTGCTTTCCCTGTTTGAGAAAGCTTCTTTTACGACAAAAAAAAGGGCAGTACTCTTTATTATAGGTGGCTACTCTTTTCTTTATTCTTCCCAGCATTTGATGTTCTCTGCCAAGTGCGTGTCAACATCAAATTTTTCATTTTGAAGCAGCCAATAGTAATAAAATTCAGAGCAAATACAACTGAATATTCTAGAGTAGTTCAGATATCAATACAGATAGTTGCAGTTAAAATTGATAGTTAAAATGCAGCAATGAAACAGAGTATTCCACACCAATATTTTACTCCTCATAATATATCACATCCTAATGCTTATTGAGCATCTCAATGAATGAGGGGAAATCATGTAGAATGGTACAATTTTCCTGAAGCATAACTGTGAGCAGGGAAAAACGTGACAGCTTGAATTTGTAAGCTGGCAAGTGGAGATGATGCTCTTGCCACAGTTCACACTGCAAAGGCGTATGACGTGATGTGGCACACTGCTGAGAAACAAAAGATTACACAAAAAAATCAATGAACAGCAGCTTAAGCTACAACGCGAGTGAGAGCTTTAACAAGACTACGTCTTCCACGCTGCCTCGTGACAACCTAGAGAAAGCTCCAACCGTGGAATGCTGTCCCAAATGCATCATTCTTGACGGAACATGGCCCGCTTAACTCTTGTGTATGGGTTTCACCACACTGGAATCCCTTGCCATAACAGGCCCACAGATGCTGGCACATTTCAATTCGGAATCTGTGCAGCAATTTCAGCAGCTGTTTTCCTTCTCACCAGACGAGAAGTGCCTCAGTGATCTGGGCTCTTAGATCTGGAAGTCTCTAAAAATTATGCTCACAAGTTTCTGCTCTCTTTTAATGGTTCATAAGAGTGGTGGTCATACGTGCTTTTACAGAAGAAACAAAGAGCACCACTTTGAGAAAATGCTGGAAAATTATCTAAACGAAACACTCCGCATGCTTTCAGGGGATTCATAAACTGCTCATTGTACTGCCAGAGATTATTTCAGGCTTTCAAAGGTTGGTTTTTCTACCAGTGAAAAGTACTGCCCTTTCCTGCCTTTCTAATGAAGGCACCCGTGCTCACTCTGGCACCCCTTTCGACCTCAGCAATGCCACGGGACAAGCACCAAGAGAATTCCTTGTGTTTGGCGCATGATAGCCATAGTTGCTTATGCGCCATAAAACCCCATATAACTAACCAAGAGATTTCCATAAAAAATATCAGCTTTCTATGACCACATCACAGCTCAAACCGCAGCGAAACTAGCCTGTATTTGTTTGTTTCTGCAATGGCCTACAAGATTGACGAGGCCCGAGAGCAAGATTTCTCGATTGATTTTGATGCCACGCTAGGGTGGCAAATTTACTGTCGAGTCCAGGAACCTGTACAGAATGAACCAGTATATACAATGCTCACATCATGGATGACAAGAAAAAGACACCTAAAACAGACAGGCTGCCATGCCTTATACATGTTAGAAGCAAAAATATGCCACGCCAATGTGGAGAGACCGTGTGCTGGGCACTCGCAGTACCGTCGAAACTTGCGGCAGACCACTGCGTTAATTTCAGTCAGTCCTTTTTTCTAACTTGGCCACTTTCTTGATCGTATCCCTCACAATTCCCTCATTTCTCCAGGTAAAGAAATTTCCCCTGATGATTCAAGGTTGCTACACACCCTGCAAAGCCATCACAGCCCTTCAGAGAAATACAGTAGAACCTTGCTATTTTGTTCTTGGTTCGTGTAATCTGCCGTATAACAAACGCAAAAATTATGCATCTTACGCTATTTATCTTCACAATATAAATCCTGGATAAATTTGTAAAACAATTCCCTGGTGTACATGTCCCTAATTTCGTCAAATTCTGACAGCATGATCCATTCAGAGACTAAGAGGAAATGCCAGCCAAGCTAGTCATCATTTCGATACTTTGCCCAAATGCACCTGAGCACTGCGGAGAAGGCTATGAAAAAAAAAGCAAGGAGACAAAGCATCTTAAGCACTATATAGTTATATCTGGTATCGTAAGTGGATTACGCTGTAGTTTAACTTTCAATATCACACTACAGGCAGTGCAAGGCATAAACAGTGAAAAGGTGATGAGCGTACGCAGCCCAGCGCTTGCTCATTTGTGAACCAGGACATAGTATGAAATGGTTGCAGTTGTAAAATAGCAGCCACAAGTGAACATGCAGGCACCAACCTCCATGATCTTGCAGTCAATAGAAGAGTATGGGTGCCATATCCCTCCACTTCCACAGCACTGCATCGGTCTGGTGGGCGTTGGGCTTTACAAGGAGTGAGTCCACCACAAAGATGCCATCTTGGGGCAGCACTGGCATCAGCTCTCTGTGAATGGAACATCACACAAGTCTCACAAAAGCGAAACAGCAACATTTTAAAGCAACATCCTGTTAACGGTACTCCCAACGAATCACACCATTACAACCGGCAGAGGTGGTGGTGGCATGCTTTTTCCAAGTATACACAGCAAGTAAATGGTCTTGCTAATGCTGTCAAATAATGATGCCCCCCAAAGAGCTAAGAAGTTCTACCCTAACTTGCAATTCAGAAGCCAGTCACGTCAGATAGCGAACAGAAGTAGCTCACTAAGAAACCAAATTAAAACCTATATTTTGGCCTACTTTCAGAGAACCTACCTCATGCTCAACACGCTCTGAAACCTAATGTGTGCAATTGTTGTACCTTGCCACTGCTGTGTTGTCAATGTTAGATTTGAAGCAGAACAGCAGCAAAGAACATATAGTGTCCACGTCTACTGCCAAAACAATTTGCATAATGGTCATGACATTAACAGGCCGGTTCCATCCCGCAGCGGCCGGGATCGAACCCGCGTCTTTCGGGTCAGCACAGCCGAGCACCGTAACCACTGAGCCGCAGTTCAACCTCGCTGATAGAGTCCTGGTGCATACAATTTCTTAGCACCTACACTCAGAATGTAAACAAATTCTAGTCACATAATACATTTAGCAACCAACTGCACATGTGCAAACATAGAAGTGTTTTTGAGAGCGATGAGTACAGTAACTTCTTCAGTCTACAACATACTAGTATAATCAGCCAACTCGCCCAGCAGAAAGTTTTACCCCTCGTGAGTGGAGGAGTAGGAGGCGGATGAAAGCACAGAACACTCGCAATCCTCAACCAGACAATTTGGACAAATGGAATTGCGCTCACCAATATCCGAGTCCATGTCCGAGGGGGAGGAGTGGACCGCACGGGAGGCCTTTGCTGGAGGAGACCTCGCTGCCACGTGGCGCCTGGCTGCAGGCCGTGCCTGGGAGGAGGTTCCCTCAGAATCCCGAGTCCGCGGCAGCACTGGACACGCCTTTGTCGCTGCGCTTTTTGCGGCGCTTGCGGGATTTCACAGTTTTGAACCCCTCGTCCTGCAGTGACGCAGCAGCCGCGGTCACCGAAGTGCTCGCATCCAAGGCTGGCTGGTTTGCTGGCTCTTGGCTGATGGGCGCGGGAACACCCGCTGCGCCCTCGCTGTTGTTCGAGACAACAGGTTCTGCCGCACCCTTCTCGCCACTGCTGGGCGCAGCGGAAGCGAGAGAAGGGGGCGACCCCGCCGCGGATGCGTCACCCTCGCCGCCACTGGGTGTGGCGGGGACAAAGGGCAGCGCCGCGGCAGGCGGGACCTCCTCTCTCCCGGCGTTGGCCTCGTCAGCTCCCTCCTCTGGGGCGACCACGTGGACAGGGCTCGATTCCTTGTTCTGCTCGGGCGGCATCTCTGGAACAAAGAACATGCCTTCTGTAGCCTCTTGCGTGCCTGAGTTGGCCGCGACTGAGGTGAAAGTGCGCACGTGACACGTGGACACTGCGTGATCGCCTTGACAGCTGGCACACGCTGTCTGGCATGCCTCGTGGCCGAACTGGTCGCAGAGCGAGCACTTGGGTGTCTTGCACGCGGCCGCGTGGTGTCCTTCAAAGTTACACCGGCGGCAAACGCGAACGACCCCCTCGTACTCGCAATGGATGACCTTGTCAGCCACGTGCAGCAGGTTCGGGACGGGTCTCGCCATCTCCATCTTGATCTTAAGGTTACCAGACGGGACATCTGGAAAACCAGGCACACACTCCATCGTACGGCCCTGCACCTTTCCAAAAACCTCGAGCTCAGAAGTGAGCAGAGATTCGGGCAGATCCAGGGGGGAAGCCAAACACGCGAACGAACTTGGACCGCACACCGCGGTACTCAAACACAATCACTACATCCCGCACCTTAAGAGGGTTCACCAGTGGCAGTGTCCATAGGAAATACATGGGAACTTTCAGAAGCTATACCGTGTCTAAACATGGCTCGATTTTCATGAGGTTTGTGGCAGCGTTTTCGTCTTTAGTGAATAGAGGAAATGTTGCGGACAGATTTTATTGTTTAAGTTTCATTTTTTTACCAATTAGACGCAAAGTTCCAGAAAAATGGTGCTTTTAGATATGTCGAGCTTTCATGTCATCTCGGGAAAAAACTAAGCCAAATATCAAAATTTCGTCCGCAACATTTCCTCCCTTTTTCTTTCTTGATTGTTAAGCCGCAATTTTTATCCATATCGAACCTAGTGTTTGTATTTTACAGGCTCTGAAAGTTGTGTATGTATTTTCAGCGGGGATTTGAATTTCGCGCTAAAATTTAACTAGTGCGATGTGGCTCCACCTGGCGACAAATTATTTTGTCGCTAATACACTCTACCACCAACTTCTTGCTTGTCTGTGTTCGTGCGCAAACTTTTTTTTTTAGAACCTGGACGAACTTGATTTGTTTCTTTCCTTTTTTTCTTGCTTGGGCTGTATTTCAAAAGGATTCTGCTTTTCTTTTCTTGTCGAGCTTGTGGTGCGAAAAGGAAGCGGGATGCAAAGCCGCACTCAAAAGCACCTCACCCCCCGCCCACCCCTCCCGCAGCACACACAGTAAGGCATTGTTCGCACCAAAGCACACGTGAGTCGAGTTATCGGGTCAAAAACCGGTTACTGGGTTCACGTAAACGCGCCGTGTCGAGTCAAGGGATCGGGGGTTGACTTATCTCCACCCTGCCCCGATGTGCTTGTGAACGCTGCCGGGCCGAAAAAACGGAGGGGAGAGGATAAATGCAAACTTGTTTTTCACTTGCGCTGTCGCACCTCTGAAGCAGCGGTGGTGTGCCTCAATCTTGGCAGTGTTGTAGGCGTTACCGAAAAAAAGTTACTAAATACGTTACTCGTTACACTAAAAAAAAAGAACGCGTTACCGCCCTACGTTACCCACAAAAAACGGTAACGCGTTACCGTTACCGAAAAAAACTATCGCACGTTACTTTGCTGTTACTCCATGGCAATAAATTTTATTGAGTGCGTCTTCGCTGTAAGAACTCAAGATAACAATTTTATAAAGCTCACACTTCATTTAATTCCAACTTCACAAAGAAAACATAGCTGAACTCAACAACTCTACAGTAATTTTGGTGTGCTTCTGCTTACGAAATTACGCGGAGATTGTGTAGCAATAAAGAAATGCTTACATGTCATAGTTCCGGAAAAAATATATTAGCGCACATAAATTTTTTTTTTACTTGAACCTGCATAATTACCGCAAAAATGCGAGTGTTTACGTCAAGGTGTTCGAGGTCAGCTTCGCTCGCTTAGGAACTCAATAACCTGAAACGTAGCCGCAATTGCAGATAGAAACAGCAGGTTGACTGCAATCCCCTTTTCTGTGCTGTACCATTGTATTCTTTCGACGGCTCTCTTCGGGCTATCCTGAAGTAAACTGGCGACATTCATGAGTTTGCTCAGAAGAGGGAATGCGAGTGTGTCGCGTGGGAACGAGACCTTTTGGCTGGAAAACAAGCTTACGCAGAAACTGACTTACAGATTTCTACAAATGGTCCATTGATGGCTCGGCATGCATCCACTCTTTAGAGTTGTGGATGTGAGTGGTTTGGGGGTGAAGACAAGTGTATGACTGCGTGTTCGTGCTTTTTTTTTTTAGTTGAGTGCGTCGTCAAGGGCAGGTGTTTTTTGCCATGCATGCGAGCCGCAACAATGGTCGTCGAGAACACCGGTACATTTTGTTTATTTGCATCATCATTTTCGGCGTTTGTTTTTCTTTAATAAGGGGCGGAGGGGGACAATTTAAATAAAAAAGTAACTAGTAACGTGACACTTCACGTTACCGAAAAATGTTAACGTAAGTACGTGACCCGTTACAGTTCCCAAATGGTAACTAGTACGTCACTAAGTTACCGAAAAAAGTAACGCGTTACCGACAACGCTGAATCTTGGATGCTACCACTGCTCGCTCGCAATGCGGTGCTGGACGCTTGGTGTCACTGCTTATGAACCGGTCTCGACTAGCTAAAATCGAGTTGGATTGACTTCCCTCAGCCCGACCCCCGACTCAACCTGGCGTTACTGGTTCATGTAAACAGAGCTAAGCAAGCACTCGCTTATGCAATGCCAAAGTTTCCGTTCAGTCGCCATGCATAGCTACAGGACGCTCTCGGTGCTTTTGCAAACCACACTTCTCGTCCTTTTAAGTTTCATCCAATTTTGATTTGAGTGGTGCCTTGTTGGTGCTGAGAAGCGGAAGATGGGTGTTCGGCGCTGGGAAACCTCGTACGAGACTAGGCAAAGTAAGCTACAGGCTGTCACTACAACCGAGGACATGCTTCTGTAGCTATGTAAGGAAGGCTACGCGGGAATGGGAAGAAGACCAGTTATAAGGCCTTGTGCTAGGAGCTCCTTTCTTTCCTTTTATTTAGAGACTGACTACATAGGTGTTAAACACAATGGAACCTTTTCCGGGTAATGTCCTGGGGATGCACCAAGCCTCTCTTCCGCCATTTTAACTGACCACACCTGTCTGCTCGGGCGAAACCAGTAACCCCACCCTAACATTGTAAAAGAATTTTCGCAGAAAAGACTCAAGGAAGCTTAGGCAACCCAAACCGGAAACGCTACATTGGTGGGTTACTGGGAAATGGTCCATTGTATGACCCCCCACATCCTTCTGTGCTCAATGGCTTGAGATGGGTTAACTTTTTTGTGCTTCGGTCCCCAGAACCTTGGCCGCATACCTACAGAAAGTTCTGGGTCTACTTTTTGTACGCGGAAGAACGAATACTTTCGCGTCGCGGTCAAGGGTCGCGGTGTAGTTTACACACCTGGAGGGGCAATAGAACTTCCCTCCTTTTTGGGGTACTCAGGTGCTGCCATCTATCGACAGAAAAAGTTCAAATCTGAGTTGCCTTGTAGCTGGTGAGCCCTCTTAACAACAGGATCGCTTAAAAAGCGCTCAACTGCCTGCCTCGTCTTAAAAATCACTTCAAATCGACCAGCACCAAAATCCTGCACTCCACCAAGCTCGTGCTTGTTGAAACGCTGAACCAAGTCCTTGCATAAATCAGCATTCGTGAAGCCTTGCGGCACACGCGAGAAAAACGTAAACGGCCTGAGCCGCGAGGGCGATACCATGATGGCACACCACGTGGCGACCGCCTGATCGGGCGGCCGCTTTAGCGCGGTGACCGCGCGCGCGTGTAAACACGCCGCGCCAACAATCAACAAGAAATATATCTTAGAAGAACTTGTTGTTGGGCTAGTTGGTAGTTATTCATAATTAAATTCAAAGGCGCCAAACCATACGCATGTGTGTGCGTATGGTTTGGCGCCTTTGAATTTCATTATAATCAACAAGAAGCTCCCGAAACCTGGCTAAACGCGTCCAAAAAGGAATGGAAACAGCTCACCCAGGTAGAATCGAAGCCGCAGTCTCTCGGAAGGAAATCCGCAAACGGCTAACGCAGCGAGGCAACACACGCGCGAGCAAGCGCGGTTTGCTTGGTACGGGCCATGGTGACGAGCGCGGACGCTGGAAACGGGAGATCACACTCACCTTCCATTCCTCCAAGGTTCCGCTTGCTTGACGTCCTCAGATGTGCAGAAGACGTGACACTCGGTACGAGGACGGACTCGAACAGCACCCGGAGCGAAGCCTTGGCCCACTGACCACCGGCACGACACGAACACGAAGCGACGAAAAATGCTTTGAAAACATAGCTCAAAAAGGACACGGACGACACACAAGTGGACGGGACAGGCGCTGTCTCGAACTGTCAGCCTAAACCAAGCTATTACTACCACCCGGTAGAACGACAGACTGGACTCGGCATGGCCGCTGCAGGCCTTTTTAAGGCAAATCTAGCATATACACTCCTCGCCTACGAGGCGGTGACGAAGCATAGGGCGGGTACCAGACCACTGGAAAGCTCCTTTCATATTGGGCGCACCCTATCTTATAGGCGGCGACAAACTAACGTCTTCACAAATGAGTGTCGGGTGAGTACCAGATCACTGGAAGTCTGCTTTGCTCATTGGGCGTTTTTGCTGATGACGACATTTCAGATACCAAAGACCCTGAAAGCATGAGAAAGGGGCATGTGGAAGGTGGAGGGGGTAGGGTGAAAGGGTTAACAACAAGGGAGAGAAGCTTGCAGAAGCCAGAATGCCACAGCAGGGCGTCGCAAGACAAGACGACTTCAGTGGTGAATGGAAACAGGTTTGGAGGTGGCCCTCCTTATCCCTGTCGTGGCTTCACAATACCCCCTCAGCAGGATAACAAAACAGAGTAGGCTCGAGGTGCCCATGGGCCCCTACCTTAGGGCCCCTGGGAACCCTTGGCCTCAGGCCCAGAGGCTGCCAGACTGTTGTCAGCCTGGGCCATCTGTAGCCAAATTGGGTGCAATGGCGCTTTCCCTTCACTGATACCTGCCTCTACTTGCTCATCGCGTTCGCATCCCTGTTTTAACTCAAAGAGGGAGAGCGTCGGGTACATTTCTGTGCACGTGATTAGGCATCAACCCAAACAAACACATATCACCCCCAAAACACTAAGCGCGCCTACTGAGCAATGTGTGATGTGGTTTGAAGGAGTACTGGTACTGGAGAAATTCTGCTTAGAAAAATTTCAGATTGCAGTCATGTACGGGTACACGTATTGGAAGGTACAGCTACAGTCCTTTAATAATTTTAGTAAAGCATAGAAAGACTCTAGTACAACGCAAAAGAGGCACAGAAAGAGGACAAAGACAAGGGCTAACTCGCAACTAATTGTATTTTAAAATTTGTGTTGAGTCAGCGCTTGCCTTTGTCCTCTTTCTGTACGTCTTGCGCTGCGCCATTCCGATATGAACCGTTACGAACTTGCCCAACTGTCCATCCATCTTGATGTACGAGTAGTCTTGTTATCGAATCAGAGCAACAGGTGCAGCACGTGACTTTGTTTATTCCCAACATTACGGCCAGAAACTTGCGCCAAACATCCCAAGGCACATTCGCCCAAAGTAGAACCACGGCCGCTTGATGCAAAGCGCAAAGCGAGGTGCGGCCAGCCACGTCGCGCCGCCGACAATGGGTGAGCATGTCCTGGCGGAGTTTACAGTCGCGGCCGCTGTTTTCGGTGGGGGCGCCACTGTTCGGGGACAGGCTATCGGTGCAACCGTGCGACAGTTGACAGCCGTGCTGTGCGGACGTGCGTTTTTGGTGCTCTTCGGATCACGCGTGGAGACCGGGACCGGACAGACTGCGAGAGCGTCTGCATAAAATAGATGAGTACTTTCCTTTAATAGTTTTAAAAGTGCGTTTAGTTTTTTTAGGCTGTTAGGGGAAGTGCAGGTTAAGGAATAGAATTTAGGTCAGTGACCTAATTTCGGCCGGGACTATTTGGCCGACAGTTGTCTCAGTGTTTTTTTTTTGTGTGTGTGCGTTAACTTTTAGAGAGATAGCTATTTTTTTCCAAGTGATTGATCGGCATTTGCGGTAGCCAGACTTTTATTTGATTTTGCACGTGTTTTCAAGTGTTTTCGTCTTGAGCGTGTAGATATCTGGGCATTTGGTGCAAGCAATAATCGAGTGTTGCTACGATGGTTAAGTTACTGAAGGTTAGATGTATGGAGTGTGAGGAATCGGTGAATTTAAAAGAAACGCGGTTCGATTCAGTGGAGGAGGCCGAAGGCGCAGATTTTATGTGCAAATTCTGCGTATTAGGTGCACGCCTGGACAGGGCTGAACAGGCGAACAGCGAACTAGTGCTAAGGATGGATGCTCTAGAAACAGAGTTACAGATAGAGAGGGCAGAGAAGCGTAAGCTTCAAGTACAGCTATCTCAGATCGAGTCAAAAACGGCTGACACCGCCATTGGAAGCCACAATGGCGGGCATTCCAGCGCCAGCCACGTGGATGGGGCTTGCACTGGCATGGACAGCGAGGGGCCAGTAGGTCAGACATGTTCAGGCAGGAACAGCTATGCACAGGTGGCAGCTGGGAATTCGAGAGGCGGTACTGAGAAGGGGTCCGGGCTACTTCCAGGAAATGAGGGCACAGTCGCTGATAAGAGGCAGCGAGATCCGGAAGTTAGGAGGGAGTGGCAGAGTACCCTAGTGCTTATCGCTGGTGACTCAAACATGGGGCGCTGCAAAAGAGCTATTCTGGACCGAGTGAAGGGTGATAGGCGGGTAGCAGTCGGGGTGTTTCCAGGAAAGACAATGGACGATGTCCTGACAGCGACTAAAAGTGAACTTTCCGAGAAGGCTGCAAGGCGTAACTTGGTAGTGGTAGCGGCGGGGCTAAATGATGTCCTGAATGGTAACGCCGCACAAGTAGGGAAAACATTAGCTGAGGGAGTTGACGGTATAAGGGCGATAGCACAGCAAGCGCAGATCGTGGTGTGTACAGTGCCTGAGGTACAGGGAAGGAATGCAGAGGTTGCTAAAGACGTTGTGAATCTTAATCGCGAGATAAGGCAGTTAGGCCTCGAGAAAGGCTTTGAGGTGGTAGAAATAAACAAGGAAGTGCACAGGGCAGGTTCGGGCAGAGACTTTGGACGAGATGGCATCCATTTCAGTGGAAGGGTAGGAGAAGAGATAGGCAGGCGCCTGGGAGGACGAGCGGTAGCTTTTTTAGGGGGTCCACGGTGGCTCAGGGCGTAGGGGTAGTTAGAAGCGATGTAAATGTAACAATGGCGGCTGATCCCAACAAAATGGCCACTAGGAGGCCCAGAAAGAAAACTACGAAAAAGAAATTTAACGCCAGGATCAGTTACATAAACATGCAAGGGGGTAGAAAGAGAGCGAAATGGCTAGAAATAGAACAGCAGTTAAAGGACGAAGCAGTAGGTGTGTACGCTCTATGCGAGACACATCTGAGGGATCTAGAAGATCCACCTTTCATCGATGGCTATGTCTGGGAAGGGTGCAACAGAACAACAACGGAGAAGAAGGGAGGAGGAGTAGGTATGCTGATACATCAAGGAACAAATTGGCAAAGAATAAAATCAACTTGCAAAGAACATGTCTGGGTATCAGGTACAATTGCTGGCAAAAGGACATGGCTAGGGGTAGTTTATTTAGGGACCGGGGACAAATGCAGGCAAGAAAACAAGGATCTAGTTAAGTGCCTCAATGACGATATAAAGCAGATTGGAGACGGTGTCGATATTATTTTGCTTGGAGACATGAACGGCCACATCGAGGATCTGGATGGATACACAGATTGTAACGGGAAGTTAATGCTAGACTTGTGTGAGCGGCACAACTTAGTTATTGTCAATAGAGAAACTAAATGTGAGGGACAAATTACGTGGGAATCCCGTAACAGGCAAACAACCATTGACTACTGTCTAATGTCGCAGGGCATCTATAGCAAGCTCGCAATAATGGAAATAGACGAAGAGGGGAAGGACAGCCTAGGAAGTGATCATAAACGTATTAGTCTACAGTTGGGAGCCCTAGTCAAAAGAGAAATGCAACGAAGTCCAAAAGACAACGCAAAATTAAATGATGAACAAATAGCGCTAATATCAGCCGATATAGAAGAAATAATTGAGAAACGCCACATGGAAAATTGGGATTATAATCAGTTCGAACTGCTCATCGAAACAAAAATGAAACAAGTGAAAGGAGTTAACCGCTGGAGAGGAAAGAGGAAGCCACGAAGCTGGTGGAATATGGAAATTAAGGAGGCCATCGAACAACGACGGGTGGCTTCAAGGGAACACAGAGAAGCAAAGAGGGCGCAGTTATCTGTAGAGGAAATAGGAAAAAAATGGGAATCTTATCGACAAAAGAAACAGCAAGTTCAGGTCCTAGTCCAGGCTAAAATAAAGCAGTCCTCTGATAAATGGCTGGCTGAAGTTCGCGAGGCAAATAAAGGGGGGCCAAGAAAATTCTGGAACCATATAAGCTGGTTGGGAAAAACAAATCAAAGAAAGCAGGAACAGATTATAGATGCTGAGGGAAAATGTTTGGAGGGAGACGATGCTGTGGACTACATTACGTCATTTATAGCTGCGTCTTTTAGCGACGCCAATGGGGTAATCTCCCCAAGTGAGGCGGCAACACAGGACAGCACAAAAGAGAACAGCTTAGAACTGACTAGTCTTAACTGGGAAAAGGCGGAAGCGAATATTCCTAAAACCACATCCGCAGGGATAGACGAAATTCCAATTAAGCTGATTAATGAACTTGGCCCAAGAAGCAAGGACGCGCTGATAAAAGCATTGGAGGCAGTCATAACAAATCAGCAAATTCCGCACAGCTGGAGACAGAGTAAAATGAATTTGATTTATAAAGGGAAAGGAGATAAGATGAACATAAAATCCTTCCGTCCGATTACGATAACATCTGTTATGTACAGGCTGGCAATGCAGGCGGTGAAATTAAAAATGCAGTCATGGGTAGAAGGGAATAGGATACTCGGAGAACTTCAGAATGGGTTCAGAAGGGGTAGGCGGTTAGATGATAGCCTGTTCGTGCTTACCCAATGCATAGAAATAGCTAAGGCGGAAAATAGACCCCTGTTTATAGCCTTTCTAGACATAAGCGGTGCATACGATAACGTGAACAGGGAACTCCTGTGGAGCATATTGAAAGATTTAGGTATTGGTGATGAGGTAATTGATTTTCTACAGGAAATCTACCGAGATAATGAAGTTGAAATTACATGGGAAGGGAAAAAAAGTACCACAACTGTAGGGGTGCACAAAGGATTAAGGCAAGGTTGCCCTCTATCACCGCTGCTGTTCATGCTTTACGTGATAAATATGGAAAGAAGGCTAGAAGAAAGTACTCTGGGTTATAATCTATCGTACAGATTAGGCGGAAATGTAGTTGAGCAGCGACTCCCGGGTTTAATGTATGCGGACGATATTGTACTGTTAGCAGATAGCCAGGAAGATTTACAAACTTTGGTTAATTGCTGTGGAGACGAAGGAGACGCTCTAGGATTCAGTTTTAGTGCAACTAAATCAGGTGTGATGATTTTTAACGATACAACTGATCAGGTGCTTACAATACAAGGCCACGAAATACCCAAAGTGGCCGAATACAAATACCTCGGGATATGGCTAAACGAAGGGCAGATATACACGGAAAAGCATGAACAGGCTCTTAGGGCAAAAGGACGAAGAGACGCCGGGATAATGAAACATAGGGCATTATGGGGGTACAACAAATATGAAGTACTAAGAGGTATTTGGAAAGGAATAATGGTGCCGGGACTTACTTTCGGCAATGCGGTTCTGTGCTTAAGGGCAGAAGTTCAGTCGAGATTAGACGTAAATCAGAGAGCTGTTGGAAGATTAGCACTAGGTGCCCACGGCAAAACCACAAACGAGGCAGTACAAGGGGATATGGGCTGGGCATCGTTTGAGGCACGGGAAGCTAAGAGTAAAATACTATATGAAGAACGCCTGAGGAAATTGGACGATAACAGATGGGCAGCTAAGGTATTTAAATATTTATACAGAAAGAACGTTGACTCACAGTGGCGGAAAAGAACTAGAAAACTAACCAGTAAGTATGCCGGTCATGAGGACGGAGAAAGAAAGAGCATTAAACGACAGGTTAAAAACGCGGAAGTTAAAAATTGGATGAATTCAATGGAAAAGAAACATAGTGTAGAACTATATCGATTCTGGAAAAGGCAGATCAGGAAAGAATTTTTCTATGATAACTCAAGAGGCAGTGCCCTACTTTTTGAAGCTAGATCAGGGTGTCTTAGAACGCGCAGCTACAAAAAGAAATTTAACGAAGAAGATGACACATGTGCAGTGTGTGGTAGATCTGTGGAAACAATTGAACACCTCATAATCAAATGTGATGGTATCCATCCGGATGTCGATGCAGGCACAGTCACTCTTTCTGAGGCCCTAGGGTTTAAAGATAACAATGGTCATGTAAATAAATCTGCAGTGGAAGTCAGCAAAAAGCGATTGGAGGATTGGTGGTTGAAAAGCAGAGATGTGGCATAAGGTTAGAATAGTAGGAAACCGTAGGCAAAGTTGATGGAGAATCTTAATGAGAATTGCCAACACAGTAAACAAAAAAAATAATAAATAAAGAAAAGCTGAGCATGGTGGCAATTGCCACCACCCCGTTTCAAAGGGGGCGCTCCTATCCATCCATCCATCCATCCAGGTCCCGGGAGTGGACTCCCGAAGCGCTCCTTCCTTCGTCGTGTTCGAGCGCGTTTGCGTCATGTAAAACCGCGTTTGCGTCGTGTAAAACCGCGTTTGCCTTCCATATTCAATGCAAAATAAAAACCACTACTACTACTACTCACGTTCCTCATGTCTGCAGTGCTTTCTTTGGATTTTCTGCTGTGCGCGTGAGTGAGCACGTTTGCCTCGCGTCTGCGGTGCTAGATTTGGACTTTTCGCGTGCGCGTGAATGGATGTTTGCCTCGTGTCTGCCGTGCACTCTTTGGGCTTTTCGTGCATGCGTGTGTGGAGGTCAGGGACGTGTATGGGGCACGATGCCGCGCATCTGCCGTGTGCCACTGTCCGTCACGAACTACAGAAAAGAGCCAACTGTGAGATATCATGAGTTTCCCTCTTAGCTACAGCGTCGAGAAGCGTGGCTGAAAATATCGCTCGCCAAGGACTGTCAGGGAAAGGAAGAGTGGGTGCCAAGCGACGGGTCTCTGGCATGTTCCTTGCATTTTACAGAGAATGACTACAAAAAGTCAGGTCAAGGAAGGTTCTTCGTCTGTGAATGGTTCCTTCCTTTTTTGTATGACCATGCAATAAAAGTGTCAAGTACTTTGTGTTTTCTCGGCTGCAGGTGGGCTTATGAAGTTCCACAACTTCAGCTATAATCGTTTTTTTTTTCTTTTTTATAAATTGCTATAACTTGTGTATATAAGAGCCAAAATTCGACGTGACACGAAGCGGAAATTTACTGCGTGTGACCAGCTGTGCGTGTCCGTCTCATTCACCCTCTACATGGGGTAGTGAGAAGTGAATAAAAATCAGGGAGCAGTTTGACGATCTAAAGTGCGAAGAGGCGAAAGCCTTTAAGGGCCGTTGTACGATCGCTTTTGAGCGGATCCGCCAGGCAGGCGGACTGGCGGACCGAACGACCAGACAAAAGGCATTCGCCCCGTTCGGCAGGCGAAAGGAAAGTTGGTGAACTTCAACTTTGGGGCGGACGAGCGAACCGCCCGGCGACCGAATTGCAGCGATTGGCTGCTTTTTACGTGACGTAGGCATCCGCTCGTGCCGAGGCAAGATGGCCGTCCGTCGACTGAACTGGGGAGCGAGGCATAGGTCGCGGCTGTAGAGATGGCACCTATGCCGCGAGGCATACTATATTGGCCACATGTTGATATTACGAGTGTTCAGAGCGACTGCGAACTTCTCCGCGTGCAGCAGCGGCGAGCAGCGACAGTTTCCCGAGTTGAAATCGACGCTGATGTAGTTGACAGAGCGCCTCTTCAAACCGACGCAAGACCTACGCGTTGGCGGTGTCATGAAGTGTTTATATGGAGCTGTTTGTGGTTGCTGCAAGCGTTCCTAATTCCTGCGAGGATCATCACGCACAGCGGCGACCAACAGCTGTTCACGGTGAACTTCTGTGCGTGCATGAGCTGCCTAGCACAGTGACTAGTGTCCGCGTAGTGAAAGTGATTGCGATCGAAGCGAGTGCTTTTACGTCAAGGCAGTGAAATGTGCATCTTCGAGAGCTCACTACGCACGCCGTGCTTTCCGAATGCTGAAATGAACGTGGCGTTGTGCAGCTAGTCGCATTCGTTGCGATGGTTGCAGTGATCGCGACCGAAGCGTGCACATGACGTTGTTGCTGGCTACGCATTCGTTACCATTTTGTTCGCAATTCGTGTTGGCACTGTGCTTGAGAATTGCCGTGTGTGCGACGTTACGCGACGCGAGCTTGGCTGCACGGCCGTAGGACTGTTTTGCTTTGGTGCTCCATTCAGTACGTTTTGTGATGATGGGTGCTCGGGTTACGACTCGCCGGAGAAACTGTGTAACCTGTGTAAAAACATCGGTGCAGTGCAAATGTATCTTCGGGAGCGTCATTTCTTTTGATTTTCTGCCGGCTGTGCGCACATTTATTTGCCTGCAATAAACATATCGGCGTGATGAATGGGTGACTGAACACTTCCTCTAGCCATTTCGGTCTAGGTTGTAACAACATGGTATTACGCGATTACAAACAAGAATCATTGCCGCTTTTAAATCACGACTGATTGACAGTGTACAAATCTCTAATATGTGCCAACTCATAAGTCTGTTTTTCATGAGCATTTCAATTGATGTAGCGCAGAAAAAAAAAGTGTGGCAGCAGCTTATGCAATCAAAACTGTCCACAGAGCAAGTTTAGCATAACGAGTCTTGATGAAAAAGAAGAAAAAAATATTAAGAAAACCTTTGCCATTGCCTTTTTTGTCTTTTTGCTTAGCAGTGTAAAGTCAATATTGACAAATGCTTGGCAGTATTCAGTTTAAGTGGGATGTTGGTTTCCACTGCAATCAGAAAAATACAGTAGTCTTGAAGCACCTCATATGCAATGACAGTGTCTGTTGTTGATTTTTCTCATGGTCCTTTTCGATCCGGAGATCAGTGGCACGAAACTGGATGTGTTCGCAATGTTGCAGAGCTTCTCGCGAAATCGTCTTTATTGGTGTTAAGCGGTTGTTCAGCGGCGCTTCCTGGGTCAGCCGCAGCAGTTTGTTTAACAAGACATTCTCGAAGCTTTGAGAAGATCTCGTCGATGCACTTGCATATGTCTGTCTGCTACTACCTTCATTTGCCTGTGACTGCTTGCAGACTGCAAAATAAGCCCTCTGGAGCTGGTAAAGCTACGCTAGGAACAAAGACGATGGTAACATCACTGCACAGGGTAGCAATTCTTGCTCTGTCGTCGTCCCTTAGCACAGTTTCGACATGCCAACTTGCCACCGGTGCACCCCACAGTACGCTATGATCAAGTTCTGTGAAATTTACAGAAAGCAACAACGGGAAAAGAAGCAGGTTGTATAGGCATATCTAGTGCATGCTGTACAGATAGCTTCCTGCCTTATTATAGCCTGGCCCCTCTGTTTATAATCCTTCATCACCCAGCACCTATGGCCCTATTTGTGTTATTGGCATGTGCTGCAAATCACCAAACACATTTCATACTCTTCACCCTGCTAGATTGTTTTGGCCCATTAAGTTGTTTGATTCAAATTGGCAAGCTTTTAGAAGACATTTCTGCAATAGCCAACTTTTTCTTGTTCTTCACGACATGCACCTTGACTGCAACATCCCCCTATGATGCTTTTGTTCTTTGCTTTGAAAAAGCATGCGATTCCCCTATTTATGTGAGGCTGGTTTTCTCGGGCTTTAACTTGCATCCAATAGCTCTAAACTGGATCCAAGCTTAAACAGCCAACCTTCGGCAGATTTCCCTTGCCAATTCTTATGTATCTTGACTTTTCCCGCAATCTCGGACGTCCGCCAGGGCACTCCTTTGGTCCTCAGCTTTTTATTACTTGCATTATTACCGTCCCTTCAGTGTTTTGTGACATGCCTTCACTGATAGCCATATGGGGTCTGCCATATTGCAATCAATACCAGCATTTCAGTTCTCCAAAACAACAATTAGCATGCCCTGCATTGGCCTGTTTGCTAATGTTACTAAGTATGCACTAATATTGTTTTTTTATTGTCACCATTACATGTTGCCAACTTATAAGGCCTTCCGACAAAGGTATATTCACTGTATACTGGTTCAAATACCTAATAATCCTCATACACCCACCCACAACCCATGATATTTACACTCGACGTGCCCTTAGTATCACCGTCTTCCAAGTTGTTTGCGTTCAAATCCCCTGTGTGGCATCAGCTTGTGTATTCGAATGGCACATGCCACAAAATCTAACTTGACTAGAATCCTGGAATGAGTTCAGACGTGAGGCGCTTGTTTTATTCTCTCAGACTATTTTTGAAGCTCCAGTGTAACAGCACTAAAAGTGAATCTTGAAATTTCTGCATGTCGTGCAGAAACTGCAGATTTTTTTAAACTGTTTATTGTAACATAACCAACTAATCCGTTCTGAGTCATGGTTCCTTCTGCACTAATCGCACAAGCAGTGTTGTGCCTCAGTTAGCTCATGCCACTGCATTTCAAGATTCATTTTTGTTTTTGCCACAAAAGGCTGGAATGGCCTTCCAACTCACAGGGCTTACTAACCTCTTGTCCTTTGAGCAAGTCACTGCAGAAATCCATGCAGTAAATGATGATGTTCATCCACTGAATTAGGTAAATCCCCCAAGGTGAAGATTTGTGATAAGGGAGCAATTACTCATTAGCATCCGCTCAAGTGGAGCCATAAGGCTACAAAGAAAACCTACAAAGTTTTCCTTTGTAGCGGTATGGCTGCACTTGGATGCTAATGGTTAATTACTTCTTATTAGTATAAATTAGTACTGTTCAGGTATAATAAATGTTAAAATAAGCTATTGTAATAAAGTGCTTAGCCACTTGCTCAGCTCAGGAAACCAATACAATGCTATCTTATGTGTAAGAACTATCCTCACAATCTATTTCAAGTAATATTGGGGCAGATTTACACAACAGTTTTGTCGGACGGTATTCAGTTGAATTTAGGCTAACTTGCACACTGCACAAGCTAGGTCTAGCCAGCTAAACTCGTGCACTGAAAAGCTAAGCATGCATTACTGTGCCTATCTGTGTCAGTCTTTCCCTGGTGCTTCTCTCTTATCGTATCATCAGCTAAGCAAGACATCGACTTCATAACATGGCTCAGTGAGAATTCTGCAAATGCATACATATGCATGTGACTTTTATATATTCAGGATAGTGTTTACAGGACTGCTGGTTCATCTTAAACACAAAAGCCGTCAACTTAAAGTTTCAGTATAGAGATGCAAGAAACGACAAAAGCCATCACTGCTTTTCTGTTTTTCTTCGGCATTCTTCGGCCTAACTTCATATTGCTATTTTCCAAATTTCTGTTGCCTGTCAATGCCTGTTAATTTCTTTTTTTGAAAGCAGACTGGCAGTGATATAGGTATATTTTGCTGAACATGTTGATAGTCAGCAACTAATAGCACTCTAAAATTCAGCATATGTTAAGTGGTATGAACATCACTTAACAGTTAGCAATGTTCACTTTTGCTTGATACCTTGGGAACTGGTCATCGTTACATTCAGCCATTCTACGTTTTACTGATCAGTGAAAATAACTTTAGACATTGCTTTAAGGCTGTATCAGAGAACATATGCATATATACCTGTCACATACTTAAACGGCTTATTTGTAATTTCATTTTATAGCACGACATCATAGCTCCCTTACTGCAAAATCCAATTTTACAAATTCTACTTGAGGTGTTAGTGTTTGC
The DNA here is from genome assembly GCF_055824585.1 of Amblyomma mixtum. Classification (NCBI taxonomy): domain Eukaryota; kingdom Metazoa; phylum Arthropoda; class Arachnida; order Ixodida; family Ixodidae; genus Amblyomma; species Amblyomma mixtum. The sequence continues at coordinate 144,537,606 of NC_143021.1, forward strand.
TCGAGATAACCAGGTAATATGGCCATCGTACCTTGTTCCCCTGACTATACAAGTATTCTTTCTCAGCCTAAGCCGGGAGCCGTGGCCATGTAAACCCTCCAAATTGGTTCTTGCATTTACTGAACCTGTAATTCAGTTTACCGGCTCCGACATCTCATTATATTTATATTAATGAGAATGGCATGCACAGACTTCTATGCAGTACGAAGGCACCAACTTTGCTTTGCATTCACAGCGACATTTGAGAATGCTTTGGAGTTGCACAGAGTATATGACAGCTTGTTTTGTACATGGCAACAATGACATAGCCTTCAGCAGAACTTCCCATAGTTGTTTTTAACACTGCATTCTGGCTTGTGCAACTGCAATATGAGCTCGGGAAGGAATGCTAAACCACAACTTGATGGCCCGCTGTCACTGTGCAGAACAAAGCCATGCCCTTTTAGCGCAGTGATGCACGTCTAAGCCCCTTTGCAGCCACAGAGTGCTGTTTCTATGTTGGCTTTAATAATGGCGTGAAAAACATGACAAAAATAAATCATTATTGTTGCATTTTCACTGTTCTGTGAAATGCATAACTGCTTTAATTACAACTGATTTTACCTGTTCCAATTAGCTGGAAACAACTTCTCATGTCCATTAGCATTAGTGTTTGACAGCAGTGTTGTGCTAAGTTGTGAATGTTAAACGCATGCACAATTAACACACACCCCCATATGCACGCACGCACCTTATATATTGAATAGGTAAGCATGTCTTTTGCAGTAACAGTATAGGGAGCCAAGTAGAAGGCCGTTTACATATTACAGTGACTGTGCAAATTGCTTGGGAAAGGCTGCAAGTGCAATTATTTTTTTTTCTCTGTCAGCAATGCAAAAACACTGAAGTGTGCTACTTTGAATAACTGACTAAAAATTTTAAGTATGCAATCGTAAATATTTTAAAAAGTGGGATTATGCCGATAGTAATTACGGACGGTTGTTGCCTGTACTGCAGTGTGGCCCGATCGAGAATTCGCAGTAAGAATCGCGTCGCCGCAGCGAAATCGTCAGGGCAGCGTAACTTTCAGAGCAGGCAGCATTCTGTTATTTTGGGGCCGGAAATTACGGTCCGTTTTGAGAACGTATCGTCGAACGGGGACGCGATGTGACGCGTTTTTCAATCTCCTGGGTAGAAATGATCCAAACACGTATCGTTTCCGACGGCATCACTTCAGATGAGCAGACTGCCTTCGATCTTGCAAAGTTTTGTAGCGAATTGTTTCGCGGCCGTCAGGGTCGCCTGAACCGAGATTCGTGCCGTTACAGCCCGAATCATAGCCGACCACGAGTCTACCTTTGCCGAAAATCCCGCAGCAAAAGAAACGTTGACGCAACGGACATATTGTCTTCAATACGCCGCATTTAATATGGGTAATTTCTGCCGAAAGATATCTGCGTGTTTCGCTACAAACACATGCCTGTACCGCTGCAGGCGATTAGGCGGGCGGCACTGCCGGGAGCGCCAATCGGAACGTTCGAACGATCCGCCTCGTCCGCCAGCTCCAAAATGATCGTACAACACCCATTCGGCCCCAAGCGCGAGCGAAGGCCGAAAGCGAGCGGTTCGCTCGCTGGCGGATCCGCCCAAAAACGATCGTACAACGGCCTTAACCGCCTCTGTCGCTGCCCTCTGCTTGGCGACTGTTGAAGATCGTTTGGCGACTCTTGAACGCTTCCGTACGGTATCGCGAGCGCGTTCCGTAGCGGGCGACATTGGAGCGCGCGCGGCATCCTCCTCGATCAACGTTCAGAGAGCACCTGAGAGAGCTCTGGGTGATACGACCATTGTGCAAACTTTTGACGTCAGTGTACTTGCGCCGTTGTTAAACCACCTGAAAATTGCGCATGGGGCACTGCGCATGCGCAGTGTGCGCGTTTAGTGGGTATCATTAACTAATCATCATTACTGTTCGTACATCTACTACTACACCATTAACTATCATTACTGACTTTTCAAGTAACCATTATTGACAGCTGCCGCGGACGCATGGACGGACGGACACGCTGGCGAGTCATAAGCCATAAAAGGCTTACGCCTTAAAAGTAGACCGAAAGCTTCAGGCGCATTAATGCAACATCCTGAGGTACAGCCGCTCGCCCGGTCGTGCATCGTATAGGCGGCCGTTATGGACAGCGTTCAGGCCTACACTTCCTACCTGCCGCGGTGATTGTGACATAATCGGCGTTTTCAATGACTACTTAAAAATGCAATCTTTAATGAGCAAGTAGAAAGCGCACTGTTTACGCCTCAAACAGTGAGCAACGGGCGTACCGACGCAGCTGTCGCGGCGTTTCCCTGCGAGCAGTTGTCCCCGAGCAGTGGCGCCGCGGCGGGCGCACGGAGAACTAGGCCCAAGACGCCGTTTCTGTGCGACGTGGCGGGCCGCACCTCGCTTTGCGCTTTGTATCTAGCGGCCGTGGTAGAACATTCTGAAATGAACCGTTCCCTTCGAGTTCCGGCTGTCCACGCGATGTGCTTCCCCGAGTCGCCACTGCGCACGGCGCAATAAAAGCGCAAGATGGCGCCACGCGCCCGTCATCTGCGTGCGTTTGTTGAGAGTAATGCTTCCGGTCCTGAGAAGCAGATGGCGCCACTAGGTTGAAATTAAACATATTTATTCTACTCGACGTTTCGATCGGAAGACCGATCTTCTTCAGGAGTGATTTTACATTGTTAATGGGGGTGGGTACAGAACAGGTAAGTGGGAAACACAAAGCACATAGCAGAAAAATACACATAAAAAATTATTAGAGGCAGCGCGACCCACACCAAAAAAAAAAGGAGGGAAGGGGGGCGAGTGTGAGGAACAGGGAGAAAATACAATGTCCAGATGCGGCCTCTGCTTTGTTAAGCAAAACAGGCTTGCTTGTTGACAGGCGTGTCCCACTCGGAGATGCTCGACAGGTGCGTGGCCGTGCAGCAACTCGAGTGCAGGAAAAAATAAGAAATAAAAATCTGACCCTTAACAAAGAGAAACTTAGGGGAAAAAAAACTTAGGAAAAAAAGGGAAAAGAAAACCTTTGAAGCAGTGCTTTTTCTTCCCACCCAGGAATAATGCACCCATGCCCGGAAGTATCGGAAGGAATGTCAAAAATGTAAGCTTAAATTGTGAAAGAAAAAAATATATATTGTGAAAGAAAAAATGAAATAATATAATGTGGCGTTCGCGGGACCACAAAGTGAGCAGACCCAGGCAGGGGGGGGGGGGGGGGAAGAAGGCAAGGCACACATGTGGCATGCAGAAAGGGGTATGACCTCAGACGACAGGGTCAGTGTTGCTTTGTTTAATTTCGTAGGCCTCTGACCTCGGAAGAGAGGTGAGGGTGCCGTAAGTTTCATTAATGCCATTTTGTACTGTGTTTTTGAAGCCACTCTGTAGTATTGTTCCTTTAAGTTTCTCAAACTCGTGGCCTTTCTCGCGGAGGTGTTTCGAAAGGGGGAGGTTGGGGAGGGATTGGGTATGTGAGCGGTGGTTATTAAATCTGAATCGGAAGGAATTGTCTGTTTGGCCTATGTATTGCATTCGACAGTCGCCACACTCGAGCATGTAAACCACGTTGCTGGAATCGCAGTTTAGATCTTCCGGGATAGAATGCTTGAAATTTGAATGGGTGCTTTTTGCCAGTGCCGTGCTTTCCATGTGTTTGCAGACTTGGCATCGGCTTTTTTCGCATGGTGTGCAACCCACAGCTCTCGGTTTATTGACTGTCGAATGGACAACATGGTTTTGCAGATTTTTTGGTCTTCTATATGTTACTTGGGGGACCGTTGTGAAAACTTTTGAAAGTCGGTCACTCTGTTCTATGATATTAAAGTGTTTTTTCAGGATGTTGTTAATGTTCGGGAGATTATTCGTGAAGGTTAGTATGAGATTACAGCGCTGTGGTGTTGGCTGAGATTCCTTAATGACATGATTAATATTGGTTGCTTCTGCCTTTTTAATGGCATCGTTGATTATAGAAGACGGGTAATGTTGTTTGTTTAGGGTGTCTCGCATGCGATTAGCATTTTCGTGAAAATCTTCCGATCGTGAGCAAATTCGTTTGAATCTGATGGCCTGTGAGTATGGGATTGAAGTTTTGCAGTGGCGTGGGTGGCAGCTGTTGAAATGAAGATACTGTTGTCTGTCTTTAGGTTTTTTATATACACTAGTGATTAATGTACTTCCTTCTATTCGAACCAGGACATCCAGGAAGTTAATTTCATTCGTTGAGTAGGTGTGTGTGAAAGAGATATTGGGATGGATTTTGTTGAATGAGGCGATATGAGATCGGTCTTCCGATCGAAACGTCGAGTAGAATAAATATGTTTCCTTTAACGAAGCGTATACTTCGCTATATACTCTTGTAAGCAGTCAAGTACTACATGCTTTCGCAACCTATATATATATATATATATATATATATATATATATATATATATATATATATATATATATATATATATATACAATCATTTTGACGAGTCACGACCGTTGCTCGGCCACTATGTTCTCAACGCCAACGAAGGCGTTGACCTTTTAAGAAAAGGAAATGGCGCGCTATCTGTCTCACATATCTCGTTGGACACCTAAACCCCGCTGTAAGGGAGGCAGGAAGGTTGGAGTGAGAGCAGAGAGAAAGAGTTGCTGTAGTGGAGGGTACAGGTCAATTTCGACCACCTCGGGATCTTTACCGTGCACTGAAATCGCGCTTCGGCTGCAACCTTGACAACGCCAAAGAATGCAGCGCACATCCCTCTGTCACTACGGCCACGTAGCTCAAAGCGTGATTCTGTGTCCACGTAACTACGGGATGTTTCATACATCAGGTGCAACGCTGCCAAAGATAGCGCTCTTTTTTGCGCAACCTGTATCCGCGACAAAAAATAGTGCTCTGCTTGTGGTGAGCGCGAAATAACAAATGCTCTGCCGGCAGTCTTCGTGGATAATACATTTGTCTTCAGCGTGACAAAAAAAACGCTCTTATTGCGAGAGAATCGATCAAGATCTGCGATTTTGAATTTTGCGTTGGTCGTCTTTTTCTATTTCACATTTTCGCTGTATCCGCAACCCTGAACGCCGTATTTATTCTTTCCGGCTCCCTTGTACTTTTGAGAAAATGGCGTCCAGCTCAGCGGCTCCGGACACCTCTCCAATACACAATTTCCCAAAGGTCCGTACATCCAAGCCGTCAAGGCACGCCAAGCAAATAATTGCAGATGTGTACTCTCGTACCAGGATCCGTTTTCCTGGGCAGACTGTTCGGGAAGTACTGAGTTCTGTGAGCGATGACACCGGAGTATCTCCCCGTACCGTTGCCAGAATCAGGGCGGAGCGTCTGTGCGTGCCTTTGGTGTGCACAAAGAAAATACCTCGCGACGTGAAGAGTTCAATCTCGCGAAGAATGAGAGCTTCACAGTCCATGCCATCCGTCTGAAAGTGCAGAGTATGCCCGCGAAGAAGGAAAACTCAATACTGGACAGTGCTGCTAAACACTGTGAGGACCGTGTGCTAAACGCTGTCAGTGAGGACCACGACCTGCCGAACTTCAAGCGAACGACATTGTGGAGGTTGATGAAGGACATCGGATTCACATTTGAAAAAGAAAACGGAACCTTGCGCTGACCGAGCGAAATGACGTCATTGCCTGGTGTCGCAGGTACCTGCGGGCGATCAAGGAATTCCGAGGACAGGGCAGGTGCGAGTCGTTCCTTGCTTATTTTCTTGCTTAGACTGCCTTCATATCGCTTCCTTGATGTTAGCGCTGCAACCTCGTAGTCGAAACAGTGCGTATTGCTTCAGAATAAACTCATTTTAAAGTAATAGTCTTAACCAAGTTGCCGCTGCCGACCTTTTGCGAGAGATCACGTTTCACGGTCAATTTTGCGCTACGTTTGCGTGGGGCGCGTGTCCTCATGGGTCAGATTTAATCGCGGAATCTCAATTGGTGCGGGAAGCAAAAACAACAAAACTGCCAAAAATTTCGTACCACTGCAATCGGTAGTGCCATCTCGTCGTCACCGTAGGATCGAATGAACACCCGCTGTACACTGCCCGTTCCTCCAGTGATGCGAGTTACTGGCGCTACGGTGGCGCACGTTGGCAGTTTTTGTTTTCAGTCGCCGCAAGTGAAGAAATTTCAAATGTTGCTGAATTATTGAAGTGCCCCAGGCAAACATACAGTGAATATAAACTGGCTACCAAATGCCGCCTGAGCGTGAAATATAAGCCCGAATAGGGAGCAATAAAGCCGAGATAATTCTTATTCTTGATTGTCTTTGAGCGGCTGTGTGTGAGACAGTGGTCAGCAGTCTGTTTGTTGCAGTGGGTTGCCTACTTACACTCTGCAGTGTGTTTGTTTACTTACAAGCATTAACTCGTGCACTCGGTTGTTTTGCACTTACAGGTGCATCACCTACCTAGATGAAACCTGGGTCAAGCCAGGGCACACGAAAGAATACGTCTGGCAGGAAAAAACTGTGAAGTAATCTCAGGATGCCTTCCTGGAAGGTTTAACAACGGAACTAGCTACGCCTTCGGGAAAAGGGGCCCATTTGATCCTTGTACCCTAGTAGCACGCTTTGTTGCCTCAGTGTGGCCACAACGTTACCTTCTAACATTGCCTTAACGTGGCTAGCGTCCTCTTTTTGCCACGTTAACGCAACATACATAAGACAACGTTGAGACAATATTGCTCCAATGTTACATCAACTTTCAGTCAATGTTAAAGCAACTTCTGGAGACAATATTAATGCAACATTGCTACAACATTTTCTTAACGTTGATACAACTTTTTATTCGCACACATGCAACATTCCCCCGACAATGTTACTACAATATTGCTGCAATGCTGTCATAATGTTTCAGAAACATTCAGACAGCATTCTAAATTACTGAAAAATTTCAGCGACCAATAATGGCTGCTGCTCAATAAAGTGATCTCTTGAAAGACTAAACTGTGTACAATGGCATCGTCATACCAGAATGGTTACAGCAGCTTAAGGTCACAAGAATGAGCAATTGAGCATTACTCCTTGCTACACAGTAAAGGCCGGGATACATGCGACGTTTTTTTCGACGACATTCGCGCCGCAGAAAACGTTGCGGCGGCGCGACGCCGGGCTGGAGATACATGGAGCGTTGAAGCGGCGGCGCGCCGCCGCGCATCCCTCGACGCGAAAGCAAATGTGATCAACAAGTGGCAAACACCAACTGTGCAAGGAGGTCTGTGAGAACAGCGACGCTGACCATTCTGTTAAAATCAGGAAAGTTTCACTTCGACACCACTGTACAAAATTTAGCACGGGCGCTTAAGTATCTATAAAGATTTGCGTGCTCGAATGCATGCCGTCGCGTACCTTTCGACGCCCGCTCAGCCGCGGACACCAGCGGCTGCGGTTTTCTTCGACACATTCGCTTCAGGGAGGGAGCACAGACATTCCTATCCAAGATTCGGCCGTGTACTTCAAAAAAAGCGACATTTCAAGCCTGATGAAGCGTTTATTTTCACGACAATAACATTCCCGTGCCAAAAACACTGCGCAGCTCGACGGCCGTGGCGGCCATGTTGGCGGCGGCAGGCAGAGGACCGGAAGAGCGGGCTTGCTGCGCTGCTATTGGCTCGCTTCAGCCGCCGCTTCCGGTCTCACCGGACGCCGCGCGTCAAAATCTAGCCTGTCCTGATCGGCGGCGGCGGGCGTTTTTTTCGACGCCGGGCGTCAAATCTGCGCCGTCGGGCGAAAATCGACGACTCGCCGCGGTAAAAACGCTCCATGTATTCCGGCCTTAATGCGGTGCTTGCTATAGAATACAAATACAAGACTGCACTGCACAACACATTGTTTTTCCATACTTTCCAGACCGCTTACTCTAAATAAATCCTTAAATGTTACATTCATTAGCTCTCTACCAGTGCTCCTATCGTTTAGATGCAACAAGATTCCATGACATCGTTATTCTGACAATTAGACTGATTTATTTAAAAGACAAATATAATTTCGAAAAAGGAAGCAGACTTATAACACACTCAACAATACAGCTTTAAAAATGCAACACGAGGGCTTACATTTTCACGGATATGATTTATTTATTTACTTCATAAAGAAACTTGCAACAAATCTAAAAAAAAAACAGTACACATGTGAGCTACTCGGGAACAAGAACCAGAGCTAATGTTTTAAACAGTTACTAGGCACATTACCATAGCATGAAAACGTACACACACCTCTCAACTGGCATGTTATAAATACAAAACACTTGAGTAAACTATTTACACAACAATAGCACACCTTGAAAACATGCACCACCTGGACTTTGTATTTCCCAAATATAACATTCATTTTGTGCACAAAATTGCAACAAATAAACAAAGTAGCAGTTCAACCTAGTTGGCCATTCAGAAACAAGGAGCAGAGGTATTATGAACAGCAGAGCTAGTTGTTGGGCTGTTTAACATCACTGATTTAAGTGCATAGTTTTCCAGCCCTACGGAACACACACACACAGATACATGAGCCGCCGCGGTGGTTCAGTGGTTATGGTGCTCGGCTGCTGGCCTGTTAAGACACGGGTTCTATCCTGGCCGCGGTGGTTGCATTTCGATGGAGGCAAAATGCTACAGGCCCGTAAATGCAATCTGCATGCAAGAGATCTAAAGAATGAAGACAGGTTCCAAACTTGTCAAGCACTGCAGTGATTGTACAGAGATTTTCAAGTGCGAAGATCCTTAGCAGAAGCAGACCACAAACCACATGTGAAGCGACAGAGACGCATCATATTAAAAAAGCTGGTTCACAATGTGCGAGCAATACTTCAATTGTATCATATAATGCAGATATGATGTTTCTTTCATAGTTTTTATGATAAAGGCTGGTCTGAGGGCATTTAAGCAGTGTCTGTGCCATTAAATAACCAGTTCTCAGTGAGCGCTGTGTTTTATCCTTCTTCCCAACTTCAGTAAAACGGCAAGTTGGTACATACTTGAAGAAAACAGCGCAGCAACAAGCACAAGAGAGAAGATGGGACAGGTGCTGACCAGCAACTGAAGGTTTATTGAAAAGGAACACTTAAAATATACTCACTTTACAACCAAGAGCGCACATGAGCTGCGCAAACAACACCGATAAGCTATCAACTTCAGTCATGGTGGTCAAGATTCAACCGTTCACAGTCATGAACGACTGTCCGTCCTTGTTCATGATTGTGAACTATTGTATCCTGACCACCATGACTGTTGACAGGTTGTCAGTGTTATTCGCGCAGTTTATGCGCACTCTTGGTTGTGAAGAGAGTATGTTTTATGCGTTCCTTTTCAATAAACCTTCACTTGCTAGTCAGCACCTGTCTCATCTTCTCTCTTGTCCCTGTTGCTGCGCAGTTTTCTTCAAGTATCCTTCTTCCCTTCTTTGGTCATGCACTGTTGCACTGGAAAACTACAAATTTAAAGTACTCAACATTTGCCTGAACAATTTAGCACGTCTAAAATATGCTTGTCTTCTGGTAGCCTCCAGCTGCTCACGATGATGGTCTCTTCTAATTCATGATGTCACAAGCGAAGCTGCATCCCTGCAAAAAAAAGAACAAAAATTTCCTAATATAAGCATACACGTCTAATAACAAATCTTCTACACTCCTCAAGGAACACAGACATTGGACAGCTCTGTTTAAAGAACTTATGTCCAGTCACTTGGCTCAAACCAAAATAGTGAAAAAAAATGCCCTTCCCTGGCACCGCGAGCATATTTTAACAGCCTGAGCAACAAATTGTTCTGAAAGTGGCTAAAAAATGCATTCATTGCATAAAAGACATCGACTATTCATGCCACCTAAAATTCCTCCAAAGCAAGCAAATAATTTACAAACAAAAATTCCCATTCCCGCACCTCACAGCAATGGCCAGTGCTGCTGTCTCGCTTGAATCTTGCCTTACAAGCGGACATACTGATGTCATCCATAAAGACGACCATTCAATTGCTTAAAACCACAAGGGCGTTTGTAGATGAAGGCGTAGCCGGCTGGAGGTGGTTGCACATCACTCCCTTTGTCTTCCCTCAATTGTGCCATGGCAGGTGGCCGACAAAGTAAACCGAGCGAAGAGGGCAGGCCCAGCCTATAGTCTTTTTCAGTCTCACTGCTGTGCACAATTTGAAAGGCATAGTTGCTAACGGCCGATTCTTCCTGGGCTACATAAGCTAGATCACAAACTGATGATGGGTGCAGGGGTCAAGTGGATGCAGCTAGCACAGGAAAGGGCTAATTTGGGGAATATGGGAGAGGCTGTCGCCCTGCAGTGGGTATAGGAGGTATTCACATGACGTCATCCGCAAGAGGCGCTAGCGGCCGGCGCGGCATTCGCCATGTTAGTGGTCGCGCGCGCGGCCGCCGCAGCCAGCCGCAGCGTTTGAATAGCTGGTGATGGGTGAAATGTGAGTGTATTTCGCGTCTCGCCGCAGGTAATTTCTGTCCGACCCGCGCTGCCGCGTGACTGAGTGAATATTCCGTGAACTGTGCGAAGCAGAAAAGAGCGGGCACGCTCAGAAGGTTCTACTTCGGGAAAAGGTCGACCCCCGTAGGAATGCGGAGGCACCGGCATGGTGTGCGACGTATACAAGACTGCTGCCGCGCGTTGAATTCACCGGTATCGAAGCCCACCTTGTGCACGGCTTAAGTTTGCTGGCAAGCCAAGGAATTAAATGATATAAACCTATGAGAGGGTGCAATTACTTGACAAGCGGGTGAGTCCAAGAGCCGTGCTGTGTGTGCCGACGTCCGCGGTGCCGACGGCCGAAGTGCCGTTTTTGAAGAGGTGAGTAATTCGAAGGGTCTGTTCACTTAGCTGTAGCTTAACTTGTCATCTCTACCTGACGTGTTACAACTGAATCTAGCGGAATAGCTGCACACTGCGTTGCTGCGAAAACGGTCTTGTGCATACGAAGCAGCGCTACGTAGCTACAATCAAAACTGCAAAACATTCTCGCTGTGTCTGCCGTTCGTGCTGCGAGCGCATGGCAGTATTTGTTTGGCCGTTCTGTCGGGTAAATAAGGCAGCTATGACGCTTTGCCTTTCTGCTGAAAGACCGTACGTCTGAGAAGCGTCAGCAGTTCGCGGACTACAGCTAGGCGCTTGAATTATCAATTTCTGCGGTGCAGTTCTGGAATTTCGGTAATCAATCGTGCTGTTTATCCACGATGTACCCTGCATGACTAGCTGACAGTTATCAACTGATATTAAAAGCTGCAAGTCGTGTACGTTCTTGCGTGCAGCACAGCCAGCCAGTTCTGCTGCCGAGTTGAGGCAGCTCGGTTATAACACGGCGCAGAAGAATTCTGCTGCAAGCTTCATGCACAATACGCGCTCCGCAAAGATAAGTGGTCGCTGACGTATTCAACAACGTACGAATATGTTACGGATCACTAACAGTTCAGGCCGGGTACCTCACGGCGCACCGTGACACTGCGCGAGCTGGCCTGAAACGACCGCAAACATGGCGCGCCTGCCGCGACGACGCTCGCGCCGTCTGGTAGCGCGGCCTCAGTGAATACCTCCTACAGTCTGGCTGACGATGATGAAGGATGATTGAACACCAATGAATATTTCACTTTTCTTACCCTTGGCGCAAATCGCTGCACAGTCCCATAAATGTTGGTTATAAGGGTATACATCTGATTGGGAATGAGAGGGCAAAGACTAGTATAGTGCAGCAGCGTCAGTTTCGAGTGAAAGAATAAATTCTGGTTCCTTGCTTAAAATGCCGCTGGATTTATGCTATCTTCCATTAGAATGCATGTGAACTGGTATAATGCCCTCGCACAAAGTGCAGACGTTAAGGAACATGCACGTGTTCTTCCAGAGAACGAAACATTCCAAAGTAGTGGTAATGACCATCGGTCATCACTGCTGGATCAGTATGCCTCTGCGACTTTAGTAATTTTCTAGCATCCGTGGGTAACTCTGGATGGTATGGCTTCACCACTTTAAGCAGGGAATGCAGGTGAGAAGCAGGCTATTAATTGCCCACACGCGCAAGTCGTGCTCTAGACATTGAGTAGCGGCACCAGACTCAAGTGTCATCCTATCTTCATAAACCACCAACTCCTTATTGTCAGAAATCCGCGACAACTCCTATGTTGCCCTTTCTATGTCAGAGATGTTGCTAGCGGTGCTAAAATCCGACAAGTGAGAACTGCGGCTTTCAACTGCGTCCTCGCCTGGCGCTGATAAAGAGGATAAAATAATATTATGCGATCAAAAGGCATCTTGATACTGTTCTGCTCATGTTGCGTACAATCTGCTGCCATGACCATTATCAAGCCTAAGAACAGAAAAACAGTTTTCTAGTTCGTCGTGAACAACCTCTGCTGTTCTTCGGCGTCGTTGCTGAATGGACACTTCGCTTAGCGAACACTTCATTCTCTTCATGATACAACGAATGTAACACTTTATCAAACTATCACGAAGGACCAACACAACTCACAGCACAACAATGGAAGTCTAGAAATCACTCACCATTGAGGTCATCCTCTGGGCAAGCCTTTGTTGTTTCAGCTGAATTCCAGTGAAACCACAACGAAACACAGCAGCGCGGGCACGGCGACCGCAAGAAAAACTGTACTAGAAGAACAAAAAACGTGAATATCTTGCCACGACTGCCGCTGACACGCAACGCAGGTTCTCCGATGAGCGCGCATCGCAGGATTGGCTCTCGGCGCGGCCGCGGTTTGGATTTGGATTTGTGATAGTGATCTCCATGGCCATTAGACTTCGGGGCGTCAGTGAAACCAGAACTAAATTTCTTCTGCAGTTTTAATTTTGTCTGCATGTTTAATTGAAAAACAAAGTACTTCCAGCTCATTAAAATATTTTAGATAGAAATATATCTTTCTACATTAGTGTCACAGAGTGCAAGTACACTTGCACTGCTCACCATTTGCATACACACCACCTGCAAACTTGCCCTCGAAGTAAAAATTGATAAATAAATTAATACTGTCATGGTGAGTAGAAGTGATCTGGTACCGGCTTTTCTATTTGGGCTTCAGAAATAGCCCGAGAGGGCAGACAATTAACCTATAGCATGAATGTTATATCAATGTCATCGTATGTGATTCAACATTTATTCATCATTTGACAATATTGCTGCAATGTAAAAAGACCACTTTAGGGCAACGTTATCAGCATGTTGCTTGGTAACATTGCAGCAACATTATCTAATCTTGAAGAATGTTAGCGCAACATAGTACAACATTGGCAATGTTGTTGCAACGTTGCAGTAACATACTGTGCTACTAGGGTACACGCTGGAAGCAGTGCAATAGGATTCGTGGAAGACGCTGCTGCTGGTTTCTTAGGTGCAAAAAAGGAAAAACACATTTACTACCAGTCTGAGAAGGATGGCAACTACATAGAGAAGTGGTTCACCGACAAGCTTCTGCCAAACTTTCCGGCCAATAGGATTGTCGTCATGGACTGTGCTCCATATCATAGCGTGCCTCTTGAAGAAACACCTACTAAGTCTACGCGCAAAGCTGGTATTAAGCTTTGGCTCACCAAAAAGGTGTTCCGTGGTCACAGGACATGGTAAGGCAGAACTGCTGAAGCTATGTTAAAAGGTAAACACTCCCAACGTTGTGTACCGCATTGACACCCTGGCGGCCACCCATTGCCACGAAGTACTTCGTTTACCACCGTACCAGAGGGAGTTCAATTCCATTGAACTTGTTTGGAGCCGGGTGAAGGGGTACATCGCAAGTCGCAAGTGTGCGAGTGGAGAGGTGAAAATATGTGTGCAGGGGTGGTCAGAGTGTCAGGTGGGCGGAGAACGTAACAAATAAATGAACAAAAACTCTACGGCCACGACTAGGTTTCGAGCGCGCGGCGACGCGAACATATGTGCCTGTCTGACTACTTGATACGACACACGACGCCACCGCCATAATCGAATGTCGGACATCTAGTATCACTGCCAATATTTCGCACTCTACTCCTGGCGTCGCCGCCAGCACCGCGCAATGAATCCTATCACACCTCACTGACATGCCGGCGTCCAAAGGAAAACTATGAGCGTTGCTCAAAGGTTGGCTGCGTATAAAGACGTGAGCAAGTTTTGCCCACAGCTCTGACGTTGTGTGCCTGCTGGAGAAATAAAGTATAATAATCGCACATTTGCCTTCGTGCGTGTCCGGGGCTTCCGTCTTTCTATTTCGGGCACCTCTGCTGGGGATCTTGAGTGCCAGCACTGTCCATGACATTATTACCTGCGAAAAAATTGCGGTACCTTCTATGAGCGGAGCGCTGCTCCCGCGCTCCACAGTGGGATACAAGTAAAGAACAAAGCGGCTTTTACTTTCATCACTCATATGTGAGACTTGGATTATAATTGTATAGTTACTTTTTCTACTACTTGATTGTTTCAATGCCTTGTATAACCTTTTTTGCATGCATTACTCCTACAGTTTATTACGTATGCTGTTACTGTTTCTTCTTCATTCTTGGTATCTAAACTGCAGATTTGTATTGTAACCATATCGCTTAGCTGACGATGCCGGGGTACGTCTCAAAAGCAACGATTGGCTTAGACGGGCCTGTTTTGCTGTATTGATTTCCTTTGGGCTATATAAAGGTATAGGAATCATTATAAAACCTCTATTCGTTTTTTTTTATGTTCTTAACTTTCCACTTTGAGCTGGCCTTTTTCACATACAACTTACCCTTTAAAGCACTTTTTTTATTTCACCTGCGCATTTCCGCTGTATAATGTTGGTTTTGTTTTTTTCTTTCGTAATTTTTCCGCCAACTGTACTTGTTTTCATTAATATTTTTACTTTAAAACCGTGACTAACGTTTGATTATATGTGAGGCGTTCACTTATTATACTTCTTTATTGTAAATCATTGTATTCTAGCTAGTATTTAAGAGATTTCTTATTCGTACGGGTCTGGATTTCATTATTTTTTATTGTATTTTGCTGTAGTAGGTCCTTCTTGTTTTCATTCCCTTTCTTCATTGTGTCTGCTCGTTACAGTAAAAGCTCGTTAATTCGACACTGACGGGACCGTGAAAAATTGTCGAATTATCCGAATGTCGAAATATCCAATGAACAACAAAAAACAATGTTTACCGCAACAGGGCGTACCTTTATTTGGCAAAGAAATCTGTTATCGTCGTCTGCTTTTTCGAGCGAATTTGAGCGAGTACGATAGCTCTAACAGCTGCCAGGTGCTCAGCGGTACACCCATCGTCAGGGACTTGTTCACAGAAGTCCTCCCGCACGTTCAAGGCTTCTGCGGCTTCTTTCACCGTGTACTTCGGTAATTGGGACAACTGCTCACAATCGTCACCTTCCGACGAATCGTCGTTGTCAGCGCATGTCACTTCTTCAGTTATTTCATCCTCGGTCACCTGCCAGGACTCGAATGCAGCGCAGTAAACACGCTGACAAAACGCGCAACTACCAAAAAAGACGCCGTCTTACGGTTAAATAACTGCCATCGTAGCAGCAAGAACGCGCGGAAACTACGACACACGCCAAAACGAGACTTGCTGTCGATAGGGTTAAGCGGACGACACCAACACGACCACAGCGACGCAACAAAGCACAGAGAAAGACGCCAGCTGCAAGGTAGATGTACTATGGTAGCGTAGGCTGCATAGAAGCCCATACGTTCAAAACATGGCGGCTCATGGTGCGCAGCCAGCGCCGTCTTCGAAATGCGTGGACAACTAAAAAGTGACGTCATAATTAAAACAAAAACGCGACGTTGAAGTCATGTGTTTTAGTGACGTCATATTCGTGACGTCAGCGTCACGTGCTGCTTGGCGAGGAAAATAAACTGCTGAACGCCGCGACGCTTCAGCGCGACACCCGACACGAGAACGAAGAAGACACGACGAGTGCCGACCACCAACGCTATCTTTAGGTAGTCAGTTCTCGTTGTGCCTTTTTCCTTCGTCCTCGCCTGAGGTGTCGCGCTGAATGTCGCAGGTGCAGCGCTGAAGCGATGAAATGTGACGCCGCCAGACAGGTTATCGCTCGCACATCGTGCAACCGCACATCTCTTTTTTGCGTACGGGGGCCCCATGGCCACAGACGATGCCCTTTTGGGGCAAAAGCGACAGAACCGCGCCCAGCCGAACGAAACTACACAGAAGCGCTGGCAAAAGGGAAAAGCGGAAGCTCTACACGAACGATGCACACCAAGAACTCGAGCAACAAGCAACGAGGAAAAAGTAGTGCTAGCAGAATCGAGTTTCAAACAAAAGCAAGCAGAATGGTCAAAAGATATGACAAGGGTATGACATCAGAGCACCGTCAACCTTGGCATCGTCCCGCTGCCATTGCCGCTGCTCTGAGCGAACGCTGTCATTAAAATTTTTACAAAGCAAGCGCTAGACTTTCTAACAAAATGCACACAACTAAAACATTTTAAAAAGAAATCACTGCAATTGTTTTCGAATGCTTTTTAAACACAAAATATGTCGTAATTATTTTCCTCTTCTAGTCGTGTTTGTCCACTCATTTCATTTTGGCGCTTTAGTTCCACCACTCATTTGATGTCGCTAGCACTTGGTTCTGGACCGCATTCAGGCTCCGGCTTCGCGACCTATTTCAAGTAACCTTGCCAGCTGCTTCGGCCGCCGCTAACCTCGCTTCCTTCGCCCCATGCTTCGCCCTCTCTCAGGCTGCTGGTGACGATGACTATACGGATGGCCTGTCAGCCGTACAGTAGCGCCGCTCGTAGCGTGCTTTTTTCTTTATGCTCTCGGCGCACCAGCTTGGCAGGCTGCGGAGCGAAGTCGAATTAAACAACGCACGGCAAAATTTGTTCGAATGTATAATTGTAGGGACCTCGCGTGCGCGTCGAATTATCGGAATTTATTATGCTTTATGTTCGCTCTCACGCCTTTCACATATTCTACCCTCTTGAGCTCGTTGATTTCTAAAACCTATGCAGTTTCCCTTTAGGGCACAGCAGCTTAAGTGTCCTCCCAATACATTCATGCCAGCCTTCACTACTCAATGCGAGCGATGGAGAAATTTCAAAAGAAATATTTTTATCCGCATCGAATCATTGGACTTTTACGTTCAATATTGCCCTAAAATTACCGTACCGTATTGCAATTCAAAAATTAATGTCGAAGAATCCAGGAACTCAACGTAGCAAAACTAAAGGCACCCAACGATGGAGAACTATACATGTTCTTCTTGGTGTACAGCTTTTCACCTTGCAACAACAACACCGAAAAATAAAGCCTGGGAATGAAGCAATAATTCGGAATATTTTTTTTTTAATCCTGGGCGGCGGTGCTTTGAAGTCTTGTCGCTAGATGCCGCCACAGTGTCCACGTCTACTTGAGTTGCGCTATGCCGTGCTAACAAAGCGTCGTCCACAAGCATACATGGTCTGCAGACATGCAATTCAAAAGCAGATTTTGAAGAGAAAAAAAAATGCGCTTTTATTTTGACATAATTAACACGAGAAGAAAGTGGATAATGCTTCAGGCGGAGAACACTGCTGAAACTGCCACACGACGCTTCACTACGTTTCCCGGGACCACGGCGTTTCCAGGTACCTCTTATCCAGGTGAAATCGCTTGAAAAGACCTCTAGGTCCGCAATTTGTACGCTTTTAAACATTGCACGCTGGTCCGAGGGATTGTGCTCAACAGTTATGAAGCGGCAGTCCTTCCCTGCGGTGTGCCGCCTTGTGTCCGACTGCAAAAGAAAGACATCGCAATATCATTATAAAACCTCCTCAATATTAGCCAAAATTTGCAACAACACGAGAGACTCAAAAATATAAAAAATCAATGTCCGTGATTTAGGCAAGTCAGAGGATATGAGAACAAACCATGCAGCATTTACACAGATTAACGGCTTTAATTAGAATTTAATGAAACATCAGCGCACACTGGAAAGCATCATGTATCAAGGGTACAGCTTTAGTGCAGAAAAAGTTCATAGATAAGTAACATCACTGTCAAAAGTACTTACCCCAGCAGCCTCAGCAAAAGATGAACGCTGACCTGGCCGGAAAGGCTCCGCATTCAGATTTAGCGAGGAATTCTGAAAGCAAATGAGTGAAATAAAAAAAAATCCTTGGCAGTTCCGCTATAACCAGTATAGAATATCGTGTCTCATTTAGTTAAAAAGGAGGCCTAAAGCCAAGCAAAAGTGATGCAAACATTCAAACGCATTATCTTTACGCCATTACATAATTTGCTTGCAGCACTTTGGAAACCAGAGACCTCCTCAGCCAATCAGAAGCGCGCGTTAAAAACATTCCGCCTATCCGAGTGTTGACTGCCCGCAGCGCAGGCAGATTTGGGAAGGAAAGTATACATACTTACGCGGTCACCGCACTATTAGCGTGTGATCTCCTACTTATTCGCTAATTGCGGGCATTTTGCGATACGCTAAGCCATTTGTCACAATGGCCATTTTCAGCATACTGAGGACGTATTAGCGGACACAATTCCTGTTCAGTGGAAGATCCTGCGCAGTGGCCCTGCAGAGCCACACCCATGACAGTACCTGGTCAGGAGAGGCGTGCAGTAAACCGCTCTACGTCTCCGTTATGATAAGAACGTCAATTCACACACTGATGCCACCGTAAGCAGATGGCCACTTGACGATAAAATGGATGGATAGGAGCGCCCCCTTTGAAACGGGGTGGTTGCAATTGCTACCTTGCTCAGCTATTTTTCCTTCATTTTTGTTCATCTCTGTTGTTTATTCTCATTAATATTCGCCATCTTCTTCCACTACGTTTCCTACACTTCTAACCTGATGTCAAGTGTCTTCTTTTCAGCCGCCAATCCTCCAATCGCTTTTTGCTAACTTCTACTGCAGATTCATCTCGCTCAGATTCATAAGGTGAGCCCTAGAGCGCCAGATGAATGTTAGAAAGAAAACCAAATTTGTGAACACACTGACGCTCTTCTTTAGGCCATAACGCTGCAGAATTATCACTGTAATAAACCAAAGTAATCCCCCATACACTATAATATAGGGGAGAGGAGACGCAGCAACACACCGCTAGTTCCCCTTTGAATGAATACAGATGAAAATTGAAATACTGAAGACGGCAGTTACAGCTACGAATACAGTGCGAACCCGGTTTTTCTGCTAGGCTACTGCTAAACACAGGAAAAAGAGTAGGTAAGCGAGCATAGCATTTGCACACTACGAAACACGCTATATTTTTATCCCACGCTACCACATATGCCAATTTTATATCTGCACTGGATTTTGCATAATCAGAACGTGGACATAGGACTTATCGCGGCTGTGGTAATCCTTGAAGGAATTGCTCAGAAGTAATACAGTATACCGCCGCAAAGTTGTCTAAAGAGGGGTAATACATCAGCAAGAGCAATATGTACAAATTAAGCCCATCAAAATGGAGAAGCCAAACACCCTTCACATAGCTCGTACCTCGCGCTGTGAGGGCACATACGTAGAAGACGCCAGACGGCGCCACGTGCCTTTGGCGGCGCTCGCGGTACGCGCTATGCTAAATGTCTCCATCCTTCTGCGGTAAGGGCAGACTACAACAAACGAAAGAGCACACGCACAAGCTAACATTTGGACGTAGTATACAAGAATGGTCCTTTCAGGGCATCTTGATTTCTGCGAATCTTAGGTCATTTGTATCATTAGCTCTTCTAGGCCTTAAGCAAGTACCAATAGGAGAGAAAGAAATAACAGAATGTGGGTGTTACCTACCTGCGCGTTCAGTTGCGCCAGCCATTTTAGAAAGAAAGGGTGATGCTCTCCACGTTCAGTGTAGCACTCCAGACGGGCGGGACAAATCGTGCACTGCGAACAAAGGGAAAACGTGGTGAATATATAGCGTCGTGTTGTTTTCATGGGTGGTTCATTAGACTGAAATAATATAGATCTAATGTCGCACCTGAAAAAACTAGAAAAATCGCTGTTCTTGACCATTCCTCCAAGGACAGAGGTAGTAACAGCACATACCTTTATATACACAACCATAATGAAACCTCCGCTGGTGTCCCTGGTTTCTCGAGAGCAGCAAGAAGTAGCTGCGCACGGCAGGCGTTGTACTGTGTGTGTTCTCCTTAGGCGCGACTTCTTATACCTTTCCCTGACACGATTGTTGGCAACCCGTGAGGATTCCTATGCCAATACCTCATCCGTTTTCCAGGAACCGTTTACAGATCCCCTTATTCCCTCTTATCATAAGGGCTTTTCTGAGGGTGTCCTTTGTATCCCAATACAAAGACCTTACTACCACTTCGAGAATGATGTCTGGCACACCCTCATCTGGTTTGGTTCCTGCGTCTTTTTTCCCAGCCACGTTCAGGATATTTTCTGTGTATTCTCTCTCTTTGACAGCATTCTTAGCTTGAACCCAGAGAATGCAAGGTGTCCAGGAAACCTTTTTAACGCTCACAGCTGGGAGTCAGTGTGCTTGGAATTGAGAACAATATCTCATCTTCCCGTGATTCCCCTTTTACGACAGGTATTTCCAGACGCTGCTAAGGGCAGTGTAAGCGGAGGTACTGGTATTTTGTCCTGTACGGCTTAGAAGTCCTCGGTGCAGGCCTTGTTGTGTGCTGTGGTGCTAGGATACTCACAGTATCGTCTCGTACGCGACAAATCCGGACCGAAGTATTTTTGAGCGGGAAACCTTTTACAAACGCCATTTTGTTTCGTATAATTTAATATTTCACAACAACAACCAATATATGTACGGTTCACCCTACGGTGAACTCCTGATTTTATTTTTCTATTAACGTTTTTTGCTTTCGTCAAAAGCAATCCCCTTCGGTTTTTTATCGGAGCCTTAACTCTTCTATGCTGGCGATGGAAACACTTTGAAAAAAGATTTTCCTACATATCAGATTAATGGAATATATTGCCTTCAATATGTCCATAAAAATATTCTCCAGTTTTCAGAATTGTTGTCCGAAATACTTGCAGATGATCACTGTAAAAACATTCTGTGGGCATGTATCGCAGGAGGGATAGAATCCTCCGGAAGCTGACATGATTGGTCTGGTATGCAAAACACTCGGCTGCAGAAGGCTGGGAGAGGAAGTGCGATGCGTACCGAAGCGGCTCTAACCCCGACATGGAAGGCGGCAGGCACAAAGGCAGCGGAAGCAAAAGTGGATACCGACAATTTCCAGCTCTTGTCTCACTCATGGGACTCTTAGATGCCAGCTCTGGACTCCACCGCTTGCGCTCTTTCGCGGATCCTATTTTTTCAGCGTTTGCTATACAGCTATCATATTCGAAGAAACGGAAGAAATATTTTAAGTTCCTTAGCGCTCAATATTAACATTTCATCGGTCCAGACTGAGACAGACAAAAGTGCACGTCCAGCAAGTCGCTGCTTAGCAAATATGCCCATACCCGCACGCTAATTGCGAACTGTAATAAAGCGCCTCGTTGATTGCCTAGAGGACATGCACATTGCTTACGTAACTATATCATTAACCTATGCATATATGGTGCCCGGATGAAGCGTATTTAGCTTGTATCTAGTCTATTTATCAAGATTTCTTTCACATTTGTTGCAAATCATCTCAGCCTTGAGCAATAAACCACTGCCAGACTAGCGTTGCGTTGACCATACCGTTGAGCTTACAGGTGAGTGATTCGTTCAACGGTGGAACAAATCATGGGGTAAAAAACCCCTAGTTCCACCTCCAGCATGCGTGGCGGATGCCCAAATCACTGCGAGTTACGGGAGTTCGGTGTGTGACGTCACTATTTCCAACCTCGCATATGGAGACGTTTTTAATGATTAAATTTTTTCCGTTACGTTCTTTCTGTGGGCGTCTTATGCGGGGACATTTTTTCTGGAACACGGGAAAAATACCGTGACGACTGGCGGAGTGGTCACGCACATCGTTAAAGCGTGGTCGAGAAGGTGCCGTACTTACCAAGGCGGCTCTAATCGGTAGAAGCATGGCTGCAAAGCTTACCTAGCCGTCTAAAAAGGAGAAGAAACGTGGTAGGGGAGAGCATCCCCTGTCCTTACTATCTTCGCTCACCTCTGTAGATGCGAAGACGAGCTTCCCTCCAAACGCCACCTCTTCAATGGAGAAAGAACACCAAAATGCCTTACCAGAATAGGACAGTGCCCTCTACTGCCTCCAAAATTGCGCAGATGCCGAGGACAGAACCATTGCGGCATCTGGCGCAAGGTATTTGGAGCGGCGAATTTGAAATGGGGTATTCATGTGAGGGGCTTCGGAATTTTGAAAACGGGGCATGCGCATCAGAACATTAGGCGCGCGGCCTTTGACAAGGGGCTTCTGGCATTGGCCTCTTTCATGCACCACACTCATTGGTATGGCGTACGGCAAGTGCACATGAGGAACTAACGTTTTCAGCGCGCAAGCAGGAGCTATGCATTGATGAGGCGACCAACGAAAAGAGTGATAACAGGGGATACATGACAAAGAGATAACGAAAAAAAAACATGTTATAAACATTCGGTGAACTTGTCCCCTTTAGTTTCGAAGTACGCAGTATTGCCTTGCAAAGCGAAACGTATTTGTCGATATATACGAGTTCCACATTCGATTACATGTGTGCTACTTCTTGAAATGATTTGCCCTAGGAGCCATCTGGTAACCCTGTGCTCTTCGTGATGTTTTTCTACACTAAATTTTGTTTCCTGGCGGTGCAGTCTTCTTGCCAGTTTTGCCTTTCTGCCGAAAAGGCAGCGTCGGGAAACGCCAAGGACCGGTTCGCCAGAGTTCAACTGAAGTCTATTCAGATCTGTAAAGTTTCATTGG
Organism: Amblyomma mixtum; assembly: GCF_055824585.1. NCBI lineage: Eukaryota > Metazoa > Arthropoda > Arachnida > Ixodida > Ixodidae > Amblyomma > Amblyomma mixtum. The sequence continues at coordinate 144,560,405 of NC_143021.1, forward strand.
TACAGTCAAAAGTATACAGCCCAAGGGGTCTGCTCCTGAGCCCTGCAGTGCGGCTCCTCTTGCTTACTCATGGACCCTAATCTCACGAAGGCAGGAGAAATTTATGTCATCAACCCTCCTAGGCTTAGGACTGTCAAATGTGCTAATGAGCCCCGCTATACAGCTTGGATCAAACACCTTGGGCTGTGTACTTTTGACAAAGACTGTAGCGCACTCCTCATGACGTCCAAAATAATGGCCGCTTAAAAAATAAAGCAGTGACGAGATACTTCGTACTACCTCATAGATTTTACAAGGGATGGAATTTCTTCCCTGGGATTTCAGCGTAAGTGGCTTTTCAGGACAACGACGGCGTTAGCCGCCACCAATTCGCGGCACAAAGATTGAGCGTAGCTCTTGGCTTTGCGTGCGCTTTCGAGATGTTAAATAGCTGTGTTTGAACGCGGTGTCCCTTGCTAAGCTAACAGAGAGGAAGGCCGCAACGCTGTGATTTTCTGATGGGAAGCGGACAAAGAATCGGCCATTACTTTTAATAGCTTCACGAAAAGGTCCATGTGCAGCATCTCTCAGGCACAAATATGCACATATTTACTTAGGGCCGGCTTTTACACAGGCAATAGCGCCTCGGTAAGAACAGCAGCCTGCCTGGTGGATAACATTCAGAACCGCTACGCTGTTTTTGTGAGCTTGCACTTGTGGGTTGGTGACCACCTTCTCGCAGTCGCTGTTCAAAGCGCAAAAAATAGAAACAAATGCTTGGTCACATTGCGACCACTTGCGCTGAAAAGAATGACCGTAGGCACAAAAATCACTTCACGAAGCTCTGAACGCACTTAAGGCTACCGGTAAGAGCCGCATGTGACCAGGATGATGAGAGGAGAAGCATACCAGCGGTGCCTTGTCCTTTCGGAGCTGTAACTGATTGACAAAGATCCCGCAAGCCAGCCTAAACCGAAGTTGCCTCATCGCATCATCTGAAGTTTTTAAAAGTCCGCTACCAGCACCGTTGTTTCTGAGCCGAGCAGTGCGGCTGCTACGGCATCCCTGTAACTCTCCAACACATCCGTTAGCTCTCCTTCCACAAAGCCCAGTCGGCCGATCCGGCAGTAAGCGCACTGGTCTTACAACTTTACAAAAGTGTCACGTCTATAATCTTTCAAAAACTCACGTGCTCCAATATTTAGGCCTAGCATCCCCATTTATTTAGAGTGGAAACAATTTCGGCTGGATCGCTGAAGGCCTAGAATTTCCGACTCCACCATTGCTGTTGCAGTTCTCTGGGTATAAAATATCCGGGTGGATTCTGAATACTAACAAGTAAATGCTCGATATCAGGCATGTTTTCAATTAAAAAAATTTTGGAGCGTATTGCTACGAAAAGTACCCGTTTCTCCACTTAGTCCACGTTTTTCGGCACTCTTTTCCTCGCCAAATGCATTGTTTGCGTTTCGCGTCAATTCGAGGATAGATGAGTATCCGCAGCACCACATTTCTTTCGACGAAAGAGCGTCAAGGAAGCCGTCAGACACAGCTATTTTGTCTTTAAGGGCTCAATTGTTCTGCCGCATTAAGGAACTTGTCTCCCATCTGACAACATTTGGACTAGAAAAACGCCGTAAAAAATTACCGCTGAACACATTGGAAATTATAAAGTGTGCTTGAAGAAAGCCTTGTGGTCAACCCATTGCATATACCATGTTGTACATGGCGCCCCAGTGGAATGGCCAAAGTGTTCGCCGATATCCTTTTGAATTGCCCAAAGATGCTTGTAGTAAACAAGAGATTCTCTGGGCTGCTTCGGAGCCATGGGTCTCACTCACTCGTCTGCAACGAGACGTCTGGCGAAGGAGCGGCGGTGCAGCTGCCACCGCCGACGCGCGCGTGCTCGTTCTACCGCTACTTTGTGACGTCACGGTTGCTATGCACACTACGCCCCCCACCGGCGCGCCGGTTGCTAAGGAGGGGAGGAGGTTGCGCCGCTGTACGAAGGAGAGGCCAGAGTTGGCACGATTCCAGCGCACGGACGGACACCGCGAGTATGAGCCATTAAAGGGAAACTGCATAGGTTTTAGAAATCAATGAGCTTAAGAGGGTCGAATGTGTGAAACTTGGAGGTAAAGCATGCGAAGTCTTTTTGGGCTAGCCCTTAAAATAATGAAGTAATCGCAGATTAAAATCCGGACGCCCTTCAAACTTCTCCGCAACGCACAACACCAAGTGGGGGGGGGGGGGGCGCATGATGACGTCATCGAAGGTATCGGTACATTTCCAACGCACAAACGCCTGCTTTGAAGGAAAAAAACCAACGCCACCGAAGGCGAACCCTGCCGAGAGTTCTTTGGCAGCGTCTAACACGTCAGGGCAGGGTGTGGCTGACGACAGCGGTAATTTGAAATCATACCTTCCGTGACGTCACGATGAGTTTCCCTGCACTCCTCCAGTGCATTGAGGAGAAGCGCAAATTTCAATAATCGATTACGTCACAATTTTAAATGCTAGTGCAAAAACACTTGGCATGCTTTACCTACAGCCTACATAGATTTGAATCCTTGAATATCACGAAATTCTCAAAAAAGTGCTGCAGCTGCCCTTTAATGGCTTTCGCCTTAAAATGTTGTTCAGAGCGCAGCGATCGGGTGACACCTTTGCTTTAGTGCATTCTGATACTGCGAACAACGAAATGCTAGCTCGATAGCGATCCGACACCGGTAAGTTTGATAAATGAAAACTGCTAGAGTGTAAACTTGCTTTGAACAATGCGATTGTATTATCCGGGGATGGCTAGCGTCGTCTTTTGGCAAACTTTACCAAGAAACGGGGTTTGTTTCTTACACGTGTAGCGGAGCTCTCCTTAAACTAAATTATGTGTAAGGAGAACCTTAGCGCTCATCTTTAGAGACGTTCTTGTGTTTAGGACTGCTGTATACGAATTCGCTCTACGGCTGAGAAACAAACAATCTTACCTGTTTACTTTGGACGAAGACGATTCACTGTTCTGTTACTTCAGTCCTAATATACGACAGGAAGTCAACAAGTTCGCGGACTTTCGCTGTTTACTTAGACAGAAATTTGAATGGCACGAAAGTTTATGCACTCGACATGTGTGGACATGTTCGCCGCTTATGTCAGTGGGCTTCATAATGCCATATACTTTTATAGCATGCTGTAAAATCGAGCTTTTCTAACTTAGCCATTCATTGCTCACGGCGGCCATCGCCCCATTTCTGGAGCAGCGCACAGCAAATTTCAGAAGGAGCAAGATTAGAGAAATAATTGGAGGTTCCGTTATTGGTTCCCAGAGGATTCTTGTTGAATATATGCTGATTGTCAGATGATCCATGCATGTTGCTTGGGCTATAGCGCCTAATTTTTTGAGTCGGAGCAGTTGGTGAAGTTGGACACTTAAACGTAGTGTCATTAGAGTTATTAAAGTGTCCACAAAACATTTCACACGTTTAAAAGGCTTTCCTCGCATGAATTTCTTCAAGGCAGGAACTTCTGCGTCGCTGATTGATGATCGAGGGCGCCCACTGATTTCTTCATTTCTGCTCTCAAGGTGTCCGCTCTGAAATACTGAAGCCATTCAAAACAACTGTCCTAATTCGGTCTTCATTCCTAAGGTGGCGTTCAAGCTCAAAATATTACGGTACGGCAGCGGCCACATTGAAAATGGTACCGCTTAACTGTTCTTTCTTGCTCGTTTCATAACTTCACGGTTTTATGCCCCTGTCAAACTAGCAAATTTAATGTCATTTGAATCAAATTACATTAGCACCTAATGTCATTAATCCACTGCTGCACGGGAACATTTAATGTCATTAGGTTCGAATGACATTCGCCATCGAATGAGTTAGGGGAACTCATTCGCATTCGATCTCGAACCGAATGCCTACCCTGGACACCAGACACGCAGCAGGAACAAGCGACGCAAAAAAATATTGTGCAGACTGCCAAACCTAGAAAGTGCATTTATTTAGTTCTGCTGAAAAAAAGTTAACGTTGGTGTGAATCTGTTCACACTAGTGGCTGTCGTGGATAGCCATTACTCTCGGTCTCAGCAGCATACAGCAGTGGCTGAGCGTGAAGCAGCGTCTTTCCCGCGACCGTCGGTCATTTTAGGATGCGTGATCCTTTACTGGTTGGCGTGCCATGTTCGTTAAGCTCGTAGGTACTTAAAGACGTAACTGAGCAGTTCACCTTTTGGAAGTAATTTCCAATCTCCGCGCGTGTCCGCGCGCCGCCATGTCAGCCATTTTGTTTGTTTACATTTATCGGACTTGTGGTTGACTTTGTACTTGGCTTGGCTTTTGATGGCTAAAGTGGTGCAGGATGGCCGCAAATAATGTTTTAAGCTTATAATACGGCACATAAATGTTCCCACCCGCTTTTGAAACACTGCACAACAATTTCAAACATCTTATATGCGCGCTGATGTCGTTCAGTTGGACTATTTTTTTTTCACTGATTGTCGATGCCATCATTTTCGAATGATATTATTTTTTTTCCGTGTAGCACCGACAGAGACCAAATGACTTTCGATGCATCGAATGCCATTAGGTTCGAATGACATTAAATTTGCTTTTGTGACAGGGGTATTACTCACACCAAATCTACTTTTGCTTTCAAATCCAGTTATGCTTCTCTGAAAAAGAACTGTGAAGGAATTATATACCTCTAAAATGACGCAGAAATTAACCCTAAAGGCTGACACGAAAGAAATTGCATGCAGAAAAGTGTGCAGCAAGGATTCACGAGCTTCAGGAGCTCATTTCGTATAAACAAGCAATCGAGAACTACGATGGGCACTGCCATAAGTTTTCAGCTGTATCGCGCGTTGAAACTACGGCAGCGTCGCTTTTCAACACAGCGTTTTGGTGTACTACATTGACCTAGGAAGAGAACGAAGCTGTAAAAAAACATGTTTAGTTGTTGAAGACGTACATTTGGGAAGATCTAAGAAAGTCATTACGACCCGCTAGTGAGAACCACTGATATTCCCGCTTTTATCGCAGCCTGTCCTTTTGACGGTTTGTGGTTTTCCGTCCTTAATTCACATTACATCATGAAAAACTCGCAATACCATACCTGGATTTATTAGTACAAGTAAGTATTGTTTGCAGCGTAACGTGGTAATACTGTCTTCCTGTCTTATTCAGTTCTTGATGTCATTATTGCCTTGTTAGGAAGCCACTCCCAGGGCTTCGAAAGCAAGCCGCGGCCAGATCACAGAACGTACCTGACGGAGCATTGAATGAATCGGACGAGGGGCAGGAACTGGGCCAGGTGTTTCCTCCTCTCGTCCGCATCCGCACCGAACCATTTCACGATGGCGGAGAAGGTGTCATCCGCTTCACTGGGAGCGTACAGCCGGTTGTTTTCCAGGATAGCACGCATCTCCTCGGGCGTCTGCGACGAGAACTCGGCGCTGCTCACCCATACCTGTGCGAGGCAGTGAGATGAGACAGCTTCTACTCAACAGCACAGATGGGCAGAAAGCATGTGTGGTCAGCTGTATGGTTTGGTTTATAGTGTTTAACATCCCAAAGTGACTAATGAGGGATGCCGTAGCAAAGGGCTCCGGAAATTCAGACCACCTGGGGTTCTTTAACGTGTACTGACATAGCACAGTTGTCACCCACACTTGGCGCACTTTTACGTGGGAAGTTCCCAGACACCCTTAGAGCGTGTGGGGGTAGCGGTCTCGGACTCGAAGGAGATGCGCTCGACTCAGCGTGGCAAGCTCAGCGGAGACCAGCTACCAAGTGACAAGAGGTTTTTGGGCGTTCGGTGCCCAGCTTTCGCCGGTCGCAAGCCAGAGAATGGGTCGGAGCCAAAGGTTTACAAAACAAAACAAAGTTTATACAGCAAAGAGACGATACAGAGGGTTTCACAATCACTAGTACAAACACATACAAAGTGATTAACAGAACAATGCAACTCGTGCAAAATTAAACTCGAGAGAGAATGCAATACAAAGGCAATATTGCACCTAAAGTGCTCTAACACAAGAGAGAGAGGTAAACAAACAAAACACAATTTGTTCACCGGGCACTGCGGCAGTCCGACGACCAGAGTTCCACGACGATGCCGTCCGCAGACTGGCGACCGTTGCCTCGTTGGTCCGATGCTGGCCGAGTGGTGTTTTCCCGAGAGTCGAACGGGCGCGCTTCGATGAAGCTTAAATGGCGGTCCGGACTGACTTGACAGCGGTCAACGTACTTCTTTTATAGGCTCGCTTCCACGTCTGTTTGTTCTAGGCGCCAAAGTAGGCGCGCACATATACGCAGCATCTCCCGTGTAGTTTCGCTTCCTTTCTCTCGCCGGCCGCGCGTCCTCATTGGTTGAAGTCAGGAGACGTTTCGCGAAGGTTCTGGCTACTTCTGTCGTGGCGCCGCCGCCGACGGGCGAGGGGGATGTGTCTTAGTGCACGCAAGGCTACGCGCTTTTGCCCCCGTCAGCTGTAGAAGCGACTCGGATGTTCTAGAGAAATCTTCCGCATGGATGGCTCATCCCCTCGGCGCACGCCGCGTCGGTGAGCGGTGGTGGAGGGGAGAGAGCGCACACGCACACAGGATAGGCGCCCAGCGGGGGTTTCCTTCTCTCCCTTTCGGATCGCGCCGGCAAGACGCGTCCGCGCGGCGCTGTTTTTGCTTCTTTGTTTCCAAAATTGCGCCGAATTTTGTGACAACAGTACACGGGCTTCTACTCAACAGCACACATGGGCCGAAAGCATGTGTGGTCAGCTGTGTGGTTTGCTTTATCGTGTTCAACATCCCAAAGCGACTCAGGCTATGAGGGACGCCGTAGTGAAGGGCTCCGGAAATTCCGACCACCTGGGGTTCTTTAACGTGCACTGACAACGCACAGTACACGGGCCTCTAGAATTTCGACTCCATCGAAATTCGACCGCCGCGGCCGGGATCGAACCCGCGTCTTTCGGGTCAGCAGGCGACTGCCATCGCCACTTTTCCGCCCCGATGGCTATGGTCAGCTTTTCGTGGTGTGTCTAAGTTATCGAGGAGGCAACTGTGGCCTGCAATCTTCGCGATTGGACAGCTTTACTACGGTTTTATTTTTTGGACTTCATATCCACTTGCTTCATTTTTCTTTTTGTTGCGCTTGAAGGCAAGAAAAATCCGGCAGCGGATTTTTTCTATGACCGGAGCTGATCATCATCATCATCATCATCAGCCTGACTAGGCCCACTGCAGGGCAAAGGCCTCTCCCATGCCTCTCCAATTAACCCGGTCCTTTGCCAGTTGCGGCCTCCGTATCCCCGCAAACTTCGTAATCTCATCCGCCCACCTAACTTTCTGCTGCTCCCTGCTACGTTTGCCTTCTCTTGGAATCCACTCCGTCACCCTTAAGAACCAGCAGTTATCTTTCCATCGCATTACATGCCCTGTCCAAGCCCATTTCCTTTTTCTTGATTTCGACTAGGACGTCATTAACCCGCGTTTGTTCCCTCATCCACTCCGCCCTCTTCCGATCTCTTAACGTTACACCTATCATTTTTCTTTACATGTCTCGCTGCGTTGTCCTTAACTTAAGGTGAACCCTCTTTGTTAGCCTCCACGTTTCTGCCCCATAGGTGAGTACCGGTAGGAGCCAGCTATGCAGCCGCTAAAAGCAAGTTGTCGGTTGCTCCATGCACTCTGAGTGAAGTGTTCAAAATAGCTCTGTCATGTGGCTGCACCAACAAAGACTGCCTCATGCCTGATCATATGCAGTGATTATCTGTGACCCGTTCACAAAGGTAAGCATAAATAAACTTGAAAGAATCCAAAAGAAAGCAGTACGGTTTATTTATAACACTTACGGGCGAGCATCAATCAGTGATCTCCTCAAAAAAAGCGCCTTACCCTCTATTCCTAACATAAATCGCATATGTCGCTTAAAATTTTTCTTTCAATTAATTCATAATAATTTCAAAGTTGAAACCTCTAATATCCTTGCTTATTCTTCCGGGTACCAACCTAGAAATCGCCATTTTCTTTCCATAACGCCATTAAATTCTCGAGTTAATTGTTTTAAATATCCTTTTTTTTCCAAGGACCATAACTGATTGGAATAACCTTACGGATGATGTTGTCAGGCAGAGATCATTGCATTTGTTTGAAGAGCATTTGAAATAATTGTTTGTTTATGACCTTGCCGCGGTATTTTTCTTCCTGATTTTTCTATGTGCAATTCTATGTGCAATTCTGATTTGTCTATGGGAAATTATGTTTTGTTAGTACGTGTCTGTATTTTTTGTATCTTAATACATTGTTTCCCACCTGCTATGATCTTGTGTACAAGATCGCAGTATTCATAAATAAAAATAAAATAAATAAAAAATATCTAGCACAAAGAACGTAGGAATACTCCGGCGAGACAAGTTGCCATCTCGCGACTTTATCACTTTCATCCAGAAAAGTGCTCTTGTTTGACATCCTGCCCATATAACTAGAAAAATGGTGGGTGCCTGCCACGTCCATAGTTGCCGGGAGGCGCATTTAGTTTTGCTTCCTATACCCTGAGTGGACGAGGAATCTCTTTTTAAGATAAATCATAGCTGTATCATTATGTACTGAGGCTGTTATCGCTGTTTTTGGTTTCTTCTTCCTTTTTTCATCGGTTTTAACTCAAGTGTAGAAGCTTGGGGGAGTTGGTGGCAGGTCATCTTAAAACAGCTCACCCAAGCCGTAAGAGGGGCGTCACAGACGTACACACAGTGCCCATGTGTACATCTTTTCCGGCGTCCTTGTGATGGTTGCGGCATTTGAAGATCTTTTAACGCACTTTTCGCATTTGAATGCCAGTCGCTTTCCCTCACCTCCAAACTTTGTGCTAATATTTAAGAGCTTTTTGGCAACAATGGACCTATGTTTCACATGCGTGGCAAGGCGAAAAAGCAGTCGCCTTATCATTACGGGACTACGACCAATGCTCGGGGCCATCAAGATCGCCATCTTGCGTGAGACAACAAGCTCCTCGTTTGGGCATCTCTGAGGCAATTAAGCTTGGGTCACTACCCAGGGATGCCGTGGCTTACACAACGCTAGTTCAAAAATCGGAGTGCACACTTAATCTCCGCCTTAAGTGTATTATGCAATAGCGTTAATGAGTTGAATGCCCATAGCGTGGAAGTGGACACTCTCGACAAATATTCGTAGATCCCTGGCGGTGCTTACACCACTCTCGGGTTAAATAAGTACGAATTATGACGTTTTTTTTTTATAACGCTTTGTGCTAGGCTAGTTCGTACTGCCTTTCGAAATCCGTGGCTTTAATGCAATAAAAGACAGAGACGTGGCACAAATAGTGAAGAAAACGGTTCTCTATGACAGGTGTTGCCACCTGTCGGGTTTAATGCAACCCAGGTTGCTCTTCCCGAGCAACCTCTCGAGGCGAATTTTAATTTAACTCCCACTTACCAGGGAGGTCAGTTTGCTCACACTCCGGCGGGCAGGTTGTGATGACGCCACAAGGTAATACGACCTAGGTATCCCACCTAAGTGGCTTCTGCAGGAATTTTTCGTTCATAACGATGACGATGACGAGACCGGATTTCATGCAAAACAGGAGCGTTAACGTTATATCGTGTAAAAGTGTAAACACCGACCCCTACGAAGAATGGTATGCACACGACACCGAAAGGCGCCGACTGCCATAAGTGTGTTTATAACTGTTACTTATGCTATACTCCGGTGACTGCACAACATAACGTATAATGCACGCAACTGTCCTGCTCCTGGTAAGCAAAACTGAAGTTCCTACAGTCAAACGGGCGTAATATCATGTGCGATCAGTGACCACCTTCCAGTGTTTGCATGCATAAATAAGACTAGACTGGTAAAGTACCGACAGGAGAAAGCGAAGTACCAAAGTATAACCAATGCTACCCTCAATTCATTTCACAGTTCACTGGAACAAGTTGAGTGGGATAGTATTGACGTTACCAGTGACGCAAATGAGACTTACGATGAGTTCCTCCGAGTATTTAAACAGCTCTACCATTCCTCTTTCCCGCTAAAAGTGCGTGCAATAAAGCGTAAAACTCGCAAACCTTGGATATCTTCTGAGTTGCGCCAAGAAATTAAAACAAAAGACAAACTGTACAAAATCTTTTTAAACACACGTTCAACAGATGACCTAAGCATTTTTAAGAAATACAGAAATAGATTAACAAAAAAGCTACGTCTCGCTCGTGCGGAATACTTCGCGACATTTCTTGAAATTAAAAATGGTCGCCATGATCTGTTGTGGTCAAGGTTGAATTTCTTACTGAGGCGTGAGCAACCACAGGCTGCCCCGCGGGCTTTAAAGCTTGATAACAAAGATGTATCCGGCAGAGAGTTGGCAGATGCCTTCAACAACTTTTTTACCACCCTTGCCCATAACACCCCATCAAGTGATTTCAACACCTATTTTAGCTCTTACAATAGGGACACAATATTTCTGAACCCAGTTACCACAGAGGAGGTTATATCAGTCGTACAAAGCCTAAATAACAGCCATAGCTGTGACATTGACGGCATTCAAGTGAGGCCTGTCAAGCATGTTATAAGAGTTATTGCCCCTGTTCTTGCAGATATATTTAACTTATGCTTTACTACGGGCACATTTCCTAAAAAAATGCAAATAGCCAAAGTAACGGTTTTGTATAAGAAAGGAGACCGCAATGATTTAGGAAATTATAGACCAGTATCGATACTCCCAATATTCTCGAAAGCTTTTGAAAAAGTTCTCTATACACGGTTGTCTGATTTTATTGATAAACATGACCTTTTGTCACCTAATCAATTTGGGTTTTGTAAAAATAAATCGGCCGAGTTAGCACTACTCGAACAAAAGGAATATATACTAACACAGTTTGAAAATAAGGCCTTTGTTATTGGTGTCTTCGTGGACTTCTCGAAGGCATTCGATTTAGTAAACCACAGTGTACTCCTGAAAAACTTGGAGCATTGTGGTATTCGTGGACTGGCTCAAATGATCCTGAAATCATATCTTTCGCATAGAAAACAGGCTGTAAGCATAGACAATGTGACATCTGAACTAAAACTTGTTACTTCTGGCGTTCCCCAGGGTAGTATATTGGGACCATTACTTTTTAATATGTACCTAAATGATATCTCCAACATTAACTCCGCCGCTAAATTTATTATCTACGCTGACGACACTAGCATCTTTTTTTACTGGAAATGATCTTGATCTCCTTGTTCGGGAATGCAATGACACCTTGAGTGAATTACAAAAGTGGTCCGAATCCAGATACATGCGTATAAATGAGAAGAAAACAAAAGCTGTCATATTTCGTCCTAAAAACAAAGTACTTCCTTCCCCCATCGAGATTAAACTAAACTCGCGACGTATAGACATAGTTGAACAATTTAAATGCCTTGGAGTAGTTTTTTCTTCCAGCATGTCTTGGGAGCACCACACGGGCCATATTGTCACGAAACTGGCTCAAATAAACGGAGTCATAAGTCGGCTCAGATACGTCATTCCAAGAACAGTAAAGTTACTCCTCTACAATTCACTTTTCTACTCCTATTTAAACTACTGCCATCTAGTGTGGGGCACAGCTACGGTTAGCTGTCTTCAGCGTATCTACATTTTTCAGAAAAAGTTTCTTCGTCATGTTTACAATGTCCCCTGGGACTCGCCAAGCAAAGATCTCTTTCTACAAAGTGGTGTGCTAAAAATACACAACTTGTATAAATATCGCTTGAGTGTCCGGTTTAAACTCGAAACACGTAGAAATGTAAACCACATACGTAAACTTGCTGAACTACATACCCGAGATGCAAGCTACACAACAAGGTATGCGGAGACATGGATAGTCCCGACCCCACGGTTAAACTCGGGTAGAGAACGCCTGCAGTTCACTCTTCCGTCCCTGCTAAACGCGTATATATATAATAATTTTGACCTTTTCAGTTCGTCAAACAGGTCTTTGCGTGCTTTGTATGCTAGCATGTAGGATTTTTGTTTTGTTTTTTTTTCTTTTTTTTTCTTTGCTGCCATTACCTGTGTCTACCCAATGTGAATATTGTGTCAATATTGTATAATGTTCTTTCGTTTTCTCTTGTATTGTATACTTGTTATCACGCTTTGCAACTGCCTTTTGTATTAAAAGCCTTGCTGTCAAGCTGCTGCCAAGCGAAAGGGGGCTGCGGCTTAGTCAAGCTGTTTCTCAGCTTTTTCTGCGCCTCCGCTGTCTGTATCTTTACAAGGCAGAAAATAAAGAATTTGAATTTGAATTTGAAACTGCAGACATCGCTAGTGCTGTAGATGCAGCAATACCTTAATCTCCTCGTCACTTAACGGGGCGGGTGGTCCACGAGTGAAGTGTTGCTATGATTCCGCATGTGAAATAGACTGTTTTAAGGCGAAAGCCTTTAATGGCTCATACTGTCGTTGGTTGCGCAGAGGGTGTCACACCTTTGGCAGCGTTTAACTCGTGTTAACTCGGGAACTAAAAAAGAGAGAAGAAAACGAATAGTTGCTTCAGATAGAAGAGCAAAGAATAAATCTAGAAGTTAAGTTTGATAACTGTAGATTAATTAGTTAAATAATTAGAGACAAAAATGTCTAAATTGCGTTGAAATAGCGCGGACCAGACTGAAGGAGAACAAAACTGGTTGGGAGGACTTAATTGTGTATACCCCATTATGGCCAAATTTTTAGTACTTGTCTCAATGTTGCCATGAAGCCAAGCATAGCACAGAGGTGTGAAGTAATCATCGGTCCTGCAGAAACTGAGCACACGTGTGTGTTCCACTCCCTCAGTTCATTGCAAAAGAAAAAAAAAGCCTTCAGAAACCCGCTACAGATTTATAATCAGCATACGCCATGCAACGTATGAAGACAGTACAACTTGAAAGAGTTAAAGGAAAATGATCTTGGAGCGAGCCTCCTCTCCTTCCATTCCCTCCTCGAGATTTTTCTCTCCCGCTCCTCGTCGAGTAGGCTCGGCAAGGCAAAATCACACCTTCGTTCTCCGAGGTTAGCCGGAGGCGTGGTGTCTGGGAGTGCGTGCACGTCTACGTCATGGCCCCGCCTTCAATAGAATTCTTTTCTTGGTTTTTGCTACTGGATCTATTCGAGGGGAGGGGGGGGGGGCGCTGCGGGTTTCCTAACACCCTCTCTGTTTTGCTCTTTGGGTCTCCTCGCGGTGTTTCGCCGCTATACTTGTTAGCGAGCGCATCCTTTCATACATCTGTTTGTCATTCCCAGTTAGCGAGCCACCTTTTCATTTTTTTTAGGCCTCCCCACCGTTTCACGAGCTGAGGGGCGGAAGTCAGTTGTGTTCGAAACACACGGCGAAGCGCGGACCCGGCAACCGCCCGTTTGCTTTTCGCCATGCGTGTTTGTGTTCTGTGTGTTTGTGTCTTTTCTCCGCTCCAAAGCCCATGTCATTCATTGGAGTCAAGGCGTACGCAAGAAGCACGGAGGATAAGCGGTGTGTGTGCGGAGCGGTCAAGTGGGCGAGCGAGGGAAAGGCTCTGCTGCACTAGTAATTAAAACCTTGTTTTGGGGGGCTCGCATAGAAGAAAAAAAACTGAGAAGGGAGCGCGCACGCACAGCGTCTCGTGACGTGATCACGGCGGGGGAGGGGGGGGGCGAGCCAACTCACTCAGTTTTACCAATTATTACTTTTTATGGCTAGGGTTCAAGGCTGTCGCCGTACGCTCCCTCCGGAGTTTTTTTTTTTTTTTTGTTCCTTCATGCGGGTTTGTAGGCATGTGCCATAACAGAAGGCGCTGCGGAAAGCGCTGTGCAGACGACGCGACGTCAAGGCTACGCCCAACCTCCTCCCGTCAGTCAGAACGGTGCACCAATGGAGTGCCTTCAGCGAAACTAACCCCCATGACGTCAACGGGGTACAGAGTAGTGGGGCGGGGCCGTTTTTTTTTAAGGAAAGAACGAGCGGGCTTTGATTTGAATTTTCGCAGCTTTTCGGGGCGCGCATAGCTTTAGTATTTTGCAGAGGTTATCTTCGATGCCTCATCTATGCAGTGGGCTTGTTTTTCAAAAATGTCTGGACCCTGGTCAGTGGCCCTTTAAAGGGCCCGTGCCCACCCCAGCGCAGCAGACACTCTCTACCTCTCTTTGAGCGAGCCTCCTCTCCTTCCATTCCCTCCTCGAAATTCTTCTCTCCCGCTCCTCGTCGAGTAGGCTCGGCAAGGCAAAATCACCCCTTCCTTCTCCGGTGTAAGCCGGAGGCGTGGTGTCTGTGGAGTGCGTCACAGGGCGACGTCATCGCCCCGCCTTCAATAGAATTCTTTTCTTGGTTTTTGCATTTTCTCCGCACACTGAACGATCGAGAGGCGCGATCGGCTCGACCACCTAGACTTGTTAGCGAGCGCATCCTTTCATACATCTGTTTGTCATTCCCAGTTAACGAGCCACCTTTTCATTTTCTTTTAGGCCTCCCCACCGTTTCACGAGCGGAGGGGCGGAAGTCGGTTGTGTTCGAAACACACGGCGAAGCGCGGACCCGGCAACCGCCCGTTTGCTTTTCTCCATGCGTGTTTGTGTTCTGTGTGTTTGTGTCTTTTCTCCGCTCCAAAGCATATGTCATTCATTGGAGTCAAGGCGTACGCAAGATGCACGAAAGATAAGCGGTGTGTGTGCGGAGCGGTCAAGTGGGCGAGCGAGGGAAAGGCTCTGCTGCACTAGTAATTAAAACCTTGTTTTGGGGGGCTCGCATAGAAGAAAAGAAACTGAGAAGGGAGCGCGCACGCAGAGCGTCTCGTGACGTGATCACGGCGGGGGGGGGGGGAGGGGGGGGGCGAACCAACTCCCTCAGTTTTACTATTTTTTTACTTTTTATGGCTAGGGTTCAAGGCTGTCGCCGCACGCTCCCTCCGCAGTTTTTTTTTTGTTCCTTCATGCGGGTTTGTAGGCATGAGCCAGAACAGAAGGCGCTGCGGAAAGCCTTGTGCAGACGACGCGACGCCAAGGCTACGCCCAACCTTCTCCCGTCAGTCAGAACGATGCACCAATGGAGTGCCTTTAGCGAAAGTAGCCCCCCTTGACGTCAGCGGGGTGCAGAGTAGTGGGCCGGGCCCGTTTTTGAAGGAAGGAAAGAACGAACGGGCTTTTATTTGAATTTTCGCAGCTTTTCGGGGCGCGCATGGCTCTAGTATTTTGCAGAGGTTATCTTCGATGCCTCATCTATGCAGTGGGCTTGTTTTTCAAAAATGTCCGGACCCTGGGCAGTGGCCCTTTAAGAGCAAGGCCTAACCAAACTGTAGCCAAACTATGAAACGCATTTCTTTTGTACAATAATGCGGCGATAAACAGCATATAACCTCAAAAATGAGTTTCATTCATTGTACTTCGAAGATAGAAGTTGATGGATGTTACAGTGCCAGAAGGAAAATATAGAGGACACATACCACGGGAACGGTGTCACGTCACATCCACTGAAAGTTGTCACGGCACGGCGAAAATTGTCACACAATGGTCGAAAAAACGTCGGATTTGTGTCAATTTAGAGAGAAAAATGTGCAATTAAGCGCAATTAACACATAAGATCAACAAAAGATGTATAATTTGGGTATCGATACAGCCACGGGAACGGTATGACGTCACATCCACCGGAAGTAGTGACGGCATAGTGTCCTCGGCTTTCGCCTCTCAGCACTTTATTTGCCAAAGTGTCCTCGCAATTATTTGACATAGCGGGCTTTGCATGACTGGGTGCTTAGCGGAATTACGCGTCCAGAGTGCAATGCGCAGATCGCTAACACGCAAATAAAGTTAGCGTACGGACCAAATTTTCAGAAGTTAGCTTTGGTATTTTCACATTTCGCATGAAAACATGGCAGTGTCCATCCAAGCCAGAACCTTCCGCCCTAGACGAACAAGCGGTCGTTGTGGCACTGGTCGGCAAGTATAATGGTAACTAGTTGTGTTGTTGCCATCCGCTATGACTAAGCTTGCTTCGACAACAAAATACTAGCCGCAATTCCACGCAGTGTTAAGATGCAATCTCTATTTTGTCGCACCTCGGAACGTGAGAGAAAAGGTTTCTAGCTCTCTCAATGTTTAACAATTTAACAGGGCAATTTATATTAAATTTTAAAATATTTCAAGCGTTACATGTCATGTCAAGGAAAGTATTCGTGCTTTTGTGGTATGTAAATATCAATTCCTTAACTAGTTGTCGCCACTGTGTTTCCGTTTCTTATTTAGCATAATTTTAATCTCCGACCCATTGCTTAGCTCCACATTGGCGGTGCAACTTAGAAACAAGGCGTAGCTCACTAGGTCGATTTTTACCCACCGTAACTAGGAGAAAGAGGTGGCCAGGGATGGTCAACTTTCTTAATCTAGAACCCCTTAAATTAGGAGCGAAAAATCTGTTCAGACACGGTTTAAATACCACAGGTTAGAAAACTCCACTTTTTGCAAATCGTAATTTTATAGTGATTGTCTCGTGAATCTTCCGTTTGTAGACGATACTGAATGCCCGGTGCGAAAATTTGGTAACTACTAACTATTCTGTATATGTGTTTTCTTTTCTGCTCTCTTATCAAGTAACGGCGACTCGTCGGAAAATCATGTCGGGACTGAAACTGAAGGATTCGCGTTAAAAATCTGGTTTGAAGCTTTATTCAGTCAGACCGCATTTCCTAATAGAAACAAAGAAAACGAACACGTTAAAGGAAAACTGCAGCACTTTTTTGAGAATTTCGCGATATTTAAGGATTCCAATCGATATAGGCTGCAGGTAAAGCAGGCCAAGTGTTTTTGCACTAGCATTTAAAATAATGACGTAATCGACTATTCAAGTAGTGCAGGAAAATTCAGCGTGACGTCATGGAAGTATGAGTTCAAACTACCGCTGTCGTCAGCCACACCCTGCCCTGACTCGTCAGACGCCGCCAAACAACTCTCGACAGGGTTTGCTTTCGATGGCGTTGATTTTTTCCTTCATAGCAGGCGTTTGTGCGTTGGAAATGTACAGATGCCTTCGACGTCATCATGACCCCCCCCCCCCCCCCCCCTTGCGTTGTGCGCTGCGCAGAAGCTTGAAGGGCATCCGGATTTTGTTCAGCGATGACTTCACTATTTCATGTGCTAGCCCAAAAAGATTTCCCACGCGTTACCTGCAAGTTTCACACATTCGACCCTCTTAAGCTCGTTGATTTCTAAAACTTATGCAGTTTCCCTTTAAGGACTACCATGAATGCGTATCTCATACGCGACTTACAACTAAGCCTGGAGTGGGGCCAATATAAAGGCCGTGTTGAAATACAAAGTGATCGATTCGTAATATATGGCATCATAACCTCATGAACTCAGAAGAATGATTTTTGTGTTTGAACGTCATACAGGTCACTCAACAAAGAAGTGCTTTAACCATGATCGAGGAAAGCCGTCTCTTTATCTGATAACGGTAAGCAAAATGTAATATGCGGGCTCTACTAGCAGTTACCCTGCCAGGAGTGACATAGCGCAATCCAAAGTTGCCTTTGATATGCTGACAGGCTGCGCCTGCTGAAAACAGAGCCCTGACAGTGCCTTGCACTATACACGTCAGTTGGCACTAAGTGGCACCGGGGCACCCGAAGCGCATTTCACACAACGCTTCCTTGCTGCCCCAGGGCAAGTAATGTTTTGCCGCCTTTCATTTACAATTGCACATAGCTGCAACTTCCCCTGTACTTAAATCCGTGCATCATGGCTAATACATGCCATGCATAGAGCGTATTCCACATATGCACACTTGCAATGTCACAGTCAGACGCTTTTCATCTTTCGTAGAACGGCAGTATCGGTAGAGACAACACCATGTTGGACGCCTGATCAGTGGACGAGCTTATTTTTAAACTTACGGTCCGGGAATACGTGCAGCCTTTGTCAAAAGTTTGGAGCCCAGGGAGTTTTCTTTTGAGCCACACTGTGTCGTTCTTAATGGATCTCTAGCGCTCCAAATTTCCTGGACATGAGAAGATTTCTGGTACTGTCTCCTGCAATAGGTAGGACTTCCATGAATGCTCCTGGAGTTCCAATATAAAGCTTGGAAGTGAACCCCCTGGGCTCTAAACTTTTGACAAAGACTGTACATTGATTGTTTACAGAAGCTCACGTCAACGTCTGCTTTTCAGATGTTTCAATTACAACATCTGCTTTCTATACCACCCACAGCTGTGACTCTAACGTTCGGCTGCTAAGCACATCGTCGCGGGAATAGACTCGCGCCGTGGTGACCAAATTTTGATTCAGATGAAAAAGAGTTGAATGCTTTGCAATGTCACAGCATAAGAAAACTCATGTGGAAGAAATCTGAAGCGTTTCACTAAAGCAACCCTCATAGACTACATGCAGCTTCGGGAATAACCCCTCAACCCATCAACCATCATCTTTCTGTCTTGATTTTGTCAGCAATATCTATGAATTGCCCACCTTCTTCCATTGCTTTGCAAGCTCGCTTCCAGCCTCGGTTGTTTCGCTTCTGTTCTGTTGCAGTCCACTTTGCTCTCATGACGCCAAAGTGTTTAGATTGGATTGATTTTATGAGGTTTAACGTCCCAGAGCTACTCAAGCTATGAGGCTTCGTAGTAGAAGGTTCGCTATAATTTTGACCACCTGGGATTCTTTAAAGACACTGACATTTCGCCTCCGTCGAAATGCGAACGCCGTGGCCGGGATCGAACCCACGTCTTTCGGTTCAGCAGCCGAGCACCATGATCCACCCCGCCGGACCTCCACGGTGTTTAGAGGGAACGGAACGGAGCCAGCCTGGTTGAAGGTGGGGGTAGGGTGTAGGGCGGTACATTAGTGCCTTTTCAGCGCCGAGCGCTAGTAGATAATAAATACCTCGCATATCGGTTGTATTTAAGCGGTGTTCTCTTTTATACCCGTTTGCGGTCTTTGCTCTTGCGCTAAGCTATTAGAAGGGCGATGGTATGGTGGCCGTTCCTCTCGTAACTGTCCGGATTAGAGTCTGCTTGTCTTCAATTCTATGAACTCTCAGAAGCCGGGTATAGTCTTGCCAAACCGACAGCAATAGTCCTGTGGTCAACTATGTCTTTACAACTTCGCGTTTCCACACCACCGGATCATAGTTAGTCACAATATCACTGGGATACTGCTGTCCTGATTTCATTTTCTCGGTTCGGTCAGAACACGTGCGCTCAGTCAGAACTGTCGGCGTCGTGCCTATTCAGCTCGCGTTTTACTCTTCTTCTGAAGATCTGCGTTGCTAATTTCTACTAACTCACGTTGTAGTACTTGGCCAAGTCGAGCACCTGGCTGACATTTTGCAACCCGAGGAATTCGTGGAGGGGAGTGTAGAAGGCAAATTCAACTAGGAGCTCAAGCATATCGCTGGTCAGGTCCGGGACGGTCACCTGGATACGTGGGATCCATCCCTGCAGCTCCTGCTTCTGCTCGGGGGTCAGCATCTCGTTGGCAGCGCTGTAGAGAGTGCGGCAGCCAGTGTACCTGTGGTGTTGGAATCGGCAAAAGATAACAAATGGCAGGGATCATGCAAGTTATCTGTCTGATGACCCGCCTATATTGCAAGGAAGAAAGGCGGTTTTGCTCCGGCGTACGGCGCGCGGCGTCCGCCAGCTGCGGCACGTGCTAGGCAAAGGCTCAAGGTCGGTCTCGGTGCCTCCTCGGAGCACCGCCACAGCGAAATCGCAAGTTCGTGGCCAATGTAGCTTTCGCTACAATACCGTACATGATTTTTATTTATGTACAGGGTGCCTTCATATCTTCTTATTAAGCTTCTGTAAGCGGAGTTCCCATGAGGGCTCTTATTTTTCTGAAGACTGAAGGCCATCTTTTACGCTTTCAAAATCATCAGTGCTTCCCTGGCGTCCAGGTACACATCTACTCTTACAAGCGTCCACAGAAGCCCATGTTTACAGGCGTTTACAGCCCATATCTACAGCGCCCTAAGTTGCACGTCGGCGTGGATGCGGGAAGAAGCGAATTTACCGTTAGATAGCTTCCCCTGCGCACGTGATTCAAAGTGTGGAGTTGAGTTACGTCTCTCCAGGAGTGGCGGCGTCCCACTAAACCCCAGGTATTGCAGCGAAGTCTATTTGTTTTTTTATTTTTTATTGCGAAAGCAATACTGCTCACAGTTTGAGCCCTCCAGCGTAGCGCGGCGGTGGACATGTTTGACCTTTAGCGTGACCTTAGACGTGACATCATAATAGCTGCGAAAAACCAGGGCCACAGCTCGGCTCGTCAGTGTAGAGCGGCGGTAGACACGGCGGGCGGTGAGCCTCTCGCTTCTCCCGCTAGAGGCGCTGTGGTAGGAGTGACGTCATACCATCTGTGGTAGAGAAGGGCCCCAACTCGTGCCGTCGGCATAGAGCGGCGGTAGACACGGCGGGCGGTGAGCCTCTCGCTTCTCCCGCTAGGAGCGCTGCGGTCGGAGTGACGTCATACCAGTTGCATAAACAGAGCTCCAGCTCGTGCCGTCGGCGCGGAACTGGAGGTGGAGGAGCGATTGCGGCTTCGGCCGCTTATCTTTTATGCGAAGCATATTACTAGAGCTACACTACAGCCCGTCGAGCGCGGCGGTGGAGCTACCATTGACCTTTAGCGTGACCACGTGACACCACGTGACAACATGACGTCACAGCAGAGGAGAGATGGGCTGCCGGCTCGCGCGGTGGAGGCTCCACATCAAAGACGCGGCGGCTGACCACGTGACAACATGACGTCACAGCAGAGGAGAGATGGGCTGCCGGCTCGCGCGGTCGGCTGCGACGGTGGAGGCTCCACATCAGAGGCGCTGCAGCTGACCACGTGACGCTACAGCAGCGGTATAAAGCTGAGCTTGCCTCGCTCTCCGGGCACTTACGAGGCGGCCAGGTGTTGGGATGCCACCTAGAAGCAGGGCTGATTTGAACGAGAAGCGAAAGCTTCAGCGTGCCACAGAGACCGATGAAGAGCGGGATGAACGTCAACCAAGGAAAGCCATGTATTACCAAGCCTAGCCATCAATATGCTTCGCATCTGACTAGGCTTAACCTTAGCTAAGCCTCAGCCTTTTTTTTTAAGCAGCGTCCGCTTCGGCGGACGCGGTTGTTGCTGCGACGCGCGTCTTTTGTTTTCTTTTTCTCTTCTCTCTTTCCTCTTATCTTTAATTCTCTTCTGTCTGCACGCGGCAGCGGTGGTGGCTCGGCTCGAGCCAGTAGGCAGGCCCGTGCAATTTCCTTTTCATCCTTCTCCCAGTCACAACAACAACGTCGGCGCAGAGCGGCGGTAGACACGGCGGATGCGAGCTGAAGAAACGGATGAAGTTGCTTTCGCAATTTCCGGGCTTAACCAAGCTGAGCCTCTGCCACTTTTTTTTTTTTTTGGGGGGGGGGGGGTAGGGAGAGAGGGTCTTAGTTTGTTTCAGGGCGTTTTCGTCCGCGCAAACACGTCTGCGGCTAAAATAAACATATATGCAGTGCAGAGACTTGCAGTTTTTGCATAGGCGCACTTCGGCACGTCAGTGGACTGGCGGACAAAAGAAAACAGCTGGGGCTGGTTTAAAGGGACCGAAGCGAGAGAATGATAGCTCTTAGAAACTAAATTCAGCACGTCACAAAAGCTGTTCAAATTGTACTCGAAAAAGGCGAATTCCAACGTTACGCTGGGTTGGTAAACAAACTTAAAATTTTTATAGCCTGGCGGTCCACGATGACATCACCCCGTTCTAGTGTAGGGACCGCTCTAATCAGCCATCCATCCTCTGGCTTCATAAAACGAAACGGCAGGCGGTGGCATATGCTCAGCGTGCGTGCTGAGGCATGGGTCAGCCTTTACAAAAATGGTCTCTAGACAGTCTATACACTCCTTTTAAACTCTATTGCCTTCCTATAGCTATTTTTGTGTGTTCATAGTCTGTAGACTGTCTATAGACCAAAGTCCGATAGAAGTGTAAGGCCATAAATATATAAATTGTCTATTGATTGTCTACAGCATTTGTATTGCCTATAGACTGTTCTCTAGGATTTCTCTATAGACAGTCTGTAGACTTTATAGACACAAGTCTATGGACGCTCTGTAGACTGTCTAAAGAAATTTTTGTAAGGGAGACTTGCTTCAACGGAAATACTCAGACCAAAAAATGGCTGTGAATCAACCATTCTCATCTTTTAACTTTATAATTATTGCAACCGAGACAAACGAGACTTGCCGAGCTGAATAGGAACTCATTCTCCTGCCAGGTTAACTAAATGCGCGAAATAAAAGGAGTCTGGAGAAATTAAAGCTGGCGTGCATCGATAGGTTGCATTGATAGGTGGCAAGGAGGCCAGTGCCTTTGGTAAAGAATTTTTTAAAGCAAGAAAACACCGAGATTCGAAGTAAAGTTATCGCCCACCGACCGTTTTCTTAAGCAAACTGTAGCAACGTCAGTAACGCTTTGAACCCGGATCTCTGAATCTAGGCCACATCACCTTGATTTGCCCGCGGCGATCACGGAGTCCTGTTCACGTTTTATGTCAGGAGTTTCAATAGTAAAGCTGAAAAGCAAGATTCCACACTTAAAATTGATTTTCGCAGAAACTAATCCGCCTTTTTCTGCTCCCGGACATCCACATGACCGGTACGAATCGTACATTCGATTTTTACTTAGAAAGGAAATTGAGCAGAACTATCTCTGCTGATTTTCAACACTCATGGTAGCGTGTGCGACAGTTTCTGTTGTTGGCACTAAATGTTCCAGTTAACGAATTTGTAAGGCCCACATTCAACGGTTTCGCTTTGAGTGCGATTTCACCCTACAGAAGACCCTGGAATAAACGGCGAGACTCACTTCAATGGTGTCGTTTTGAATGCGACTTCACCCTACATAAGACCCTGGAATAAACGGCGAGACTCACTTCAATGGTGTCGTTTTGAATGCGACTTCACCCTACAGAATACCCTGGAATCAACGGCAAGACTCACTTCAATGGTGTCGTTTTGAATGCGACTTCACCCTACATAAGACCCTGGAATAAACGGCGAGACTCACTTCAATGGTGTCGTTTTGAATGCGACTTCACCCTACAGAATACCCTGGAATCAACGGCGAGACTCACTTCAATGGTGTCGTTTTGAATGCGACTTCACCCTACAGAATACCCTGGAATCAACGGCGAGACTCACTTCAATGGTGTCGTTTTGAATGCGACTTCACCCTACATAAGACCCTGGAATCAACGGCGAGACTCACTTCAATGGTGTCGTTTTGAATGCGACTTCACCCTACAGAATACCCTGGAATCAACGGCGAGACTCACTTCAATGGTGTCGTTTTGAATGCGACTTCACCCTACAGAAGCCCCGAAATTAACAGCGAGGCTCACTTCGCCGAGAGGACGAATCGGTGGGCCCAGATCTCCGTGCCGTCTGCAGCCTCGAAGACGACGTCGCAGTCCTCCCGAGACCGCCTCTGTTCTCTGAGGCCAGCCGTGGAACCGGCCATGACCTCCAGAGAGAACTCCAGCTGCCCGCCTTCGTCGTTGAAAAGCAGCTTCCCCTCCGACGATATGGCGGCCATGGTTTCCATCGGATCAGCGTCCAGGGCAGAAACGGCGGCGCACATCTCGAGTGGCAGTGCCTCAGAGCTCCTGGGCGGCCACGCCGAGCGAGCGTCCGCTAGCGGCGCCCAGCACAGTGGAGAAACCGTGGAGGCGGTTTCGAAAATCCGCCCGCTGCCCTACAGAAGCGCACCACCTGTGACTGACACGCACTGCCATGATGATGATGATGATGATGATGTCCTCGGGATTAATGGCACATACCCACGGCGGGGGATTGGCCAAGGTGCACAGCGGATACAAAGGCACTCATTTAGAAGGAATCGAGTATTAATGCGAAAGCATTTCTTGGCTCATCAGTGGCGTTTGACCGACGAGACAGATCCGTAGCCAATCGAACACTAGCCATATAACAATCCATCCAATGGCCAAACTGGCTGATCAGTCCTTTCGTGGCAAAAAAAAATAAACTCGAATAGAAACAAAAATTTAATAAGATATAGAAAAAACAAAAACAGAATTAAAAAATTACACAAAACACAAAAATAACCACAAATAACGAAAGAAAAACACAAATGAGCAAAAAAAGAAGAAAAAATCACAGGGAGAAAGAGAGGACAGGTAAAGCCTTTCGCATTTCCGCTCTTAAAAAGACTGAAGTGCACTCCTGTAATTTTTTGGATAATTTTGTGTCTTAGAATAGCATTTGTGCAAAAATATAAAAAAAAAACGAAATAGAAAAAGCAGTGAATTCTCATTCTACCACATGAATCTACCTGATGTAATTATATAGTCGTGAATAGAATCGTGCACTGGTTTCAGCGCATATCCTTTGGCCCTTGCCACGAAGGAGAGGAGAATCGGAACAGATAGAAGAAGCTCTAGTCGAACGAGGTGGATCTAGAGATGTGAAGGCCTGAAAAAAACGCTGCAATTTTGGAAAAAAACTGGTTTTTTTTCGTTTTTTTCAGACGGGAAAAAATGGAAGGAAACATCGAAAATTTCACAACGCAATTTCAAGGTTTTATGATTGCTTGCTTTTAGTTTAGGTTTTTGTTTTTGCTTTGAAAACCATTACAGCGTGCATCGTTGAACGATTGGAGAGCAGTCGTCATCGCCGGTGCCAGGTAGTGCTCTTAAAACGTTCGTGCTGCGAGTACGCGGGTTGAAGGCCAGGTCACATATAAGATCCAGGCTTGACTTAAAAACACACTAAAGCTTGAACTCACGGCTCAAGTCGAACAAAATGGCTGCAAATTCTACAGCGCTACACACATGTCATAAATAACATAGGCTGCTGTGCACATAAGCAGTTTTAGCCAAGCCTAGCTTCTTGATTTCCAACGTAGCAGAGTACAGAACTTACGCAGGAATTTGGTTCAGGACAGTGGTCTTCCGCGAAGCACGTGGCCCCCTCTGCCTGGTGTCAAGGCCTTTGCACCAATCAGCCACTAACTCGTCTGGCTTGCCGACATGGAGTGACTTATAGATGAGTTTTCATGTTCCCTTTCTCGGTGCAATAGAACAAGAAGTTCGTTCCACAAGTATGATATCTATATCTCCATATTCGCCTGAAGTTCAAATCATTATTTATCTTCTCGGTGCAAGAGAACAAGAAGCTCGTTTCACAATATGACATCTATAACTGCATATTCGACTCAACTTCGGAGCATTATTATTGATCGTTGTGCTGTTGCAAATAAATCTGTTTTTTGTCACATTTTGCAAAATTTCCAATTTTTCATGAAGAAAACCCTAAAAAACGGTTTTTTTCATGCCATTCAAAATTTCTTGAAATTTTACATCTCTAGGTGGATCCCCAAGTAAATTCTACGGAGAGCAGCGAACCGCCGGCAGGGGAGGAGAAAATAATCTAGGGACTCAATTTCGCCACAAGACTCACAAAGGTTGGTCATAGACGCGCTGTGTTGCAGGCTGTCCATGTGTGCTATACTCGTTGTCGTCGCTCGTGTTTAATCTTGTCAGGAGAATTAGCCTGTTCGCCATAACCATGCAATGTGATCTCGATGGCAATGTGGCCTGATCGCTTGCGGCCAGCGCGCGCTAGATCGCAGTCCTCGTTGAAAAAAATACCTTCTCGATTGTACTTTTTTTTTCGACCCTGCCATGAGGCATAAGTGTAGAAAGGGGGAGTGGAATGTAGGATATAGAAGGCAAAAGAAGGGGCGGAGACCCGTTTCGGCGAGGTAGTTGCATAGGCCGCTGGTGAACTGATTGTCCACTGTCCACTTCACATAGTCTCCTTCGCGGTTCCACTGCAAGTCCACCTCCCTGAGTAGCCGTTTTCTAATAGGGGCTGTCGCTGGGCAAGTCCTCAACAGGTGCCGCACATCTCAAATGCCCGCTGCAGCGCCGCAGTGAGGGTACCTGTCAGTTGCTGGCAGACCTTTATCACGCCACCGATGACGGACAGATGGGGTCAGAGCCACCCCTGCCCCTGAGATTGTACATCCTCGCTGTAAATGCTTTTGAAAAGAAAGAAGACGAAAGGCTTTGTTCCCCTGTCCTGGCGGAGATGAACTGTAGCCAACGGCTTCAGCACTAAAACTACCTGTGGAACGCACTGTATTGTATTGCACTGAATTCCATTCAAAGCAAATCGAATGCAGAATGCAAAAGAATGCACGAACGCGAGGGCTATATATATATTGGCTTCGAGTAAGATTTGTCGCTTCAGTTGGAAAATAATTCATAATGCAAGACTGAATTCTAGGGCTTGCAGGTCACATTTTCATTGCATCTACACAAGAGATCCGAAAAAAAACCCACACTACAGAACAATAAACGGCGCACTGCAATTTTTGCGAAAATAATCCCAAAGTGAGTGTACAGAGTTTGCCCACTAGTGCACCGCCATGGGGGGGGGGGGGGGGGGGTTAGCAAGAACAGTTATCCCATATCTGAGGGTGCTGCAGACTAGAGCATGCGAAATAGTTTTTTTTATATGAAACGGGACGATAGATTTAATGTGGGAACATAACCAAGCGGCGCTCGCAAGCTTATCGCAAATATGTGATAGGTGGTTGTGCCATGACATATCATTATCGAAGAATACTCCCAGGTATTTCACCGAGTTCGTGTAGGCGGCCAGCGTGCATCGACAGGGATAACAATTGTGGCTCTGTAGAAAAACTGGTGCGTTTATCACTGTTAATTTTAAATTTATAATACTAACAATAATAATAATAATAATAATAATAATAATAATATAAAAATTTATTTTGGTTTATGAAACACAGGAACCGAGGGCGTACAGGCTAAAGATTTTACAAACCCCTGACGAGGGCCTGTCTTCCTGGACAAAGGCGTTCAACAACAGCAACACACAGCATTCATTCCAGAATTCTGCGCAGAAGTCCTGTGCAGTGAACAAGCACACTGCCTTGAAGGCAACTCAAAACAAACATACGCTCTTATGAAGCAAAGAAGATATAGGGCACTGTAGGACAACATAGATGTAAAAAAATCACACACCTGTGCAGTTCACCTAGAAGAAGCCAGCACTGCATGAACTGCCTTTTCAAAGTTGTTTAGTGTATGGTTTTCAAGGGCTAAATCTAGAATTCTGCGGTGTATGATCAATAAGTTTGGTATCTTATCGTTTAGCTTCTGAAAACCGTAACTCGTACGAGGCTAACAGGCTTGGTAACTGTGGCATCGGAAATCATAGGCTGAACTGGAAATGAGATATTGTTGGTCAATGTCATGTTTATCTGCTGTAACTAGATTTTTAATGTACATTGCCAGTTTCTTCTTGTAGCATTGCTGTACGAATTGCTGTATGGTAAGTGTCAGATGTTACCATCGAATGATCGCTTCGTAGTTTGCCGGACAAAGTGCCTTCCACTGTGAATTCTCTTCCTTTACTGGCACTGGAACAGTACCGAATGGTTATGCATTGTCTTGACTGGTCTGGGTGAAGTAATGCACGAGAATTATTCCTACTCGTGACGAAGCGGCTCTAATGTCTGCTTATATGTCTGAAATATGATGCGAACTTCTTGCATGTCGCGGCATTTAGTTGGATTGAAACGTAGGCATGCTTTATCTTGCTACAAATGTTGGGAAACGCTTTGGAGAAATCCATCACGCTATATATCTCCAGAAACTGCGAAGTGAACGCTGTCTTCAGCGTTCATGCTACTTAGCTCGGAAAACTGTGACTGCCAAAATTTTTGTAGACGCCCAGTTTTCTACCTATATTTCAGACGTCATAAAGCCCCTTTCACTGCTTTATTAGCCTAGATCAGAGAAGTGTGTGTTGTACGTCACGTGTTATGGTCTTCTCCCATTGCACAATTTCGAAGATGAGGCGCGATTTTGCTGCGTTAGGCACAGAGCAGTAATTGATGACATCAGGTTTTATCAGTTCTTCCTAGGTGTTTTCTTGGAGCAAGCGTTTATTTGAAAGTACGCATTTTCTGATATCATTCATGCTATCGGCATTTCAAAATTTTATTTCAATTCAATTTATTTCTTTCTATGGAAAGAGGAGCTGAGGCAAAAGGCTGACTTGCCTGACGAAGGCCTCAGCTCCCATACACCGTTGGTAATGCAGTGGCAAAAAATAAAACATTCTAAAAAATCTTACTTGCTTATCTTGCTTCTTATCTTATCTTGCTTAACTTATCTTGCTTCCTCATTATATGAACGCTTGATAATGTTCCATCTGGTCTGCCTAGCGTTTGATCACATCATTGAAAATATACGTCCTCTGCATGCTCTAAAAGGTAGGCGAAATTTTTAACAGCTCATTTGTACCATTTATTTACAGCAAGAAATCAGCTTTTCACAATGTACACGTCTGCGTCATAAAACCTGTTTTGAAGGCTAGTTCAGCAACCCTTTGTTGCGCTATTCAGAGTAAATTGTGCGTTGTGGTTTTTAGTTATTAAATTATCTCCTGCCATCTGCAGTACTGCTTTGTATGTGAGGTATATTCGAACAAGCCAATTCTGTCGTGTTCGTTCTTCCCGGGTGTTCGAAACAAGCGCTCAAACAAGAGTTAGTCTCATGAGGCTGTAGCTGTCGGTAATTAAGAAGAAGTGGGTGCGCCTCTTTATTTGCAAGCGCACTGAAATTCATCGCTGTCTAAAAATTGCTTTGGTAGTCAGCACAACCGTCTTCCTTCTTCGTATTTGTGCCGTATGTCCCGCTGAATGTCGATGCATTCCATCATTTTATTTCGCTTACAGTTCGGTGGCATGCTCTTTCTTTTAGTTCTGACGACATTGTTTGGTTGTCAACTCAAGTCGAAGATTACGCTGGTTCTGCTCCACAAACTGCCATGTTTTGAACGTATGGGCTTCGAAGCAATTCTACCATAGCAGTTTACCTTTTCTACCACTGGCGACGAGAGTGCCTCATTTTATTCGTGTGAAACGACATCAACTGCAAGGCGGATGGTGCTGCAGAAATTCCTCTCAAAGCTTTTGCTGGAGAACAAAATGATGTTTATTGTACAAAACATTTTCTCATTTGTCAGTCACTAAAGCAGCATTTAAAATTGCAGTGCCTACTCGTATACTGAAAGGACTCGAAATACATTTTCCTCAGTGCAGGAAAAGAAAAGAAAATGTACTGTTCATAAAAAAGTTCATAAAAAAGTTCATAAAAAAGCAAGCAGGATATAAAAGATTTGCGGGACATGATAAAAAGCAGTAAACACTGTCGCTGAGTACGCATGCAGAACCTGGGAGGACGACTATCGCCGGCGATATCAAATCATGGAAGCAGTTCAAACCTTAGCCGAAGCTGGTTACGCTTTACATATCCATCAGTGACCAATTTTTTTAGGTTGAAGGAAAGGCTGAGGTAGTAGCACGGAACGTTTGACTGTGTAGGCCTCTGCATAACCGATGAATTGCTGAATTCTTTCACCACTATTGCAACTTCATTGTATCCGTTTGGATGTAAGGCAGTCATCTTAATCGTTTGCCGAAAAGGCCACTGAACAGAGTCGTCCTTTTCACCCTTGTGTAACTGAATCCCAATGTGGAGTGCTGTTACGTCATTGGTTGTTTGAATGATACAGAAACGAGGGGTGACGCAGTAGCCGCGTAGGTAGATTCGCTGATTGCCGTAGGATTCAAAGCCGGCCTTGCGCGAATTCCTTGCACGGGATCTGATACCTTTTACAATAAACTCGTGAAAGGACACATCTAAATTAGGCAGTCTCCGAGGTTGGTGTGATCCTTTCATCATTTTCTGAGCACTTTCGTTCTTAGATTCTTCATTACACGGAAACATTTGTGCGAGAACGTTGCTGTGCTGACTAGAGATGTTTCTCCAGCGAGATGCAATATCTTCAAATGACCTGCTTGCACTCTCCGAGAGCTTAGATAGTTGATCAAGGTTCGATAATAAACATTTTCTAGCTTTTTCAGTAGCCACTGCGATCTCCTGCATGCCTTTCGTCAAGCTATCATGGCTTTCTTCAAACGGCTCGGCCAACTGCTTTTTGACTTCCTTCATCATCCCCGGGATTTCCTGAGAAGGAGTTTCAGTAACGTTTTCCTGATTTATAGTATTGGATGCTGCTTGAAGTGTTTCGCCCAAAACGCCTTCTTCCTGGCTAAGTTTTTCTTCTACTGATTCTGTTAAGACATTTATGGTACGAGAGAGTTCGCCGAGTCGCTCACATTGAACCTTTGCATCGCTATTTAAACGTCCAGCAAACGTCTTCATTTCTTCCACAACACTCTCCAACACCCCTTGCAACGACGTCAAAGTAACTGCATCGTCCATGCAGCGCGACTGCGCATCCGGTTTCGATGCAGGAGGTATCGCCATGGCGCCACAGCCGGACTTCAGGTGCGCGCAGACGTCCTTGCAAAGTACCCTGGCCGAGCACGCGGGGCAGCAAGTTGAGTGGTGTTTGCATTCACGCTGTAAGTGCGTGTACATATGTGCAGCCATCTTCACGTCAGGGCAACCGTTTTCTTCATTCCAGCACTTCACCTGAAAGAACATACGCAAGCTTATAGTTCATGAAAGCGTCATAATTTCATCTCTTAATCGCGGCTGAAATCAGTGATACGAGCTTCGGACGCTGGTGAGCTTCTTCGACTACAGCCTTTAGCAAGACGTCAGCATGGTCAAGACTGCTTCTCTCTACACAGTACAGGTTACAACAAGGAAATCTTGAGTAAAACGAAAGATTTCCTACTGGGAGCTGTGCGATTTCAGTGCACGTTTAAGGGTCCCATGCAGTGTTGTAGGCGTTACCGAAAAAAAGTAACTAAATACGTTACTCGTTACGCTAAGAAAAAAAGAACGCGATACCGCCCTGCGTTACCTAAAAAAAGGTAACGCGTTACCATTACCGAAAAAAAGTATCGCACGTTACTGTGCCGTTACTCCATGGCCATAAATTTTAATCAGTGCGTCTTCGCTGTAACTGTAACCTATAACTCGTCTTCTCTGCAAGGCTAGTTTTCCAACCAAAAGATCTGAAACCCTGACGACACGCTCATATTCTTCAAGCGAATGGAAACTCCGGATGGTCACACACTGCTTGCAACAGAGTCTAAGCAGGAAAAGGAGGGAGGCCGTCCTTAGTCACAGTGCTGTGGGGTGTGGGTTGTTCCTTGTTCTGGCTAGGGGAGAAAGGAAGGGGGGGGGGGGTATGATTATTACGGGAAAAAGTTGGAGCGACAGTGTTGTTCAGCAGAAAATTTTTATAAAGTTTAGTGTGAGGTAGCTCACTACTGCGGGCACATGAATTAACAAAGGCCAATTTCCTTTCTTTCCTCTACTTCGGTGCTGCAGCGGGTTGACTGCGATCCCCTTTTCTGTGCTGTACCATTGTACTCTTTCGACGGCTCTCTAGCATAGGTCGGCACACTCACTCATGAGTGCACTCATATCGCCTCACTCACACTCACGTCTGTGAGCGTGAGTGTGAGTGAGTGGTCGTGAGTGCGAGTGGACGTGAGTGTGAGTGCGAGTGAGTGGATATGAGTGTCGGTAATCATGAGTGTGAGTGAGTGAATGTGAGTGTGGGTGGTCTGAGTGTGAGTGCGAGTGAGTGGTCGTGAGTGCGAGTGGACGTGAGTGTGAGTGCGAGTGAGTGGATATGAGTGTGGGTTGTCATGAGTGTGAGTGTGAGTGAATGGTCGTGAGTGTGAGTGTGAGTGCGAGTGAGTGGATGTGAGTGGGGGTGGTCATAAGTGTGAGTAGACGTGAGTGTGAGCGGACATGAGTGCGAATGCGATTGAGTGGATGTGAGCGTTAGTAGAGGTGAGTGGGTATGATTGATGAGTGGATGTGAGTGGGCGTGAGTGGCAATGAGTGGTTGTGAGTGGATATGAGTGACAATGAGTGGTTGTGACTGGCAATGAGAGGATGTGAGTGGCAATGAGTGGATGTGAGTGGTGGGTGGAAGCGACAGTAAAGTCGGTCGCCCATGTTTCGTGACGCTGATACCCGCTTAGCTATTTTCATGTTGTTGACAGCTGCGATAAGCAAATGTTCACTACTGAAGGCGCTCGAGGCAGCATAAGGCATCATGCCGGTGTCTTTGGACAACCGAAGGAAAGGATTCCGCTGGCACGGGAACGGCAATCTTTCGTTGCTTTTGTAGTTCACCGTTGGCACGGGCGCAGGCCCTTCGCGGATGCAGTGAGCCGCTACAAGTTTTTTGAGACTCTTTATCGAATTTCGCATTGCCAGTCCTGAAAATATAGATATATGTCTCTTTCCACGCTCCCCGCATGGCTCGATCTCGTATAGGCACCCTGCGCATCTAACTCCAGCGCGACGCGCGCGCCACTGGCGGCGGCGCGCGCGTCCCTGTCAGGAAGGCGGGGGCAGCCCGACAGCTCCCGCTGTGTTGCGCGCGCTGTCGCGAAGTGGTTGTGAGCCTCCTTCCCGAGCACAAAATGACACATAACAGCAGCAGGACACATTGCTGTGTTGCAGGATGCAGTAA
Source organism: Amblyomma mixtum (assembly GCF_055824585.1). Taxonomy (NCBI): domain Eukaryota; kingdom Metazoa; phylum Arthropoda; class Arachnida; order Ixodida; family Ixodidae; genus Amblyomma; species Amblyomma mixtum. The sequence continues at coordinate 144,592,844 of NC_143021.1, forward strand.
TACATCTATAAATTCGCCTCGGACAAGGTTTTATGGATTTCCAACGCGACATTGGGAGACGGCCCACACTTCGCGACGGGCAACACGCGCGCGCGGTTTCTGGTCAAACAATGGTCAAACCCGTGCGGAAGACGCCTACTTGACTCATGCATTACCTTCTAGACAGGTTGTTGACTCATGGCAAATTCAGCAGACTCGGAGGAATGCTAGTGGCTCACTGGGAACCCTTCCCTCTTATTGCACCCACGATCTCCGGTCATTGACTTGGCTCTCAACAATATGTGGGCTTTAAAATCCACGCCGAAACTCGCCCGCAGTCACACCTTAGGAAGGAGCCCAAATTTTGCGCTGCACAGAATCGTTTACCTTAGTTCCAGCTATGCGCAGAATCAAGGGCGTCCGCAGAACTTTTTCCAGGGGGGTGCACCCGATGGCCGGTTATGAGGGAGGCGGCAGCTGTGTAGTTGTTTTCTACTAGTGCACAAATAATATCCGTAATTCCAAGGGGGGGCAACCGCCCCCCCCTTGCCCCCCCTTCCGGACGCCCATGCGCAGAATCCTTTCTCGCTTCCACTGCGCCTTGTCGTCCAGCGTCTTTTTCAACAGTAAAGGCACGTTTTCAGTGGCAACGGCAACATGCTCTTGATAAATCTTTGCCTCCACGTCTGAAGGACTGGGTGATAATTTAGTACAATAATCATATATCCTAATGTCGAAAATCCAGGACACTTGTACTAAATGCGTAGAAATTAAGCAAACCTTGCAATGAAATTCCGCTTTCTAAGTACAAGCTTTCAGCAAAAATCCTGCATGAAATAGCCGGGATACTCCTTTTTTGCAGAATCGCAGTTTAAAAGTTTTATGTTTTCGGCAGGAGTTTCAGTGCGCACCGGCGCTTCGCCGCAGTTTGCATTCTCTTCTGCTTGCAAAAGCTCGTTCATTGGACATCTTATACCACCAAAATACTGACGCACGTGTTGTAGCGATAATGGCCTGGCAGTTGCTGAAAAAAGAGAAAATATGAGTGGTACATTACGCAATGGGCGCATCATTTCAAGGCGTAGTTTGAGCAGGGTATTCCACGTCGAACACCGAAGGTGTGGCAAACGAGAATGTTATGAAGTCAGGTTTGCGCCGTTCGCTCGGAAACCGGAGTTTTATAGGAGGTATTCACATGACGTCATCCGCAAGGGGCGCTAGCGGCCGGCGCGGCATTCGCCATGTTGGTGGTCGCGCGCGCGGCCGCCGCAGCCAGCCGCAGCGTTAAATAGCCGGTGATGTGTGAAATGTGAGTGTATTTTGCGTCTCGCCATAGATAACTACTGTCCGGCCCGTAACACCGCGTTACTGAGAGGGTGTTCTGTGTACTGCGCGAAGCAGAAAAGAGCGGCCACGCTCAAAAGGTTCCACTTTGTGAAAAGGTCGGCCCGTAAGAAAGCGGAGGCGCCGGCGCAGTGTGAGACGTACAGGACTGCTGCCGCGCGTTGAATTCACCGGTATCGAGGCCCACCTTGTGCACGGCTTAAGTTTGCTGGCAGGCCAAGGAATTAAAGGATATAAACCTATGAGAGGGTGCAATTACTTGACAAGCGGGTGAGTCCAAGAGCCGTGCTGAGGGTGCTGACGTCCGCGGTGCCGACGGCCGAAGTGCCGTTTTTGAAGAGGTGAGTAATTCGAAGGGTCTGTTCACTTAGCTGTAGCTTAACTTGTCATCTCTATCTGCTGAAAGTGACGTGTTACCACTGAATCTAGCGGAATGGCTGCACACTGCGTTGCTGCGAAAGCGCTAGACGTCTTCTGCATACGAAGCAGCGCTACGTCGCTACAATCAAAACTGCAAAACATTCTCGCTGTGTCTGCCGTTCGTGCTGCGAGCGCATGGCAGTATTTGTTTCACCGTTCTGTCGTGTAAATAAGGCAGCTATGACGCTTTGCCTTTCTGCTGAAAGACCGTCTGAGAAGCGTCAGCAGTTCGCGTACTACAGGCGCTTGAATTATCAATTTCTGCGGCGGCAGTTTTGGAATATCGGTAATTAATCGTGTTGTTTATCCACGATGTGCTCTGCATGACTAGCTGACAGTTATCAACTGATATTAAAAGCTGCAAGTAGTGTACATTCTTGCGTGCAGCGCAGCCAGCCAGTTTTGCTGCCGAGTTGAGGCAGCTCGGTTATATCACGGCGCAGAAGAATTCTGCTGCAAATTTCATGCACAATACGCGCTCCACAAAGAAAAGTGGTCACTGACGTATTCAACAAAGTACAAATATGTTACGGATCACTAACAGTTTAAGGCCGTTGTACGATCGCTTTTGAGCGGATCCGCCAGGCAGGCGGACTGGCGGACCGAACGACCAGACAATAGGCATTCGCCCCGTTCGGCAGGCGAAAGGAAAGTTGGTGAACTTCAACTTTGGGGCGGACGAGCGAACCGGCCGGCGACCGAATTGCAGCGATTGGCTGCTTTTTAAGTGACGTAGGCATCCGCTCCTGCCGGGCAAGATGGCCGTCCGTCGACTGAACTGGGGAGCGAGGCATAGGTCGTGGCTGTAGTGGTGGCACCTATGCCGCGAGGCATACTATATTGGCCACATGCTGATATTACGAGTGTTCAGAGCGACTGCGAACTTCTCCGCGTGCAGCAGCGGCGAGCAGCGACAGTTTCCCGAGTTGAAATCGACGCTGATGTAGTTGACAGAGCGCCTCTTCAAACCGACGCAAGACCTACGCGTTGGATGTGTCACGAAGTGTTTATATGGAGCTGTTTGTGGTTGCTGCAAGCGTTCCTATTTCCTGCGAGGATCATCACGCACAGCGGCGAACAACAGCTGCTCACGGTGAACTTTTGTGCGTGCATGAGCTGCGTAGCACAGTGACTGGCGTCCGCGTAGTGAAAGTGATTGCGATCGAAGCGAGTGCTTTTACGTCAAGGCAGTGAAATGTGCGCCTTCGAGAGCTCACTACGCACGCCGTGCTTTCCGAATGCTGAAATGAACGTTTCGTTGTGCAGCTAGTCGCATTCGTTTCGATGGTTACAGTGATCGCGACCGAAGCGTGCACATGACGTTGTTGCTAGCTGGCTACGCATTCGTTACCATTTTGTTCGCGATTCGTGTTGGCACTGTGCTTGAGAATTGCCGTGTGTGCGACGCGACGCGAGCTTGGCTGCACGGCCGTAGGACTGTTTTGCGGCGACAACAGCTATGTCGCCATCCTTCTGCGCTTTGGTGCTCCATTCAGTACGTTTTGTGATGATGGGTGCTCGGGTTACGACTCGCCGGAGAAACTGTGTAACCTGTGTGAAAACATCGGTGCAGTGCAAATGTATCTTCGGGAGCGTCATTTATTTTTATTTCCTGCCGGCTGTGCGCACATTTGCCTGCAATAAACATATCGGCGTGATGAATGGGTGACTGAACACTTCCGCTAGCCATTTCGGTTTAGGTTGTAACAACATGGTATTCCGCAATTACAAAGAATCATTCCGCTTTTGAATCACGACTGATTGACAGTTTACAAATCTCTAATATGTGCCAACTCATAAGTCTGTTTTTCATGAGCATTTCAATTGATGTAGTGCAGAAAAAAAAAGTGTGGCAGCAGCTTATGCAATCAAAACTGACCACAGAGCAAGTTGAGCATAACGAGTCTTGATGAAAAAGAAGAAAAAAATATTGAGAAAACCTTTGCCATTGCTTTTTTTCTCTTTTTGCTTAGCAGTGTTAAGTCAATATTGACAAATGCTTGGCAGTATTCAGTTTAAGTGGGATGTTGGTTTCCACTGCAATCAGAAAAATACAGTGGTCTTGAAGCACCTCATAGGCAATGACAGTGTCTGTTGTTGATTTTGCTCATGGTCCTTTTCGATCCGGGGATCAGTGGTACGAAACTGGATGTGTTCGCAATGCTATTGTTGCAGAGCTGCTCGCGAAATCGGCCTTATTGGTGTTAAGCGATTGTTCAGCGGCGCTTCCTGGGTCAGCCGCAGCACTTTGTTTAACAAGCCATTCTCGAAGCTTTGAGAAGATCTCGTCGATGCACTTGCATATGTCTGTCTGCTACCACCTTCATTTGCCTGTGACTGCTTGCTACAGACATGACTACTTGCAGACTGCAAAATAAGCCCTGTGGAGCTGGTAAAGCTACGCTAGGAACAAAGACGATGGTAACAACATCACTGCACAGGGTAGCAATTCTTGCTCTGTTGTCGTCCCTTAGCACAGTTTCGACATGCCAACTTGCCACCGGTGCACCCCACAGTACGCTATGATCAAGTTCTGTGAAATTTACAGAAAGCAACAACGGGAGAGGAAGTAGGTTGTATAGGCATATCTAGTGCATGCTGTACAGATAGCTTCCTGCCTTATTATAGCCTGGCCCCTCTGTTTTTAACCCTTCGTCACCCAGCACTTATGGCCCTATTTGTGTTATTGGCATGTGCTGCAAACCACCAAACACATTTCATACTCTTGACCCTGCTAGATTGTTTTGGCCCATTAAGTTGTTTGATTCAAATCGGCAAGCTTTTAGAAGACATTTCTGCAATAGCCAACTTTTTCTTGTTCTTCACGACATGCACCTTGACTGCAAAATCCCCCTATGATGCTTTTGTTCTTTGCTTTGAAAAAGCATGCGATTCCCCTATTTATGTGAGGCTGGTTTTCTTGTGCTTTAACTTGCATCCAATAGCTCTAAACTGGATCCAAGCTTAAACAGCCAGCCTTCGGCAGATTTCCCTTGCCAATTCTTATGTATCTTGCCTTTTCCTGCAATCTCGGACGTCCGCCAAGGAACTCCTTTGGGCCTCAGCTTTTCATTACTTGCATTATTACCGTCCCTTCAGTGTTTTGTCATATGCCTTCACTGACAGCCATATGGGGTGTGCCATATTGCAATCAGTACCAGCATTTCAGTTGAAAACAACAATTAGCATGCCCTGCATTGTCCTGTTTGCTAATGTTACTAAGAATGCAGTACTATTGTTTTTTATTGTCAGCATTACATTTTGACAACTTATAAGGACTTCCGATAAAGGTATATTCACTGTATACTGGTTCAAATACCTAATAATCCTCATACACCCACCCACAACCTAGGATATTTACACCATGACATGTTGTTAGTATCACCGTCTTCCAAGTTACTTGCATTCAATTCCCCTGTGTGTCATCAACTTGGGTATTCTAATGGCACATGGCACAAATCTAATTTAACTAGAATCCTTGAGTTAGTTCAGTCCTGAGCCGCTTGTTTTATTTTCTCAGGCCATTTTTGAAGGTCCAGTGTGACAGCACTAAAAGTGCATATTTGAATGTCTTCATCTTATGCAGGTTTTTTTTGCTCCTTACCAACACGTCCCCAACTAATCAGTCCCAACTTGTAGTCTCTCGTGCACTAGGTGCACTAACACTCTTGTGCCTCATTTAGCTCATATGCCACTGAATTTCAAGATTTGTTTTTGTTCGTGCCACAGAAGGCTGTAACAGTCTCGCATCCCACAAGGCTGTGTATCTTACTGTCCTTCGAAGTGGTTACTACAGAAATCATGCTATAAATTACGAACTCACTGAGCTCCTACCTGGCACACCATTTTAAAGCTCGCTACTAAACTAACGTCATTTAGGACCACTGAGGTGTGATAAATATGAAAACAAATAGATCTGATATAGTGCTCAGTCACTCGGTCACCTCGGCAAACCAGTACAATGCTCTCTTATGCATAACGTGTTCACTGAGAACTTTGTTCATAATTTATTTCAAACTATATCGGGGCAGATTTACACAATAGTAGCATTTGGGCTAACTTTGCACAAGCCAGCTCTAGCTACCTACATTCGCTCACTGCAAAGCTAAACATGCATTAGTGCACCCACCTGTTGTTGACCAGGCTTCTCTTTGTGCTTGTCTGTTCTGCTCAGCTGAGCAACACACTGACTTCATGATGTGGCTCAGTGAGAATTCTACATGTGTATGCTGATGCATGTAACTTGTATATAGTCACATGTACTAAGGATAGTATTAACTGGGCAATTGGTTGAGCTTAAAAGCTCTCATCATCAGATTGCAGCAAAGAGATAGCAATAAAAGACAAAAGTCATCACTGCCTTTCTGTTTTTCTTCGTCATCCTTCGGCCTGAATTCAACTTGTTTTTTTTCCAACTTCCTTATGACTACTGATGGCTCAGTTAATTCGTTTCCTTGCAACCCAGACTGGCAGTGGAATAAGGGTATTTTGCTAAGAAATTGGTAATTAGTAACTAGTACGACATTATTCTATATATAACAAGTGGTGCGGATATCGATTAACAAATACAGATTCTCTCTTTTGCTTGCTGCTTTGGGAATCAGAGTTGCCCTTAAAATTTCTCATATTATTTTTTACTGATCAGAAAGGACGTACCTTCAAGATTGCTGTAGAGCTTTACTGGAGAACTTAAGCATCTATGGCCCACACATACTTCAATGGCTTATTTTTCAATTCATTCTGTCCCGAGACATCATAGCTCTTATTTCTGAAAATTAACTTTTTCGCATTCTGCTTCATATGATTGTGTTTGTTTGAGGTAACTGCAAAATATGAAGCAGTTCCCGTTCCCTTGACTATACAAAGCATTCTATCCTAGTCTCCGCCAATATTTGCTATGTAAACTTTCCAAATCGGTTCTTGCATTTCCTTAGCCTCTAGGCCAGTGTACTTACTCCCTTATCTAATTATGTATGGATTAATGAGGATGGCACATGTATACTTTTCTGAAATACGGAGCAACCACTTTGTTTTAAATTTATGGGACAGTTAAGAATGCTTTGTGGTCATATGCACAATACGCCACCTTGTTTCTGTGCATGTCAACATTGATTGGCTCTCAACAGAACTTTCGACACTTGTTTACTATGCTGCATACTGGTTTGCACAATGTTCACTGCAATGTCACCTCAGGAAGCACTGGTAAAAGGAAGCGGCCTGCCCACTGTCACTGCAGAACAAAAGCGTGCACTTTAGTACAGTGATGCGCACCATATCCGCTTTGAAGCCACTGAGTAGTATTTCTATTTCGATTTTCGTAATGGTGTGAAAAACATGACGAAAAAAAATCAGAAAAGAAATCAGTGTTATTGCGTCGTCATTTTTCTGTGATATTGTAAACACCTGCAGTTAACACTGCTCTTCCATATTAGTAAAGGTTGGGAACATTGTAATTTCCTCATGTATAGATGCATTCATATCTGATGGTAACATGCTAAAATATGCTGATTTTTTCATGCATGCATAATACACACATACACATACACCTTTTCTTTAATGAGAGACAGTGGCGTGTTTGATGTCATTTGATCACACATACTATGATGTGGATAGAGTAGAAGTGCGGCGGGAGTGAACAGGGACACAAGAAAAATGATATACAGGTGATGCTGGATTTCCCACAGCTGAAGAACCAAGCTGGGCAAAAATGATCTGGTTTGGTTTGGTTTGGTTTATGGGGTTTAACGTCCCAAAGCGACTCAGGCTATGAGAGACGCCGTAGTAGAGAGCTTCGGAAATTTCGACCACCTGGGGTTCTTTAACGTGCTATGACAGAGCATTGTTAAAGGCTGTGAACAAGCAGTCCACATCAGCAGCAGCAGATGCCCTCTCTACAGATGCAACAACCAATCTTGTCAAGGTCACCTTGACGTCAGAAGCAGTAGCATGGACTAAGCCTCGGTACTATTCCCTTTTATCTAAGAGCACACAGAGGCATCTGCTCTACGTCACCTCTTGTGTAGGACAGTCCAGCATACGCTGTTCGTGATATCGCTTTGGACAGTTGGCAGTATCAGTGAGGTGTTTGTTGCGGGTTGTCTCTTTTTGTTTCATGTTAACTATGCGTATCTATTCCCACAACAAATATTTTTGTTTGCATTGAATTGGCATCTAAGCTCAGCCAACAACCAATGTTCAGTTTTGGTTTTTGGCTGTCAGAACATGTTATCACCGAACACTATAGTCAGATTCAATTTAAGTCTGCAGTGAAGCTCTGCCATCTGGACCGCCGCACAGAATTCTTCCGCGCCAAAAAAAGTAGTCCGCTGTTAAAACTTTTATTGTATACTACCATAAGAAGCTTATTACAAGAAAAAATGATAAGCGCTAGAATTCTGATACCTGGATAGATTAATAAAGTCAAACATCGAACAACTTATTTTGTTTACTGTTATTGGTTAGTGGAGTAATACAGGATGCCTCGGGCCATGACCGAGTGCTAACAACTGCTGTTTCTTTTAAAGGGTCCCTGAAAGGGGTGTCTGAGGTTGGCAAACAAATACTTGCATTATGTAGAGCGTAGGCCACTGAACGTTCATGCCGCGTACAATACATCAAAGGCGAGTAGATAATTTACAATACATTTTCAAAAACTACCTCTCCCGAGCCTCGCGGCGACCAGCGGCGGTGAACTTCCGCCCGAATCCGTACTCATTACGTCAGTTTGTACTCTTTACGTCACAAGTGCTGGGCTATGATTGGTTCGCGGTGCCAACGTGAAATCACGCATTTAACAAACTAGAAGCTCTAGATACTTCACACTCTTACTCTTTTCGGAAACATTTCGCATTTCAGCAAGCAGAGTTGTCGTTTATATGCATGTTTACGCAGTTATTGTGTGTTCGGTGTCAGAAATTAGTACTGCACTTCCGGTTTACAATGTTTTCGTCTGCTCGTGCCGCTTGTGTCACTCCGCCGGCGCCGCCGTCGAACCGAATCGAGAATCGAGGTGCGATTTGGAGTCACCGCACTACTGATTTCTGTCGCGACCTCCGTCGCATGCGCAATCAAATTGGACCGGCCGTGCTGTGTCGTTGGTTGCAAAGCCAGGGTTCGGCAAGATGTTGCCCTTCGGCACTGTCTGCCGAAAGATGGAAGTGAGCGAGCCGTCGTCGTCGTCAGGATTCAGCGCTCGATTTCTGAACGGCGTGTCCTTAAAAGCTTGGCCGACGCGCTGCACCGATCGTCGCTTGCGAACTGCCGCCCCACTACAAGCAGGGAGACACGGAGCGGTGAGCATCGCTGCGCCGGCCTACCCAAGCTCCGCTCACAACCGGTGTCGCACTTCGCCGCCGTGCAGCAATGCCTGAGCGCTGCTTGGGATGGTGTACAAATATCACAAGGCAAGATCGCCTTGTTATCAGAAATACTTCTCGAGCAGCCACAAAGCACGCCTGCTTATGTTGCGAGCTTTCGGCAACGGCACCGCTCGCGGGCGCTCAGGGCGACGAGCTCTGCTGCTGCCTGGCTGCCGTGGTCGTCGCTAGGCCTATTGCCTCTTTGGCATCGAAGCTGCAGCGGCCGGCGCTTCGGAAGTCGCCTGAGCTATAATACAAGGCTTACTCTACACATCGCTTTGCAGTCAACAGCATCATCTCACAATAAAATAATAGTATGGTCACTTTCCGCGACTCCTTCTGCAGCGAAGCGAGCGGGCGCCAGGCGAGCCGGACCCCACGTCGGGTCAGCGGCAGCTGCGAGACGGTTGTGGCAAGAAATTTGCTCGTATCACAGTCGTTACCTTTACCAGCAGCTCAGTATTGGTCAGCGATCCTCAAAAATGACACATTTTTCACATTTCTTATCCCAGGGTTTATTATTTACGTCAAGAACACACTTTAGCTCGTTTTTATGTCGCCGGCAGACGGGATCCAGGCTGGCCGGCCGGCCGGCATGCTCGGCGTACATCACGTTCGCACAAGAAAATGCAAAACAGCCATGATACCAGCGAGGATGCTTCCTAGATTCGAGCAACGAAAATATGTCTGTGCAAAAGTGGATCTTTCGGCAACGACACCGCCTGCGGCAACGCCGCGCGACGAACTGCGCGCTGGTCCCAGGCTGCCCTAGTCGTCGCTAGGCCTATCTGGTTTCGCATTGAAACCGCAGCTGACGGCGCTTCGGAAGTTGCCTGCGCTATAATAAAAGGCCTACTATTCACATCGCTTTACTGCGAACTCGTCCCATAATAAAAGATATGTTCGATTTCCACGATGCCTTCAGCAACGGAGCTAGCAGACGGTAGGCGAACCGCACCAAGTAGCAGCAGCACCAAATCGGCTGTTGGATGAAATTTGCTTGTATCGCAGTCATCACTTTTACCAGCAACTCGGTATTGGCCAACGATCGTCAGAAATTATGCATTTTTGACATGCATCTATCCAAGGGCTTGCTATGGACGAGAACAAACAATACTAGCGCGTTTTTCAGTCGCCGGTGGCCGGCATCAAGGCTGGCAGGCCGGTCCGGCGTGGCTCGGCCCCGAGCGCCCTGAGCAGCGCGCTGTACGGCATCATGACGCTGCCGCTCTCCGCACTCGTATTGGCTCCCGCTTCCCGTCGTTGCGTTTTCTGCACGCGGCTTGTCGTAGACATCCAGCAGGTTGGACGCAGGCGACGAGCTGCGATCGGTTGTTACGACGTCGTTCACAACGGCGCGCCGCAGCGAATCGCACACACTTTTCGCACATGTGTCCCCGCCTTAAGGCTGAAATCCCATTTCGGCACTCATCCGCAAAAGTCGTTCCTTCAGCTCGGGGTCTATAGTACGAGAGAAGCCGCAGCGACGGTTGCGAGACACAGGTGAACATAGCAGACAGCGGGAAAGCGAGCGAGCGAGCGAGCGATCGAGCGCGTCAACCGGAAGTAAACAAACCGATCTCGTCGATGACGTATTTGTGGGCGGAGCATGGTCCCGGCCTGTAATCTTTATTTTTTTATGGTTCGCTCCGGTGTACGAGTTGAGAGGGAAAAGGCTGGTGGTCATTTTTAATAGCCATTATCTCTGGTTCCGCACAAGGTAGATCAAAAATTTTTGCGGTAGGATGATGGATCGTTCAGTGTCTATCAATACTTCGACTTCTCTTTGCCTACATGGACACCGTTTCAGGGACCCTTTAAGTTTTATCCTACTATACATGAGGTACGCGGTATGTGAACCAGAATCATAAAATTTCAGTCACAGCAATTTCATCTTGTTCAGATGTTTGATGTGTGTTCCACAAGGTCACCATCCTCAAATCTAGCAAACCATTGTCATGAAATGCACCATTATTTTTTTACTTGCAGTTATGTTGTAGGTTGGCAGCCAACGTCTGTGTTAAAGTACCCCACTCAGGATGTCGGTTTGCTTCTGCAAACAATGGAAACCCACTAAAAGCATGTGTTTGATTGCACAGACGGTGACCAGTTGAAAATAATAACAGTCATATTCACCCGACATCACTGCTATCATTCAGCAGCACAGAGAACCCTACGCAACGTCGTATAGGCTTGCGCCTACGCTTACGCTGCTGCTGAATGACTGCGTCGGCAGCGACGAACTGCGCGACTAATGGCCAGTTCACCCTGTTTGTGTTGCCCATGTAAGCAGTCAAAACCTCTACAGCCGAGCTACTCATCTGGTAGCTGACGAGAGGCGCGTACAAGAGCAAGAACTTCAAAAACCACGCCATGGCTATGCCGAAGTTCAGCCTAAGTGCCGGTCGCCGAGGAGCAAGAAAAGACCACGCTTTCGCGCCGTCTAGGTTGCCAACAGGAGCATGCTATTGGACAGACGGCAATCCCGGGCGCGCCAATCGGAACGCTTTAAACCATCCGCCTCGTCCGCCAGCTCCAAAATGATCGTACAACACCCATTCCGCCCCACGCCCGAGCGAAGGCCGAAAGCGAGCGGTTCGCTCGCTGGCGGATCCGCCCAAAAACGATCGTACAACGGCCTTTAGGCCGGTATACCTAACGGCGTACCGTGGCACTGCGCGAGGCGGCGTAAAACGACCGCAAACATGGCGCGCTTGCCGTGACGACGCTCGCGCCGTCTGGTAGCGCGGCCTCAGTGAATACCTCCTATAGTTACCTTCAATGTTATGCCGCCTGGCCGTCTTTGAAAGTTCAGGGTAAGCCTTTCTAAATGCAGGAACACCCCAGGCTTGCGGGTGGCTCGTTTTGGAGAGCGTTTAACACCGCTCCAAAAACACGGCAACGGCAGCAGCGTGTTTACATTTGCCTGTCTTGCAACTGCAGCTCGCGGCTACAAGCTGTATACTGGAAGATAGCTACATGAAAAAAAAAATGAGCGAGATTGCAGTGATGACAGGCATTAGATAGAAATATTTTTAATTTGATCATTTTCAGTGGCGCAGTGATGCTTGTCTGCGCAATGCACCGGGCTGCTACTTCGCTCCCGTCGCACGACCCCACCTCTTTCACAATGTGTGCATGGCCTGCTTCAAAAAGCTTCGTTCCTTTCCTGACGTTCGCTCCTCGAAAGAATTTTTCAGCCTCATGAATGAATAGGTCGAAATCCCGTCTCTAAGATCAGCGGCAGCCGCTAGCAGACGCCATTCCTTCGCAGTCGCGGGGCGAGCCTTCCTGACAGGGACGAGGAACTGGCCGCGCGGGGGAGCTGAACGCAGCCTCGACGGTGGCGGTGCCTGGCGGGTGCAGGGTGCTTATACATATGAGTTACAAAGCTTACTGCTGAAACAACGACTGTCCGCTGCTCGGCAATAACTACCGTAAGTTGGGACCTTGGGTGCTGCAGTGGACTTAGGTTTTTTTTCTTTGCCCAGGTGTGCGCATTGCAGAGCTCTCATCTGGCCGTAATTTGTTCATAGGCACTGACCCATGCGGTAACCCGACCTCCTTTATCCCAGGTCTTGAACTGCACAAACCCGGCTCAAGCCCGGAAACGACGCGAAAACCAAGTGCGCTTTTCGGTAACGCCAGAGGATTCTTGTTTCTATCATGTACTTTAAAGAGCCCAGCGTCGGAAATCAAGCATGTGGCTTTTATAATTTATTTTTTTTGTATGCATAGCATCAGGCATGGTAATGTCTTTGACGCCCAAGGAGATATCCAAAACGGCAATATTTTATGTTTTAATTTGCGCCAGAAATTATTGTTTCATGCTGATGGTGGTAGTGAAGTTCGCGGTCCTGTGCATTGTTTGTCGCGTCCGGGTTCGCGATAAAGGAATGTCCATTGAGTTTTTTTTTTCTGCCCTCCGCACAACTGCAGGGAGGGGGATGAGTCACATTAGCGCCGTGTGTTGTCGTCCTTTCTGTGTCCTCGTCTCTTTGCGCTACGGTTTTTACGTTTCACACTGGCTGCCCAGCGGTATAAGGGGAGCGGGATGGCAACGGATTCCGAGAATAAGGGAAAGGTCAAACACCCTCCGGGAACATATACGTCAGGTCGCATACCACTGTGCACGTTCTTGCGGAAAGGCGGATCCTCGTCGTGTAGCTTTTGTCCCATGTCTATGGCAGCACGCGTTGACAACTTGAGGCGCGGTCAACAGGACATTGCCACGCTAGCTACAGGCGTGAAGACAGTCGGTACTGAACAGATGGGCCTTGAGGTGACTTTCCCCGAACCTGAGTTTACCAGAGGTTGAAACAACCTGCACCGTGGGAAATCGAGAATGTTTGCGAAGCTCGCGGGACGAAGGGAGAAACCTCCGAAATCTTGATGGTGGAAAATGTACATATTTGTGCAGTGTTTGTGGAGGTGAGTTATCTTCTTTACGAAATCTCTGATTGGCTGTGTTGTCTTTTTACAGTTGTTGATTGGCGACGTTTTCCTTTCCCCAATGATTTATTGGGTTGATGTTTGTGGAGTTACCTGATTGGTTACTGTCTCCACCGACGGCAAGGTCATAGGGTTTAAAATCAAGTGTTTGGGCGGGACCGAGGGCTGGTTTCGTCACGTAAAGCTACTGGTCAGTCAAATGTAAACAAGTTTTCTCCTTGCTTGTATCTTTCTTTGTTTTATTAATTGGTAATAAAAAGTTAACCTCTCCAGAAGCGTCCTCTGGCAACGTGATCGAGCAATATCGAATCTGCAAGACGTCAAGCACCCTTCAATAATCATCATCAACGTAATTTACCTCTACAAGATTGAGAGGGAAACTCAACTGTGATGAAACGTTGCGGCGATTTTCGGCAGTGGATATGAGGTGGCAACCAAATTGCCGGACCTTTTTTGATTGGTTGGACGTACAGTTCGAAATTAATTTTTATGTACTCGGGAAAGGGATATAAAATAGAATGTGTCTGAGTATTGTCACCGTTTCACTCGAGAAAAAAAAACTACAGAAGAAAAGCAGTACACGCGACTGAAGGTAATAAGAATCAAGCTAGGGCGACAGTTTTCGTTTCGCTTAAAAGTATCGTGCAAGCGAGTGCTGCTAAGGCACTGAAGAAAAAAACATACGACGCCACAGCCAAAAATGTGACCAGAAGAGAACAGAAAACTGACGGCGGCGGGCGGAAGGTGGGCCAGGAGCTTTTCACAAACAATTCGAAGGGTGCCGACATATTCGACTCTGGACTGTGCTCGCAGCACAGGAAAGAGTTGAATATTAAGCTCCCCCACGCTCTCCCCGGAGTCCAAAAAAAAATGTTTTTTCTTTGGTCATGAATAGGCTCTCGTCAGCGTCATGTAAGCAGAACTACACCGTTTGGCAATATGAGCAGGTGGGGGCTGCCCTGGCAAGTCAACAACTCAAAAGAAAACATTCGACAGAAGTCTGTCTGGTTGGAGTGCTGGCAGAAGGGGTGCTGGCAACGCACAAACCGACCAGCTCTATCGGTCGCCTGCTCCCCCGCCCAAAAAACCGGCAGCCCAGAGAAAAGGCCCAGGGCGTCGTGTACAAAATTCCGTGTTCCGTCTGCCCGGCGTCCTGCATAGGGGAAACGAAGAACTTCGCGGAAAGGATGAGCCAACACAAAGCGGACGTCCGTCACATGAATCGTCAAAGCAGCGCCGTGGCCGAACACTGCGAAGGGTGTGACCATCCAATTGACTTCGACAGCACCATTGTATTGGAAACGGAAGCTAACCCACGCAGGAGGCTTCTACTCGAGTCGTGGCACATTCAGCAAACACGAGAGAATGTTAATCGTTCCCTGGGGACTCTCCCCTCATCCTACGTCCATGGGCTGCGACCATTGACCCGGAGGTCCTCCACGCAGGGGCTTAAAAAGCCAAGCTGCGCTCGCCCGTAGTCACACCCGTGAAGAAGGGGCCGAGCCGGTCCCGAAACGTCGTGTTTTTTCTGTATTTTACTTGGTTGGCGTCACTTACCTTCTCCTAACAAGTCAACAACTACATACAAGTTTCCGCTGCATGTATGCGAGGCTTGGTTCTCATTTGTGCCGCCTAATCTTCGGCATTTGGCAAGTGAAACCGAAATGAGCTCGTGAAATGCGATTTTGTTCATTTTTCGTGTACAGCAAGGGAATTAACTTCTGTTGGCACGCACCGATTTTAGCAATCTTACCCTAACTGATATCTGGACAGCATGAGGCATCATTTGAAGCAGATACTATGATTTCCACCAAGAACTTCTGGATAGCGCTTTTTCCCAGTAAAGTCGTATCATTTCAGATTGGCTCAAATTGGCTAACAAGTGAGCTGCATATTCATTCTTCCGAGAACGACGTTGGAGAATAATCGGGTGCAAAGTAAGCACCCCCTATTACTACGCGGATGCGCATGTGGTCTCCGCATGCACTGGCCTCAAAAACACCGCGTTGGTTTGTAAAACTTCCTTCAGACAGGGATTATGGGCAATACAGAAAACGTACTGCCTGCAGACATGTACAGTACACAGATCGGTCACACATAGTAAGCTTAGTAGGTTTTGTAAATGGATTGATAATGGCAACCTCCCCTAGCATCGTTATTACGCGGGGAAATCCTCTACTTGCGACCCATTCCAGCCATTTTCCTTTGCGTGAGGAAATCACTTGATCTTTTGAAAAACACGCTCCATTTTCCATGCCGCGAAAACTATTCATAATCGTCACTTGACTCCAATGAGTTGATGCAGAGTCACGGACACGTCATTGTCAAGGAAGACCATATCTTGGTAATTAGACACCATCCAAGAATATTGTCAAGGCAAACTCATTATTATTACTTGCACACCGTCATAGGCACACGCACAAGGGAAGGAGGTGCGCCCCCCCCCCTCCCCTTCCCCCCTAATCGCCAAGTCTGCCCCATACATTTAATCTGTCGGACCTATTCGGTCATTGTTTACAGTGCAGTGCTACCGCCAAGCAGGTTTTTTAACGGCCAAAGACCTCTGATGTTGCGTTCCAAGAACTGTTTACTTGCCAGGTCATTTTGGAGGCAATCTTTCCAGTTTCTTTTTTGCTGTGACAGTAACCAAAAAACAAGTCTGTCATAGTTTCTGTGGTCAAGAGAGAACGGAAATTACTCCGGAAGCGCGATGCTACATCAATGCTTCAGCGACGCAATGACTGCCTTCCTCTGCCGGTACTCACGTGGTGAACAAGGGAGGGAAAGCCTCAGGGTGTTTGCGAACGTTTCAAAAAGAGGACTGTCTTCGTCTGGGTGGAGACAAGACCTCTTGTGGAGACGCTGGCAATACTGTGAATATTTCCCCTCACTTGTTCACATTTTGAGCGTCAAAAAAACCAGCCGCTTATCCTCACTATACCCTATATTCCTCTGGCGATGTTACAGATTAAAATAAAAAACTACACCTCTATAATATCCTGTATATTTAGCAATTCCATCACATGGAAATAAATGTTTTATAATCATTCCTCATATTTGCTCTCCGTTTTGGCGGCAGGGGCCTAGGTGAGAGGTAGTTGGGGTGGGGGGCGGGGAGGAAGGGGGGGCACTGCGCTAAAACTTGGCTCATTCTCATGGAGAACCCTGCGCACGCCTATGGACACTGTTCAAAAACTTGTCTAAGCATCTCAGCTGCTCACGCTATACAGGCAATCGTCGTCTCAGCAGCAAGCGCAGGAGCACAGGTGCGTAGCATTTGGGGCATGGAATATGCGTGATGAGTGACTTCTTTCTTCGAGCATCGAAACTGCAAATTGGCCAAATAGCCCGACAAAGCATGGGCAGCTCACCACCACATCTTTGCGACTCAGGATAATGTTAGGGGAGCTACGAGGACAGTCGCCGCGACAGTAAATCTCTCATCCCCTCCGTTGTCAGCAAACAAGGAAACAGTACACTGAACGTAAATGCGAGTGAGCGGACATGAGTATGAGTGTGAGTGGAAATGAGTGTGAGTGATTGGTTGTGAGTGCGAGTGGTCATCAGTGCGAGTGAGTGGTTGTGAGTGTGAGTGAATGGTTGTGAGTTGTCATGAGTGCGAGTGTGAGTGAGTGGCTGTGAGTGTGAGTGGACATGAGTGTGAGTGCGTGTGAGTGGTTGTGAGTGCGAGTGGTCATGAGTGTGAGTGAGGGGTTGTGAGTGTGAGTGCGAGTGAGTGGTTGTGAGTGCGAGTTTGAGTGAGTGGTTGTGAGTGCGAGTTTGAGTGAGTGGTTGTGAGTGTGAGTGGTCATGAGTGCGAGTGTGAGTGAGTGGCTGTGAGTGTGAATGGACATGAGTGTGACAGTGTGTGAGTAGTAGTGAGTGCGAGTGGTCATGAGTGTGAGTGAGCCACCGCTCATGGTGCCGAGGTATGCTCTCTAGGGGCCATCTTGAAGTAAAGTGGCGACATTCCTGAGTTTACTCAGAAGAGGGTACTGCTTCCACAAAGAATGTGAGAGTGTCGCCTGGGAACGAGACCTTTTGCTGGAAAACAAGCTTACAGAGAAACTGACTTACAGATTTCTGCAAATGGTCCATTGGTGGCTCGGCAAGCGTCCACTCTTTAGAGAGTTGTGTGTGTGAGTGGTTTAGGGGTGAAGACAAGTGTGTGAATGCGTGTTTGCGCTTTTTTTTTAGGTGAGTGCGTCCTCAAGGGCAGGTGTTTTCTGGCATGCATGCGAGCCACAACAAGGGTCGTCGAGAGCACCCGTAGATTTTGTTTATTTGCAACATCATTTTCGGCGTTTTTTTTTCTGAAATAGAGGTGAAGGGGGACAATTGAAATAAAAAGTAACTAGTAACATGACACCTCACGTTACCGGAAAATGTTAACGCAAGTACGTTACTAAGTTACCGAATAAAGTAACGCGTTACCGACAACACTGGTCCCATGTGGTCGAAATTTTTAGGAGTCCTCCACTGCAGAGTCCCTCATAACCTGAGTTCATCTGGGACGTTAATGATGATGATAGATTGGCCCAAGGGCACCCGTGGCCAAAGAGCGCATGGCACAAGGTATTTGCTTCTACTCGAGGTGGAGGCAAAAACCCATCTCCCAAGCATTTCACCCTGAATAAGCCGAGCACCAGACCAGGGGAAAGCTTGTACCCATTGTATAACCGGTGGGTACCCGGCGGCACTGGGGATCGAACCTCGCACCTCCCGCATACGAGGCGGATGCTCAAACGACTAGGCCACCGCTGCGGTCTTTGGGACGTTAAAGCCCATGAAGTAAAGTAACTTAACTATTGGGAGATTTTGCAGACATGGCAATCCGCCTTCTTATATGACCCATGTGCACATGCGCATAGATATGACTGGAAGCAATCTAGTAGATATGACGGTAAATACAAGGGGGGGTGCTGCGCACAAAAAGACAAGGACAAGAAGATAACACAACAAGCGCAGAATATCAACACAACAAGCAACACAACAAGCGCAGATAACACAACAAGCGCACAACATGCGCTTGTTGTTTTATCTTCTTGTCCTTGTCTTTTTGTGCGCAGTACCCCCCTTGTATTTACCATGATTGACGGACTAGCCCAACAACGTACGCTCTTAAGATATGACGGGAAGCAATCTGCACACAGTTAATCAGTGCCGTGCCATGCGTAGCGCACTAAAGACAACGAAAACGATCGCTGCAACGAAGTATTCGCAACCCATTGAACTGATTCTTCAAAAGAAAAAACGAAATTCACGGTAAATATTATCCGTCCTGCTTATCAACGTAAGTAGCTAATTATCATGAAGCTTGTCGAGACCGTCAGCAAGAAAGGACGCCACCGATCGGGCCAGTAGGACTACTGAACAAGACTGATCCGGCGTCAAGGTTCTTCTAGCTGGTCGAGGTGGATCTTCCTGGCTTTTTCCCGCAATCGACCTCCGGAAACAACTGCAACATCGTGGCGATGGACTACCTGACCTTCTAGGCCGAAGCGTAAGATCTGCCGAATGGCAGAGTGGCGGAAGTCGGGAGACATTACAGCTATAGCTATACCCAGTTGAAAACTAGAGTTTCAGTCCGGTGTGCGTATGTTTAACACTGAAGTGACCTTTGGGCTTAGTGGTCTCACAGCAACAGCCTTCTGTGAGATGCGATGCATACTTTGGCCATGGCCAGTGCGATGTTGACTTCAAATTAAACCCCGGTCGTTTCCAAAATATTGCCCATCCCAACCCCCAAATTTAGCTGACCCCATCCCTGATATTTGACCTTTATCAATTTGTACCAAAATCGATGCCCAGGGTAATTTGAATGCTCTCGATACGATGCTATTCTCCAAATTTGACCCTCGCTACTCCTAAGTCTGGCCCACCCCAAAATTTAAACCTTCCTCGATTTGGACAAAAATCGATGCCCAGACAATTTGACTATGGGCTATGATGGTAATATCCAAATTTGACCAAGGTCACTTCCAAAATCTGGCCCAGCAAGCCCCCGAAATCTGACTTCCTTCAATTTCGATCAAACCGTGTCAAGCCTAATTTGACCTCAATCGTTCCGTTGGTTTGATCTTTGAGAGGACCTGACATTTGAACCGAATCCAGAGCATTTCGTATTTTTAAACGACATGCTCTGGATTCGTGATAGCGATATTCACGTGATAGACTAGCAAGAATAGCTATCGCTCGATCATTCGATGCAACATAGTTATATAGCTGTTAGCACGTTTATTACAGGGGACGGGTAGAACAAGCCTGGAAACGCATTATCGTCGGTAACAGAAACTTTTCAGATGCAGTTTTTGAACAAAATTTAACCTTGGTTCCTGCATCAAATCCACAGTTAGCGCACACTTCGTCGCTCCATAGTCTATATTTCTTGTTTTACAACGAGAACATTACACGCCAAGTCAGGAGCAAAATCAGTCATCCGATCTCACAGAATTCTTCCTAAGTGACGCGCAATTAAGATATGAAGCAAAAAGTGGTGAGGCATCAAAAGCAGGTTTGTTACCTTTCTGTTCGAAAAGCGAAAACTTAAGTCAAACCAGACGTGTAGATGCTTGGACTGGTCTGATCATAATTCGGGGAAAAAACATAGCGCAAAAAAGACGAGGACACACAGCTTTAACTTCTGTTAGCACACTGCCGCGTCTGTCATTGCATACCCCTTCTCAAAAAATGTGCGGTTTCAACATTGCGCGAAAATTGCTTTACAGGTGAAATAATTGAGGCTAAATGGATTACACTTTTGACAACTGACAGTGTAAGTAGCCCTTCTGTGACGGTGTTGATAAAGGAGCTTGCGTATGCGGGTGATATACTTTGCGAGCGCAGTGTACTGATGGTAGAACTGTGATACAATGGTACAAAAACCACCCGTCCTTTATGCAATAAATCATTGTTGGAAGTTGGCGCTGTGTGTGTGAGGCCGTCTTTTAGACGCTTCATTTTTTCCCCTCAAGTTAAACGCGGTAGACACCTGCTTTTCTCCATGCATTGCTCACCATTGTTCTCAGCAGCTCTTCAGGTGGGAAGTCCTCCCAGCCAACGTCCTGGTCTTCAAAGCGGCGTCCGTCACGTGGGCAGGTGTGGACGCCGTCCTTAGCACTCCGCTCGTAGCAAGCGTGGCACAGCGCGTGCGTGCAGGGCAGCAAAGCTGTCCTGTTGCGTACCAGTCCGCACGCGCTGCATACCCTGTATTCTGGAAGAGGCTCAACGAAGGCCAGTGGCTTCCAGTCGAGTATTGGCGAGAACCCGTCAAGCGTATACCGCCTTCCACTCGGAGCCATCGTTGACCGCGTTCCGTTGCTTCAACAAGGGCTGCTCGGAAAGCTACGCAGCTGCGGAAGAATGTACATGGCCAGTGGCCGAATCCACGAAAGAGTTCGCTTCGGAACGCGTTCGCTTTCTCTCTTGCCACCTCGCTCCATTGGTCGTGTGTCGTCACCGCTGGCGGTGACGTCACTTCAGGGAGGCGGGAACACGGATTTTGTTTACGTCACGAGACATGTCAATCAAGTGAAAGAACGCGTTCGGTCGCTGTGTGCGGAACTCTGAAAGTGGCGTTCGCTTCAGCGCGAGGAGAGACATGCCGGTACCTCCCGCCGCCCCGCTGTTGTTCGCGGTGCTCAGCGAATGTGATCGGCGGCCTCGGCGGTCGCGCGTAGATGATAATCCTTTCGACATGCCTGACGATGCTTTCCGAAGGCACTTCAGGCTGTCGAAGCTACTTGTACGCCAGCTATGCGAAGAGCTCAAACCCCGCCTTGGACCAAAGAGGGAAAGTGCGCTCACAACAGAGCGCGAAGTACTCTGCGCCCTACGGTTCTTCGCTACCGGGGGCTTCCAGGCGGCAATCGGCAGCGGGGCCGGACGATTTTGGCCGTCGCTCAGGCAATCGTGCGTATCGGCACGGAGAAAAACTGGGTGTCGTTTCCTTCGACTCCCGAGGAGAAGTCCCGCGCCAAGGCAGAGTTTTTGGAGCGTGGTCTCATCCCCGGCGTCGTCGGGTGCGTCGAACTCACACGAAAGCTTCACCATGTAGGTATGTTCCTCCATGAACTCAACGAGCACTTCACGCTGGCGCATCGAGACGTGCGGGCCCAGGTGACAACCTTTGTGCGTTGACATGACGACTAGTGAAATTGTCAAGCTGACAAGTGCTGACTCGTGAAAAGTCTCCCGCGCAAGTTCAAAGCGCCTATCGCCCTCTCGCGAACACAAAATAAAACAACACAATTGAGAGCGCCCTCTCGGGAACGCAAAAGAAAACAAACCAATTAAAAAGCATTGAAACCGTCTCAAAATAAATTCTATGCTTATTTTATAGGCTCTGAGTAATAAATTTGCAGTATTGTAGCCAAACGCATTCATTTAGAGGTTAATAACGCAAAGAAGTTAGCATATGGCCCCTTAAAAATACAAGCAACCGAGATGGGACCGCCCGACAAAGCCGATTGGCTGTTGCCTGTCCCTTTGTCCTCCCGCAGTGTTCCTCCCACCTTTCTCCCGCCGATGTAAATGTCAAGATGACGTCACGGCAAAGCGAACGCGTTCCAAAGCGAACTCTTTCGTGGATTCGGCCCTGGTTCATGCGCCCCTAGTTCACAAATCCGCCACCACGCGCCGCATGAAGTTGAGCTCCTCCTTCTCCTCTTACATTCCTCCTTCCTGGGTTGGGAGAGAGATGCCTGGATGGATGCATAGGAGCGCCCCCTTTGAAACGGGGTGGTGGCAATTGCCACCATGCTCAGCTTTTCTTCTTTATTTTTTTTGTTTACTGTGTTGGCAATTCTCATTAAGAATCGCCACTATCTTTACCTACGGTTTCCTACAATTCTAACCTTATGCCACATCTCTGCTTTTCAGCCACCAATCCTCCAATCGCTTTTTGCTGACTTCCACTGCAGATTTATTTACATGACCATTGTTATCTTTAAACCCTAGGGCCTCAGGACGAGTGACTGCGCCTGCATCGACATCCGGATGGATACCGTCACATTTGATTATGAGGTGTTCAATTGTTTCCACAGATCTACCACACACTGCACATGTGTCATCTTCTTCGTTAAATTTCTTTTTGTAGCTGCGCGTTCTAAGACACCCTGACCTAGCTTCAAAAAGTAGGGCACTGCCTCTTGAGTTATCATAGAAAAATTCTTAACTGATCTGCCTTTCCCAGCATCGATATAGTTCTACACTATGTTTCTTTTCCATTGAATTCATCCAATTTTTAACTTCCGCGTTTTTAACCTGTCGTTTAATGCTCTTTCTTTCTCCATCCTCATGACCTGCATACTTACTGGTTAGTTTTCTAGTTCTTTTCCGCCACTGTGAGTCAACGCTCTTTCTGTATAAATATTTAAATACCTTAGCTGCCCACCTGTTATCGTCCAATTTCCTCATGCGTTCTTCATATAGTATTTTACTCTTAGCTTCCCGTGCTTCGAGCGATGCCCAGCCCATATCCCCTTGTACTGCCTCGTTTGTGGTTTTACCGTGGGCACCTAGGGCTAATCTTCCAACCGCTCTCTGATTTACATCTAATCTCGACTGAACTTCTGCCCTTGAGCACAGAACCGCATTGCCGAAAGTAAGTCCCGGTCCCATTATTCCTTTCCAAATACCTCTTAGTACTTCATATTTGTTGTACCCCCATAATGCCCTATGTTTCATTATCCCGGCGTCTCTTCGTCCTTTTGACCTAAGAGCCTGTTCGTGCTTTTCCGTGTATATCTGCCCTTCGTTTAGCCATATCCCGAGGTATTTGTATGCGGCCATTTTGGGTATTTCGTGGTCTTGTATTGTAAGCACCTGGTCAGTTGTATCGTTAAAAACCATCACACCTGATTTAGTTGCGCTAAAACTGAATCCTAGAGCGTCTCCTTCGTCTCCACAGCAATTAACCAAAGTTTGTAAATCTTCCTGGCTATCTGCTAACAGTACAATATCGTCCGCATACATTAAACCCGGGAGTGGCTGCTCAACTACATTTCCGCCTTATCTGTACGACAGATTATAACCTAGATTACTTTCTTCTAGCCTTCTTTCCATATTTATCACGTAAAGCATGAACAGCAGCGGTGATAGAGGACAACCTTGCCTTAATCCTTTGTGCACCCCCACAGTTGTGGTGCTTTTTTTCCCTTCACATGTCATTTAAACTTCATTATCTCGATAGATTTCCTGTAGAAAATCAATTACGTCATGATCGATACCTAAATCTTTCAATATGCTCCACAGGAGTTCCCTGTTCACGTTATCGTATGCACCGCTTATGTCCAGAAAGGCTAAAAACAGAGGTCTGTTTTCCGCCTTAGCTATTTCTATGCATTGGGTAAGCACGAACAGGCTATCATCTAAACGCCTACCCCTTCTGAACCCATTCTAAAGTTCTCCGAGTATCCGATTACCTTCTACCCATGCCTGCATTTTTAATTTCACCGCCTGCATGGCCAGCCTGTACATAACGGACGTTATTGTAATCGGACGGTAGGATTTGATGTTCATCTTATCTCCTTTCCCTTTATAAATCAAATTCATTTTACTCTGTCTCCAGCTGTGCGGAATTTGCTGATTTGTTATGACTGTCTGCAATGCTTTTATCAGCGCTTCCTTGCTTCTTGGGCCAAGTGCATTAATCAGCTTAATTGGAATTTCGTCTATCCCTGCGGATGTGGTTTTAGGAATATTCGCTTCCGCCTTTTCCCAGTTAAGACTAGTCAGTTCTAAGCTGTTCTCTATTGTGCTGTCCTGTGTTGCCACCTCACTTGGGAAGATTACCCCATTGTCGTTGCTAAAAGACACAGCTATACATGATGTAATGTAGTTCACAGCATCGTCTCCCTCTAAACATTTTCCCTCAGCATCTTTAATCTGTTCCTGCGTTCTTTTATTTGTTTTTCCCAACCAGCTTATATGGTTCCAGAATTTTCTTGGCCCCCCTTTATTTGTCTCGCGAGCTTCAGCCAGCCATTTATCAGAGGACTGCTTTATCAGAGGACTCTGCACCAGCGCCACTTCTCCCCTGCCGGTCATTTTGGCGTTTCTGTCCGGGCACGTAACCGGCGGAGCGCATTGAGCCAGCAGCCTGTCGACTGGTACGCGCGTGCTGCTCGCGCAGCTGGCACTCTCTCTTTCATTGAGAGCACGTGCCGTCCTGCTCACGGGCACACAAAAGTGGTGTTGTCGCTCGCTGTGAGTCATGGCTGGAATTCCGCGACGTTCTAAGAGTGGACAAACTTGTGTCTGGGGCTGTCACAATAGTTCTTTGAACATCAACGGCCAAGGACTGCCCGTGGAATTCTACAGATTTCCTGGAGATGTCCTACATTCTTGGGGAACAAACATTTAATATTGAAAAATTGTTACGTACGGTAACGGAAATATTGAAGGAAATGGATGAGAACGAGAAACGGCAGGCCTCGATAACTGCTATGGGCTGGGCGAAGTAAGCTTTTTCCTGTTGCTAAACACGTTTGGTATGTTGCACGCGTAATATTATTTCTGAGCAGTTTTTGCTGTAATTAGCTAAGCATGCAGTGTTTAGTAAAGCTCGCGCTAACGAAACTAACTTTTTTGCGATTTTTTGTTTTGGAGACTGACAACAGCTAGCGGCATTACGCAGACGCGTGAGAGGCAAGGTCAGTGATCGCCTCAATGTTCCGACTTGTGACGCCTGGCTCAATTTGCGAAATTGCTTTACATGTAAAAAATTTCTAAAAATAAAAATAATCAAAATGTTTGCTTGCACATGAATGAGCGTTTGCATATGAGCGATGGCTCTGCAAATTGCGCGTGGGCTGTAATCGGCATTAAAATAAATATACCAACCGCTTATCTCCGTTGTAGCGATTGACCAAACTAGAGCATTTTTTCTCTCAGCCGTATATAGCAAGCAGCTGGTAGACGCATTTCGTGCGTGTTTTCGTTTTTTTCCTCAGCCTCGCGTGTCGCCTTAAGGCCAAAAATTATTTCCATTACTATTAAGCGAAACACGTAACAAAATCCTTATTATTTGGCCAAAAAACCTGCATGCACCGAACTGCTCAGCCACCCAACGAAATTAAGCATCTTGCGAAGATGGCCGCGCCAAAAAAAAATGGTATTTACCTCGAATTCCACGTCTTAAATGATCTCGTCATTTACTTGCGATACACATTTCGCCGTTACGGTACCGGCTTTTTCGTCAACAATCTGCTTCACGTAGTGGGCCTGATCCACTAGCAGTTCTTTTTTCAAGTTTGCGCAGCGAAAAAAAAAATTCACTGTCCACTGTTTCTTTTAACCTACATCTCAGAGCGTACTGCCCCGACAGAAAGAAATGCGAACAGCGCAGTGCCTAGGCGCTCCGCTGTTGGAATTTATTTTCGTCACGCTTATACTTGGCTCGCAACAGAAATACGCTAGAGACATCCGTGATACAATAATGTACCACTCTAGCGCATTTTTGTTACTACCGAGATAAAAACGCATTGAAGATAGATTCCGACTGCGTAGCGCGTGGGCGCCGTGCAGTCCGCATTTTTTTCTAGCGCCCCTGTACATTTCGCTAATCCTCTGAAGCTCGTCAGCGTTCAAGCACGAGGGAAAAATCTCGGGACTGCACAAAGAGATTTGCAGGCTGGTAAACACGTGCAAAGTACGTGCAGAACTGGCTTTTTTTGTCAGGAGAAAGCGCGCTGCCCGCGCAGCCAACGTTAATGGAACTAAACTAAGTTGCCAAACTCTCCGCCTTCTCCATGCGGCTGAAGCGGCCCGCAAATTTTAGCGCGAGGGGGCGCTGCCGTCGAAACAGGCTCCCGCTGTCCGCCGCTAGCAGACGCCGCAGGCCCGGCCGCCCAGCGTCGTAGCATGCAGCCTTCGGTAATGTTGAGTAACTGGCGTCCCAAATATCGCACTTACCGATGTTTATCGTAAAGACACCAGTCAGTTCTGAACCCTGTGCGGCGAGTATGCCACAAATCTTTGCTGCAGCAACTCGAGTGGTAGATCATCGCTGCCTAGCCAATGCTACCGTTGGCCGAAATTGCGGGCGGTCGTATTTTTTGAAAGGAGCGTGGTTATAAGAGTTTATTCACCAAAGTAGCATCCCAGGTAGCACACGGCAGCGGGCCAATATTGGAAATCCACTGGCAAAGCGTGGCCCTAACTAGGCCCAGAGTTGCCAGTGAGCATCCGATATTGGTTGTGCCACTCCTTAGCACATCCAACAATGGCCCTGGTTGTCCGTCGCTTTACCAGTATTGGCTGAGCCGTAATTAGATCCTGGCTATCATGGGCCAGGTTAGCCAGGATTGCCCCACTGTTTGCCATTGCTGGCTGTGCCATCATCGAATCCTGGCTATCATGGGCCATGTTAGCCAGTGTAGTTCCACTCTTTGCCAGAATTGGCTATGCCATTTCCGGGAGCTGGCTATATTGGCCTAGGATTGCCACCGCTTATCCAGTGTTCAAAGTATACTGGCAAACGTTGGTAAACATTGTGTCATCCATTAAAAACGGTTCAAAATTATTTTTATTGTCGAGTACCATATCGGCAGTTCATAATTTTCGAACGCGCTAAAACATGCGAGTTCAAAGATTTGGTTTTATTTATTATTATATTTTAACCGAACACTTTTGGAGTTTGTGAGCAAAGCTACCCATGATCCCGTTGGAAAAGCTGCACTCTGGTTGCGCAGTGAGCAGCAATAATACGTTTAGGAGAATTGCGATCGAAGTCCTGTTGATCAGAATTAACGTTCTGATTACACCCGAGACGCCTTCAACAAAAATTGTCAACAGGCGCCTTCAACAAAAATCAAATAAGTTTGATTTGATTGAATTTCTGGAATAAAAAAATCACTTTTTTTTATTCGCTCTAGGAATTCACTGCCGCAGTGCGCAGCTGGTGTCTGCTTCATGGAGATCGCGATACAAACGTAATAGATTAGCGCAAGTGCATTCGCTAAACCGAAATTTGCTCAGTTTTGGCAACGTCCAGAAACGAAGCAGTCGCTTCGTAATTTCGAATTATGCGTTGCGCTCGTGAAATATTAGGTGGGTGCTTCATAAACGCACGCGGACACGTGCTAAGCGATTCCTACGCTTCCCTACCTCGTGCCCTGTGATCGCGCCTTTAACGTGTTTTCTGATTTGCAATTTCCTTCCTTTTCTGCAAATCGTAGTGTTGGAAATTGTTGTTTTTGACCATTTTATTCTTCTGTAGCGTAATTTGCATTGGGGGCAATATAGCGCTTGCTCACGTCCTTGCATATTTACTCGCAAGTTTTTTTTTTCTTTCGAACATGACCTTTATTGATGAAAACCATCGAAAGTAGTTAGGAACCACAATTCAACATGCCTTTGTTTGTTTTTGCTTTTTTTGCGCGAAACTTCCACACCAACAAACAATTTGAAGATTCTGCGACGACCACTGAATAAATGGACTGACAACTGGCGTTAGACGCATGTTAACCTAGCTTGTTTGGCGTATGTACGGTACATGAAACTATGAAAGAGCGCGCATTCTGCTTGGATATTTTTTTTGCTTTATATTTTTGTTATTATGTGGTAACATTTTAAGCTATCTTGAACTAACAGAAGCCACATCATACGGCCCCACAAAATACGCGAGTGTCTGAAGTCGTTTTGGCGAAATTCATCTTGAAGCTCCAAGCTTTTCACTTCAAAATTTTCGGGCTTTTGCTGCAGCTTTGTAGCAATACTTTGACGCTTCCGTGTTTCCCATCCACTTGTTCCTTGTAGGTATTGCTTTCCGTACTGCCTGTGGCCATGTGACTCATTCTCCAAAAATTCCAAACCCTTTTCACGTGTTTTGGCCCCTTTCCCTCTCTCTTTCAAGTCTTCCCATATCTCCCCACCTGTTCTCCCGGCCGCGCCCTTTCTTTAGGTAGCGGGCTAACCCCCCACCCCGCGAAGCG
Organism: Amblyomma mixtum; assembly: GCF_055824585.1. NCBI lineage: Eukaryota > Metazoa > Arthropoda > Arachnida > Ixodida > Ixodidae > Amblyomma > Amblyomma mixtum. The sequence continues at coordinate 144,621,333 of NC_143021.1, forward strand.
CTTTTTTTTCTTTTTGGTTGTCACTTCCTCAAAGCTATTTTCCCTCGCGCGCAGCTACGCGCTTCGCTGTTCGTGCATCCTTCCACGATCTCCCTTCCTCCACCTTTCAGCTCGAGGACTTTTCTCGGAACCACAAAACCTGTGTAAAGGAAAATGACTCTCTCCCCTCCACTCCTCCCCCCCCCCCCCCAACCATCGTCTCCACTGCTCGTCTTGGAACCGCGCGAATCATCACAAAAAAGACATTCTTGACTGCACGGCGGAGCTCAACCACGTGCACGACCAACACGGCGAAAGTGCATGCACACTCGAGCTAGCACCGTTCATAGTCTGTGCACGCGAAAAGCCACGCTCATATATTAGGAGAGCTCCGACACTGTTCGTACCACCAGCAAGATCTTATTTGTAAGTACTAAAACTCTTTAATCTTGATATACGTCTGGAAGTTAAAGTGGTTTTTGTATTAAACGTTGCTTTGACTAATGCGCCTTTATTTTTTCGGCAGGAAAACAGAGCGAGCCAAAAAGCACGACGACGACTTCTGTGTACCCACTCTCATTGCGAAATGGCTTGCTTGACGTCGTGCGCAGTGGAATTGTGGCCGAATGGTGAGAATTTAATTTTTCGTCTTTGGTGATATGAACTCACTGAAGATTCACTACTTTGGCTAACAGCGGGTTTGAACTCAAATGACCTGAGATGGGATGCATTCGGGAATATGTCCTTTACCGCTTATGCACGACGGAAATCAGAACCGCTTAATTAATTTTCCACTGCAGACCAGTTGGTAAGAATATGTGTAATACTTCCGTACTGTTTCCTTTTGCCTTCTACACTTGAATACTCAATAGAAAATCCGCAATTTCTGGGTAAAGCTTTTGCCCAAGTTCTCTCGCAATGAAAAAGGGCATTACTCTGGACTATCAGAATAGTATTTTTGTGTGGTTTGCAAGTCGCAGTTTCGAATCCAATTATAGCATGCATGCGAAGCGACTAAGGTAAAACAAAGGTGCCCTTAGTTCCTTGCGTTCAGCGTATTTCGCAAAAAATCGCAAGCCGTGTTTTTAACCCTATTAAAAAAAACTAATCAAAAATGTTGTTTTGACGTCCATGTGGAAGAGACGCTACAACCTGTGCATATTTACTTGAATAAAAAATTAGCTCGCAATTTAGAGATACGAGTTATGATATTAAAACAAAATAATACATTAATCTGTTTTCAATATCACATTAATTTGCTTATCTCGCATTGAATATATTTACTGGGAGTGCGACACGACGCATTGGACTAAATTAAACCATTTGGTATAAGAGAAGTTTAGTAAATTAAATTCCACTTTGTGCAACTAATGTGGTGCTGGTTCTTAAGAATAAATTTAAAATTATCCTGTAAAATATGTTGCTAGTGTCTTCACGATGACTGTGTTTCACAAAATTCGGTGTTATTTAATCATTTTTGTTTTTGTTCTGTGATGGCCATAATTCAACTTACCATGACATCATGCATCTCGATCGTTGCAGGCTTGGCGCTTCGTGAGGCCATCGTGCAAGAGCTGGACGAGGAATTTGTTTGAATGCAGTCCAGCAGCCCTCTTGCAACGATTACTTCGGATATGACTGATCAGTTCACTGGAGGACAGCTCCGTTGAGCATTCTATGGATGCCTTAGCCGTGCCGCAGCAGCTTGCCCAGATGCTTTGCCCAACCTGATCGGCACGCACCAAACTTGAAAATAAATTGTTTTCCCACAGCCTCTGCCACCATGCTCTTGGGCCCCCTTTCTTTACTCCCCAGGGTGGCTGCTGGTAGCGCAAACCATCCTGTGCGGGCTAAAAGCGTGATTCTAACTCAAAGCAATAAACGGGTCTTTTTTCTGGAATTCTTTCGCACCCTCTATTGTGAATATTTGCTAGGTAGTATGGTATGTACATCCATCCACAGTGCCGGTCATTGGCGAGTGGGTTAATTGCATGTGCCAGCGTTCGAAAGCTGGATGCCATTATTCGAAAGCTGGATGCCATTATTCGAAAGCTGGATGCCATTATTCGAAAGCTGGAAACCATTATTCGAAAGCTGGATGCCATTATTCGAAAGCTGGAAACCATTATTCGAAAGCTGGCTACGAATCTTTGAAAGTTGGCTACCAATGTTTGAAAGCTGGCTACCAATGTTTGAAAGTTGGATACCATACCAGTATGAGACCTTTGCTGGCCCATGCTGCAGAACGAACATCGGTACTGCGTTGGCCGCTTGATCGTCCGAACATTGGCCCAAAACTGGCATGAAAGTAGGTCCAATGTGTAAAGTGGTAGCGCTCGGCCCAAATGCCAGTGTAGGACCGATGTTCGTGCCAGTTTTTGCCAACAGTTGACCGACCTTCGGCCAATGTTGTTGTGCTGCCTGGGATATCAGACATCTAATTTAAAGGTGGAGATCAGATCATCGCACGGCTCATCGTAAGTTCACTTACCAGCTTATCTGAACGCGAATGTCTGCCTGCTACTGTGCGCGCATGTCGTAGAGTGCTTTCGCGACGCGATTGCAGCTGTGATCGTTGTCTTTGTGCTACGTGCGCTTGCATGCAGAGTTTCAGGTGCTGTATCTGCCATGTCGACGTGCTGTGTGCCGGGCTGCACGAGTGGTGACAGAAACAACAAGTCTGCGAGGCATTTTTTCGCGGCTCCTCGTGACGCGGATCTCCGTGCGGCATGGGATCGAGCCATTCCCCGTGTAGACTCCGACAAATCACGTGTGTGTGATCTTCATTTTCACGAAGAAGACATACTGAAGACGTACACCCATGTTATTAATGGGGAAGAAGCAAAAATCGAGAGGGGTAAGTGGAGCCTCATCGAGGGATGCGTGCGCAAAATGTGTTGTGAATAAAATGTAAAAGTATCTCTGTATTTGTGTCCAGCTGTAGTGCACTGCGTGAAGGATCGAAAAATATTGTTGGAACGGTAGCGCACGCTAGGAACAATACACGGAGAGCGGTAAACTCAAAATACAGAAATTTCTTGTCTGGAGTTGGCATCAGGCATCCTCGTTGTTGCAGGGAAAGAGAAACTGACGACTCAAGAACCCGAGGAAGTTCACTGCCTTCGCAGCTCGGGTTGTGAGCAGCGCGCGGAGTCATTCACGAAGTGATCGCTGTGCGTAAAATCTGCTTATTTCGGAAAACTGCACCACATAAATCGTAGGTACTTGTGGTCTGCTTTCGAGCGCCATAAATGCGGGAGATTGCGCTCTGAAGCTATTGCTAATTTATGTTTAAAGCACACAGCACCAACGCCTGCCAGACATTCGCGTTTAGATAAGCTGGTAAGTGAACTTACGATGAGCCTCGCGATGATCTGATCTTCACCTTTAAAGCAGATGTCTGATATGCTACTTTGGTGAAGAAACTCTTGTAACCACGCTCCTTTCAAAATGGAAATGAAGATCGCGCACACGTGATTTGTCGGAGAGTTTTCTGTCAACACGGAATGGCTCGATCTCATGCCGCACGGAGACCCGCGTCACGAGGAGCCGCGAAAAAATGCCTCGCAGCCTTGTTGTTTCTGTCACTGCTCGTGCAGCCCGGCACACAGCACGTCGGCATGGCAGATACAGCACCTGAAGCTCTGCATGCAAGCGCACGTAGCACAAAGACAACGATCACAGCAGCAATCGCATCGCGAAAGCACTCTACGACATGCGCGCACAGCGGACCGGCTGAAGCCTGGTACGACTGCAGCGCCGCTCAAAACAGCCAGTGGTGGCGGCGCCGCGAAACCACTCTCGGTTTGGCAACTGAGTTTAGTTCCATTAACGTTGCGCGCAGCTACTCAATGGGAGGGGAGACCGGTTTGCCCTGTCAAAAGTGCGGAGTCGGCCGGAGAGGGCGCTTTTCACTGGCGTCCGCAGCGCCCCCTGCGAAGCTGCGGTCCCCTCCCATTGAGTGGCTGCGCGAGCGAGCGCTTTCTCCTGAAAAAAAGCCAGTTCTGCACGTACTTTGCACGCGTTGGCCAGCCTGCAAATCTCTTTGTGCAGTCCCGAGCTTTTTCCCTCGTGCTTGAACGCTGACGAGCTTCAGAGGATTAGCAAAATGTACAGGGGCGCTAGAAAAAAATGCGGACTGCACGGCGCCCACGCGCTGCGCAGTCGGAATTTATCTTCAATGCGTTTTTATCTCGGTAGTAACAAAAAGACGCTAGAGAGGTACATTAGCCAAGTATAAGCGTGACGAAAATAAATTCCAACACCGGAGCGCCTAGGCACTGCGCTGTTCGCATTTCTTTCTGTCGCTGCAGTACGCTCTGAGATGTGGGTTAAAAAAATAGTGGACAGTGAATTTTTTTTTTCGCTGCGCAAAATTGAAAAAAGAACTGCTAGTGGATGAGGCCATTTTTGCACGTAGTGGTGTCCTTGCAAATCTGGTCTCGCAGTCGCGTACTTCTTCCCTCGTGTCTGTGCTGACGGGCTGCAGAGGATTACGAAAATGTACACCCTAAGATGTGGGTTTAAAGAAATAGTTGACTGCGATATTTTTTTCCGAAGCGCAAACTTGAAAAAAGGAAAACTGCTGGTTGGTCATGTGCACTCCGTGGAGCAAATTGTTGAAGAAAACATCGTTAGCGTGACGGCTAAATGTGTGTCACAAGTGACTGACAACATCACTTACAACGTGGAATTCGAAGTAAGTACCTTTTATTTTTCGCATGGTTGTTTTCGCAAAATAATTTCTTTTGTATGGCTGAGCAGTTCGGTGCGCGCAATTTTTGTTGCGTTTTTTGCTGAATAATGATGATACTCATTGAACATAAAATAAAGTGCCCTTAAGGAGATGCGCGAGGCTGAAGACAAAATTAAAACACACACGAAATTCGCCTACTAGCTGCTCGCGTATGGTTAACAGAAAAAAATGCTCTAGACTGGGTAATCACTATCACTTAGATAAACGGTTGGTATATTTATTTTAATGCCGATTAGAGATCACGCGCATCCCCAAAACAGTTTATTTGCAGAGCAATCGGTCTTAAATGCTAATTCATGCGCAAGCAAACATTTTGACTTTTTAAAAAACTGCTTTCTTTTATAAATTCCATTCTTGCAGATGAAAATTGATCCTTGGATTATAAGAGCAATTCCTCGTCCACTAAATGTTATGTTTCTGTGTAAAATTTCGGGAAATAAATGTGCCTATATATATGATGCCATATTTTTTTTTTTCAGCTTTCATGGTCTTGCCCTCAAAAGCAACAGCTTATAATAAGCAGCGGAAAATGCACTTGCAAGGCTGGAATTCAAGGACACTGCAAGCATGCCGCGGCTGTGTGCTTATTCATAAATAACCACGAGGAGCAGTCCTGCACAAACCAGCCACATGAATGGGGAAAGCCGAGGAGCAAGAGGCTGAAGCGTTCGGCAGATCTGGAGAAACTGCTGTCAAGTAAGTGTGCAGAGCCAGTCCCTTTCAGTTGGGTTTTTTTATTAGCACATTTATATAGTTTTGTCGGTAAATGTTTCTCACTCAGACAAGCCTCATTATGGTAGTACATTTATTAGCGTGCTTTTAATTTGTACACACAGACAGTAATCTCATTTTATATTCCCCGCTTTGAAAACAGGTCAAAAAGCGATTTGCGTGGATCTGAAGCCTGCTTCTCGCACCATCCTGCTCAACTACCCCGATGTTTGCCCACTGAAAGAAGTGGTGGAGCTCTCAACATTACATGCCGATGAATTAATCTGCAAAGAAGTCCTCGACGATGTTATTGACAGGGCTTCAAAATCTGTTGAAAAAGAGCTCTTAGAAGAACTTTTGTCATCAATGGCGTCGAGGCCAATATATCACCATCTCACTATCCTGGACGATGAAACCACGCAGCCGAATGACTTTTCGTCAGAAATGAGTGCCGATCAGGCAGAAAAATACGAAGTCTTGATAAAAATCCATGGGAATGTTGCAGACCTGGTAATTCTTACATAGGGCCAGGCGAACTGTGCACGGTATTGTGGACTCTAATAAATCGAACTTATCTCATGCCCGGTTAGGTGCTATCCACACGGCTAATATTTCTTACATTTCACAGATGGCATGAGGAAAGGAGACACCGGCTCAGCAGTTCGAGAGCCCATACAGTCGCCACAAAAAAAAGTGATGAGGGGCTCCAAAGGGCCGCCGAGCAGCTGTCAAAATCTACGTTCTACGCAAGTGCAGCAATGCGCTATGGTTTGTTTCCTCACAACACGAGTAATTGCTAAAAATAATTAAATTACGATGCAAACTTATTTTCTAGATGAAATTTTTAATACATACCTATTTGCTATTTGACAGGCACAAAGACAGAAGGTGAAGCCCGGCAGAGCTTGGAAGGAAAACTTGAAACACGCATTTTCCAGGTAAATATTTTCATTCTTTTGCAGTACATGCATTCAATGTGCTCATTGCAAATTTTTTTAGAAATGACCTTTGCCATCTCGGGTTTTTCAGACTGGACTTGTGGTGCTGCCGCAGCAACCCTGGCTCTGCTGCAGTCCTGATGGGCTAATAAGAATGGGAGGAGAAACAGTTCTAATTGAAATTAAATGCACATTTAAATTTAGAAATACACCATTCATAAATTACGAAGACCGCATTTGCCACCTCCCATATCTCACATTCATCGACGACATCATCACACTCAAGAGGACACACCAATATTACACAGATACAAGTGTCATTGTATGTACTAAATTTGCAGAAAGCCCTATTATATGTATATTCGCCTAATCAGTCAGTAATCGTAAAAGTTGTGAGAGACGAATTGTTCCTTTGGGAAGTTATTCCAAAGATGGAGCGTTTCTACTTTAAGTTTTTAATTCCAGCGTTGTTTTAACATTTCAATGTGTTTTTTTTTACTTTTTGGCTGATAAAATGTTTCATGTCTTTTACTCTTTTATCCTTCTTTGGTTAGGCTTTGGTTTATATGGGTTTAACGTCCCAAAGCGACTAAGGCTATGAGAGACGCCGTAGTGGAGGGCTCCGGAAATTTCGACCACCTGGGGTTCTTTAACGTGCACTGACATCGCACAGTACGCGGGCCTCTGGAATTTCGCCTTCATCATAATTCAGCCGCCGCGGCCGGGACCGAACCCGCGTCTTTCAGGTCTGCAGCCGAGCGCCGTAACCACTGAGCCACCGCAGCGGTCTTTTATCCTTCTTCTGGATCTGTTGTTCGATATTGAATACACATGTTGTAGTATAGTGTAAATATTTGTGTATATATGTCTCTGCATATTTGCGTGCGTTTTTTTGCTTCTTGGCTGATGAAATGTTTAATGTTCTTACTCTTTTATCCTTCATCTATTGTTAGATACTGATTACACATGTTGTATAGTGTAGATATTTGTGTAATATATATGTATCTGTATATTTGCGTGTGCTACCTCCACTACAGCGCCTGTTTCTTTATTTTCCCCTCCTCCTTTATCCCTTCCCTTACGGTGCAAGTTCAGTGTCCACCCAGATATGTGAGACAGTCAGTGCCACCATTCCCTTTCCTGAAAAACCAATTTTAATTTTTTTATTTTCTTTAGCATGAGGCTGTGTATGAATAACAAGTTTGTTTTCACTATTTGCGAAAAATGGGGCATGCCTAAATAAAAATTTATTCGCATTTTGTTCAGTGAGGATTGGTCTGTGTTTGAATATTAGTTCATGTGAACGTAGCTGAACAGGTCGAGCTGAAAAAATATATCCAGACCATTTCTGAAAAATTCTCAATTTTGCTGTTTTATCATTACATGCCTGACGAGCTTGCAGGCAGACTTTTGCATTGTAGCACATGTGATTCCTTTCATTTTCATTAAAATATACCTGTTATTCGTGCGGTCAACTAGAGGTGGAGGTAGATCACGTAAAGTAATGCACTTTTACAAGCATCTTAAGATACATATGCATTCGAGTTTTATGCTGGGATCATGCATCTTGCATTTTTTGCCAGCACAATAAAGATCATTCTTTATTAAATCTTGGTTGCATTGTAAGGAATACAGCTGCTGTGGTCAGTAATATGGTAAGTATCTCCAAAGGTTGCTGCTTGTGCAACAGTAAGAGCTATGAATGGCTTAGGAGTTTTGATGTGTATGTGTCCATTTCATGGTTAAAGTGCCATTTTTGTCAGGCCCAAAGAGGGCAAGTTTCAGCAAAACATTCCAACAATTTTTATACCCTTTTATTTTCTGAATGTTGCAGTCTTTTGTACAGGGAATCGTTGAAAAATGCTAAAGCCGGAAAGGTTATTTTTTTATTATAGGTGGCTGCATCCCAGGTAGCACACGGCAGCGGGCCAATATTGGAAATCCACTGGCAAAGCGTGGCCCTAACTAGGCCCAGAGTTGCCAGTGAGCATCCGATATTGGTTGTGCCACTCCTTAGCACATCCAACAATGGCCCTGGTTGTCCGTCGCTTTACCAGTATTGGCTGAGCCGTAATTAGATCCTGGCTATCATGGGCCAGGTTAGCCAGGATTGCCCCACTGTTTGCCATTGCTGGCTGTGCCATCATCGAATCCTGGCTATCATGGGCCATGTTAGCCAGTGTAGTTCCACTCTTTGCCAGAATTGGCTATGCCATTTCCGGGAGCTGGCTATATTGGCCTAGGATTGCCACCGCTTATCCAGTGTTCAAAGTATACTGGCAAACGTTGGTAAACATTGTGTCATCCATTAAAATGGGTTCAAAATTATTTTTATTGTCGAGTACCATATCGGCAGTTCATAATTTCCGAACGCGCTAAAACATGCGAGTTCAAAGATTTGGTTTTATTTATTATTATATTTTAACCGAACACTTTTGGAGTTTGTGAGCAAAGCTACCCATGATCCCGTTGGAAAAGCTGCACTCTGGTTGCGCAGTGAGCAGCAATAATACGTTTAGGAGAATTGCGATCGAAGTCCTGTTGATCAGAATTAACGTTCTGATTACACCCGAGACGCCTTCAACAAAAATTGTCAACAGGCGCCTTCAACAAAAATCAAATAAGTTTGATTTGATTGAATTTCTGGAATAAAAAAATCACTTTTTTTTATTCGCTCTAGGAATTCACTGCCGCAGTGCGCAGCTGGTGTCTGCTTCATGGAGATCGCGATACAAACGTAATAGATTAGCGCAAGTGCATTCGCTAAACCGAAATTTGCTCAGTTTTGGCAACGTCCAGAAACGAAGCAGTCGCTTCGTAATTTCGAATTATGCGTTGCGCTCGTGAAATATTAGGTGGGTGCTTCATAAACGCACGCGGACACGTGCTAAGCGATTCCTACGCTTCCCTACCTCGTGCCCTGTGATCGCGCCTTTAACGTGTTTTCTGATTTGCAATTTCCTTCCTTTTCTGCAAATCGTAGTGTTGGAAATTGTTGTTTTTGACCATTTTATTCTTCTGTAGCGTAATTTGCATTGGGGGCAATATAGCGCTTGCTCACGTCCTTGCATATTTACTCGCAAGTTTTTTTTTTCTTTCGAACATGACCTTTATTGATGAAAACCATCGAAAGTAGTTAGGAACCACAATTCAACATGCCTTTGTTTGTTTTTGCTTTTTTTGCGCGAAACTTCCACACCAACAAACAATTTGAAGATTCTGCGACGACCACTGAATAAATGGACTGACAACTGGCGTTAGACGCATGTTAACCTAGCTTGTTTGGCGTATGTACGGTACATGAAACTATGAAAGAGCGCGCATTCTGCTTGGATATTTTTTTTGCTTTATATTTTTGTTATTATGTGGTAACATTTTAAGCTATCTTGAACTAACAGAAGCCACATCATACGGCCCCACAAAATACGCGAGTGTCTGAAGTCGTTTTGGCGAAATTCATCTTGAAGCTCCAAGCTTTTCACTTCAAAATTTTCGGGCTTTTGCTGCAGCTTTGTAGCAATACTTTGACGCTTCCGTGTTTCCCATCCACTTGTTCCTTGTAGGTATTGCTTTCCGTACTGCCTGTGGCCATGTGACTCATTCTCCAAAAATTCCAAACCCTTTTCACGTGTTTTGGCCCCTTTCCCTCTCTCTTTCAAGTCTTCCCATATCTCCCCACCTGTTCTCCCGGCCGCGCCCTTTTTTTAGGTAGCGGGCTAACCCCCCACCCCGCGAAGCGCTTTTTTTTCTTTTTGGTTGTCACTTCCTCAAAGCTATTTTCCCTCGCGCGCAGCTACGCGCTTCGCTGTTCGTGCACCCTTCCACGATCTCCCTTCCTCCACCTTTCAGCTCGAGGACTTTTCTCGGAACCACAAAACCTGTGTAAAGGAAAATGACTCTCTCCCCTCCACTCCCCCCCCCCCCCCCCAACCATCGTCTCCACTGCTCGTCTTGGAACCGCGCGAATCATCACAAAAAAGACATTCTTGACTGCACGGCGGAGCTCAACCACGTGCACGACCAACACGGCGAAAGTGCATGCACACTCGAGCTAGCACCGTTCATAGTCTGTGCACGCGAAAAGCCACGCTCATATATTAGGAGAGCTCCGACACTGTTCGTACCACCAGCAAGATCTTATTTGTAAGTACTAAAACTCTTTAATCTTGATATACGTCTGGAAGTTAAAGTGGTTTTTGTATTAAACGTTGCTTTGACTAATGCGCCTTTATTTTTTCGGCAGGAAAACAGAGCGAGCCAAAAAGCACGACGACGACTTCTGTGTACCCACTCTCATTGCGAAATGGCTTGCTTGACGTCGTGCGCAGTGGAATTGTGGCCGAATGGTGAGAATTTAATTTTTCGTCTTTGGTGATATGAACTCACTGAAGATTCACTACTTTGGCTAACAGCGGGTTTGAACTCAAATGACCTGAGATGGGATGCATTCGGGAATATGTCCTTTACCGCTTATGCACGACGGAAATCAGAACCGCTTAATTAATTTTCCACTGCAGACCAGTTGGTAAGAATATGTGTAATACTTCCGTACTGTTTCCTTTTGCCTTCTACACTTGAATACTCAATAGAAAATCCGCAATTTCTGGGTAAAGCTTTTGCCCAAGTTCTCTCGCAATGAAAAAGGGCATTACTCTGGACTATCAGAATAGTATTTTTGTGTGGTTTGCAAGTCGCAGTTTCGAATCCAATTATAGCATGCATGCGAAGCGACTAAGGTAAAACAAAGGTGCCCTTAGTTCCTTGCGTTCAGCGTATTTCGCAAAAAATCGCAAGCCGTGTTTTTAACCCTATTAAAAAAAACTAATCAAAAATGTTGTTTTGACGTCCATGTGGAAGAGACGCTACAACCTGTGCATATTTACTTGAATAAAAAATTAGCTCGCAATTTAGAGATACGAGTTATGATATTAAAACAAAATAATACATTAATCTGTTTTCAATATCACATTAATTTGCTTATCTCGCATTGAATATATTTACTGGGAGTGCGACACGACGCATTGGACTAAATTAAACCATTTGGTATAAGAGAAGTTTAGTAAATTAAATTCCACTTTGTGCAACTAATGTGGTGCTGGTTCTTAAGAATAAATTTAAAATTATCCTGTAAAATATGTTGCTAGTGTCTTCACGATGACTGTGTTTCACAAAATTCGGTGTTATTTAATCATTTTTGTTTTTGTTCTGTGATGGCCATAATTCAACTTACCATGACATCATGCATCTCGATCGTTGCAGGCTTGGCGCTTCGTGAGGCCATCGTGCAAGAGCTGGACGAGGAATTTGTTTGAATGCAGTCCAGCAGCCCTCTTGCAACGATTACTTCGGATATGACTGATCAGTTCACTGGAGGACAGCTCCGTTGAGCATTCTATGGATGCCTTAGCCGTGCCGCAGCAGCTTGCCCAGATGCTTTGCCCAACCTGATCGGCACGCACCAAACTTGAAAATAAATTGTTTTCCCACAGCCTCTGCCACCATGCTCTTGGGCCCCCTTTCTTTACTCCCCAGGGTGGCTGCTGGTAGCGCAAACCATCCTGTGCGGGCTAAAAGCGTGATTCTAACTCAAAGCAATAAACGGGTCTTTTTTCTGGAATTCTTTCGCACCCTCTATTGTGAATATTTGCTAGGTAGTATGGTATGTACATCCATCCACAGTGCCGGTCATTGGCGAGTGGGTTAATTGCATGTGCCAGCGTTCGAAAGCTGGATGCCATTATTCGAAAGCTGGATGCCATTATTCGAAAGCTGGATGCCATTATTCGAAAGCTGGAAACCATTATTCGAAAGCTGGATGCCATTATTCGAAAGCTGGAAACCATTATTCGAAAGCTGGCTACGAATCTTTGAAAGTTGGCTACCAATGTTTGAAAGCTGGCTACCAATGTTTGAAAGTTGGATACCATACCAGTATGAGACCTTTGCTGGCCCATGCTGCAGAACGAACATCGGTACTGCGTTGGCCGCTTGATCGTCCGAACATTGGCCCAAAACTGGCATGAAAGTAGGTCCAATGTGTAAAGTGGTAGCGCTCGGCCCAAATGCCAGTGTAGGACCGATGTTCGTGCCAGTTTTTGCCAACAGTTGACCGACCTTCGGCCAATGTTGTTGTGCTGCCTGGGATGTTCACCAGAGCAGCACATACAAAAATTACTTTGCTCATCTGGGGGACCAAGCTGAGAGGCACTCTGTTGGATAGGATTTTGTAAATTTTTAACCGCTGAATCGCTCGTTCGACATGAATGCGTACTGATGCAATCTTGTAAGTCTTATCCATGTCCTCTGCAGACAGCTGACCTCCCGCAGAATTAAATGGCGGAACATAAGCATTAGAAGCGAAAAAAAAAGGAAAACTTTCAGCAGCAGTAACACATATCTGCAATTCTCAGCATTAAATAAACACCTGTTTCAATAGAGTTAAAAGCAGAACAGGCAAAAAGAAGAGATGAAAAGCTCAATGACAGTTATACCTTATTAGTCTGCTCGATATGAGTGACTTGAGTGGATGCTTCCACACAATTCGTCATTGACAGAAAGATGCTCAGGCTCCCAGTAGTTGAAGATTCTGTTTGGCATGCCTGAAAAAAAAATTGCAATTGCTACAGATGTTTTTGGTATGCAAAATGCTTTGAAACTAAAGCTAGGTAGAGCAAACATCACAGGGACAACTCAAAGGCATTTAGGTTGTTTACATCTCGGCATTGCAAAAAATACCAGGTGCTTACAGCGTCAGTTTTCGTTTTTGCTAGAAGATCAGCAGAATAAGGCTGCCGCTCGTCAGTTTCACTTGTTGTCACCCCATCATCTTCAAGGAAGCCATCACAGTCCATTTTGTGCTTGTAATCCTCTTCAGTGCTCTCTGCATCGTCAAATGTTGCCAGTGTCACTGATGTAGACACTGCATCTGACATAGTTTCAGGCAAGTGCTGCTTTGTTACACTATCCGTCTTTGATGAAACGGCCTGATTTAAACGCCTCTGCCACCTGCATTGGAGAAGAAATACAATAACGCACAATGAAATATTATAGCTGTGCATATTTCTGCAGGCATTTATATAACAACCGGCATATTCCGCCATGCACAGCTGCATGGTGTTATAATGAACCACTGCTTCTCTCAGCATGCATGCACCATAGCCTCAAACGCCTACTTAAAGCAAATGTAAATTAAATGATTTGTTCAATTGCTACTCATACCTTTGTGTGCCTTCTTGTGGTGGTGCTTTCTTCCTGTACTGTGATGGAAAAATACTTGGAACATACGATGGGTGATCCTGTAGATTACTTCTGCAATTGTCCACAAAATGAGTGCTGCAAATTCTTGCCGCCGCTGTAGGCATCCTTGCTGTTCCATCTGGGCTATGTCGGGAAGGGAAAAAAATGCTAATATAGACTAAGCATACAACATCCAGTTTCAAATAGCTTGTTTTCTGTGAAACTCGTGGGGGTCACAGAAATGGTTGAAAATCAAAGAAATCGTGAGATATTAGCCGTCAGTTTTTGTCTTATTAAAAATGTATATTTCGAAATGAACCTGAAACATTGATAGGGAAGCATGTTTTTCGTATCAACTTCACTGTAGAAGGCCCGTTGTGCAAGCCATCGGCGTTTCTAACACACTGAACCCTTTAAAGTTTAAACGGGGATAAGAAAATGAGATTGGTAAACGTTAATAATGCTATGACCAATTATTACTAATTTTAAATGCAGTGAACGAACTTAGGAAAATGACCCGGGCGTCACCCGCAGGAACACTGAGGTGGTCACTGACTTTGCCTCACACGCGTCTACATAACAGCTGTTGATGTCAGTCTCCCAAATAATGATTTTTTGCATTATCTGAGCGGCGGAGGGTTTTCCTGATAAAAAAAAAAGATTCGTTAGCGCGAGCTCTACTACTAAACCCTGTTTAGTGAATCACAACGAAAACTGGTTAGAAATAATACACGTCAAGCACACCAAACACGTTTAGCAAGAAAAAAAATCTTACTTGACCCTGCGCACAGCAGTTATCCAGGCTTGGCGTGTCTCGGTCTCGTACCATTTTCCAGGAAATCGGTAGAATTTCACTGGCAGCTCTCGGCCCTTGGTGTTCAGAGAACTATTGTGACAGCCCACTACACAACAATAAGTTTCTCCACTCTTTGAACGTCGCGGAACTCCAGCCATGACTTCCAAGGAGAGGCAACACCTTTTGTGCCCGAGGGACGGCACGTGCTCACAATGAAAGAGGGAGGGCCAGCGGCGCGAGGAGCACGCGCGTACCGGTCGACAGTGTGCTGCTCAATGCGCTCCGCCGGCGACCTGCCCGGACGGAAAAGCCAAAATGACCGGCAGGGGAGAAGTGGCGCTGGTGCAGTGGAGCAAACTTCAGGTGCGCTTCCCTAGCTTTTCGGGGCCCCGGCTGAGATTCTCTTTATTCTTTTGTCACCCAGCGTGTTCAAGGCGCGCTGATTGTGTGGCTCCCCTACTCGCTTCCTTCTTTGCTGGGGTGAAAGAAAAAAATGCGGACCGTGGCTAGTGCCTTTTACGCACGCCGTCTTCGTCGAAAAATTGCGGGCGGTTTAGCGCTGCCAAGTACAAAATATTTTTCGAAAGCAAGTTTTTGCATGTGGACACCAACGCCGCGTACCCGTTTCTTGGGCACAGATGGAAGTTGTTGAAGACGACGTGGCGCAAAGCACAGCGTGAGAGTGTGTTGCAGTTTAGTAGGAGGCCGTGATCGGCTGCGGTGAGACCATAGTGCTCTCATGTACAGGCCAGCGAGACTGATCTGTTTGCACCGCCGCGGGTTGCAAACTCAGTCGCGGCAATATTTCTTTTGTTTGTTTGTTCATTTGTTTACATAACTAGGTTACAGCGCTGCTATGACGCTGCGGATGCTATGTTGCAGTTGCTATGTTCTTGGCACAAACTTACATTTATAGCAAGATCTTGCTCGGGATTTACACATCGGAACAGTGCTTTCGTACTAATAATGCAAGTCTGTATACGAGACCAGAAATACCCAAAAGTTCCAAAAGCCGTTCAGAACTTCGAGACAAGGAGAATGCCAAAGCGGCTGATAAAGACAAGCTTGTTGCTGCGATAACCAGGCAGTGACGCCCTAAAAGCCCGGCAGTTGCTCCCATTAACACCATCGACAACTTCTATAAAGTATGAAGAACAAGGTAAATGTGCATACACATTCTGAGAGAAAGTGCATCACTAAAAATTAAGAGCCTGGACAGCCGTGAGGTGAACAGTGAATCAAACAAAAAATGGAACCTAAGAAACTGAAGAGCCACACAAACATATTGCTGTCAGTCGGGGGAAATTGAGATAGTCTAAACGCCCAGTTTTGTCCCTAATTGCGTTCAGCACATGTTCTAGGTAGTACGAATGATTTTTGTATTTCCGAAATTATTTCCGTATCAGTTATTTGGATTTTTCTGTGAGGAAATAATTTATGCAGACAACTGTCATATCGACTAATCAGAAACACATGCCATAAGCTTAAAGCCCAGTTACAGCGTGAACACCTCAATGTACATGCAGTAGTGCGGTTAGCAGGCACGTAAGCAGGAATTTTTTTCGAGAGTGGCCCGGGGTAAATTTCGAGCTAATGGGGGGGGGGGCTTCGATAGGTGTCTTGCGGGCAGTTAAAATATAATACTGCCCTGCCGCACCGCCTAAAGTACAACGAGCTTGCCTCAAGACGCAGAGGAAGGACTGATTACCTATAGGAGGTATTCACATGACGTCATCCGCAAGGGGCGCTAGCGGCCGGCGCGGCATTCGCCATGTTGGTGGTCGCGCGCTCGGCCGCCGCAGCTGCTGCAGCGTTAAATAGCTGGTGATGTGTGAAATGTGTGTGTATTTCGCGTCTCGCCATAGATAATTACTGTCCGGCCCGTAACACCGCGTTACTGAGTGGGTGTTCGGGGAACTGCGCGAAGCAGAAAAGAGCGGCCACGCTCAAAAGGTTCAAAAGGTTCCACTTTGTGAAAAGGTCGGCCCGCAAGAAAGCGGAGGCGCCGGCGCAGTGTGAGACGTACAGGACTGCTGCCGCGCTTTGAATTCACCGGTATCGAGGCCCACCTTGTGCACGGCTTAAGTTTGCTGGCAGGCCAAGAAATTAAAGCATACAAACCTATGACAGGGTGCGATTACTTCACAAGTGGGTGAGTCCAAGAGTCGTGCTGAGGGTGCCGAGGTCCGCGGTGCCGACGGCCGATGTGCCGTTTTTTGAAGAGGTGAGTAATTCGAAGAGTCTGTTCACTTAGCTGTAGCTTAACTTGTCGTCTCTATCTGCTGAAAGTGACGTGTTGCTACTGAATCTAGCAGAATGGCTGCACACTGCGTTGCTGCGAAAGCGCTAGACGTCTTGTGCATACGAAGCAGCGCTACGTAGCAACAATCAAACCTGCAAAACATTCTCGCTGTGTCTGCCGTTCGTGCTGCGAGCGCATGGCAGTATTTGTTTGACCGTTCTGTCGTGTAAATAAGGCAGCTATGACGCTTTGCATTTCTGCTGAAAGACCGTCTGAGAAGCGTCAGCAGTTCGCGGACTACAGGCGCTTGAATTATCAATTTCTGCGGCAGCAGTTTTGAAATTTCGGTAATTAATCGTGCTGTTTATTCACGATGTGCCCTGCATGACTAGCTGACAGTTATCAACTGATATTAAGAGCTGCAAGTCGTGTGCATTCTTGCGTGCTGTGCAGCCAGCCAGTTTTGCTGCAGAGTTGAGGCAGCTCGGTTATATCACAGCGCAGAAGAAGTCTGCTGCAAACTTCATGCACAATAAGGGTTCCACAAAGATAAGTGGTCGCTGACGCATTCAACAACGTACAAATATGTTACGGATCACTAACAGTTCAGGCCGGGTATATCACGGCCATCACGGCGCACCGTGACACTGCGCGAGCTGGCGTGAAACGACCGCAAACATGGCGCGCTTGCCGCGACGACGCTCGCGCCGTCTGGTAGCACGGCCCGCCGCAGCTTCGCAGGGGGGCGCTGCGGACGCCAGTGAAAAGCGCCCTCTCCGGCCGACTCCGTATTTTTTTCCGGGCGAACCGGTCACCCCTCCCATTGAGTAGCTGCGCGAGCAGCGCGCTTTCCCCTGAAAAAAAGCCAGTTCTGCACGTACTTTGCACGTGTTGGCCAGCCTGCAAATCTCTTTGTGCAGTCCCGAGCTTTTTTCCCTCGTGCTTGAACGCTGACGAGCTTCAGAGGATTACCAAAATGTACAGGGGCGCTAGAAAAAAATGCGAACAGCACAGCGCCCACGCGCTGCGCAGTCGGAATTGATCTTCAATGCGTTTTTATCTCGGTAGTAACAAAAAGACGCCAGAGTGGTACATTATTGTATCACGGATGTCACTAGCGTATTTGTGTTGCGAGCCAAGTACAAGCGTGACGAAAATAAATTCCAACAGCGGAGCGCCTAGGCACTGCGCTGTTCGCATTTCTTTCGGTCGCGGCAGTATGCTCTGAGATGTAGGTTAAAAGAAATAGTGGACAGTGAATTTTTTTTTTCGCTGCGAACTTGAAAAAAGAACTGCTAGTGGATCAGGCCCACTACGTGAAGCAGATTGTTGACGAAAAAGCCGGTACCGTAACAGCGAAATGTGTATCGCAAGTAAATGACGAGATCATTTAAGACGTGGAATTCGAGGTAAATACCATTTTTTTTTTGTGGCGCGGCCATCCTCGCAAGATGCTTAATTTCGTTGGGTGACTGAACACTTCGGTGCATGCAGGTTTGTTGGCCAAATAATAAGGATTTTGTTGCGTGTTTCGATGAATAATGATGGAAATAATTTTTATTTTAACTTAAAATAAAGTGGCCTTAAGGCGACACGCGAGGCTGAGGAGAAAAACGAAAACACGCACGAAATGCGCCTACCAGCTGTTTGCTATATACGGCTAAGAGAAAAATGCTCTAGTTTGTCAATCGCTACGACAGAGATAAGCGGTTGGTATATTTATTTTAATTCCGATTACAGCGCACGCGTATCCCCAAAACAATTTATTTGCAGAGCCATCGCTCATATGCAAACGCTCATTCATGTGCAAGCAAACATTTTGATTATTTTTATTTTCTGAAATTTTTTACATCTAAAGCAACTTCGAAAATTGAGCCCGGCGTCACAAGTCGGAACATTGAGGCGATCACTGACCTTGCCTCACACGCGTCTGCACAATGCCGCTAGCTGTAGTCAGTCTCCAAAATAAAAAACGGCAAAAAAATGAGTTTCGTTAGCGCGAGTTTTACTAAACACTGCATGCTTAGTGAATTACAGCAAAAACTGCTCAGAAATAATATTACGCGTGCAACATACCAAACGTGTTTAGTAACAGGAAAAAGCTTACTTCACCCTGCCCATAGCAGTTATCGAGGCCTGCCGTTTCTCGTTCTCATCCATTTCATACCCAACAATTCCGGACAAAAACATTTTTGAATAGTAAAAAATGTATGACCGCATTTTTTTTTCATATACTGGAAGATTTCACTATATCAATCTCCCATCGAAAAGGCTTGCATTTTTTTTTTTCGTATTAACGTTTTTCCTATCGTCAACTGCTCGACACGAGCGATGAAAAATATTTAAGATTTTGCTGCATACAGAAAGGGTGGACCATTACCTTCAATATTTCCGTGACTGTACGTTACAATTTTCCAATATTAATTTTTTTTCCCAAGAATGTAGGCCATCACCAGGAAATCTGTAGAATTACACGGGCCGTCCTTGGCCTTTGATGTTCAGAGAACTATTGTGACAGCCCCACACACAACCAGTTTCTCCACTCTTAGAACGTCGCGGAATTCACAGCGAGCGGGAACACCCCTTTTGTGCGCCCGCGAGCAGGGCGGAGCAGAGTGCCAGCTGCGCGAGCAGCACGCGCGTACCAGTCGACAGGCTGCTGGGCTCAATGCGCTCCGCCGGCGACGTGCCCGTACAGAAACGCCAAAATGACCGGCAGGGGAGAAGTGGCGCTGGTGCAGTGGGAGCAAACTTCAGGTGCGCTTCCCTATACATGCTATACCCGCCACGAAAAGCTGTTATTGAACAAACTAGCGGCCGCATAAGCATTAGTGAAAACACGGCATTGCGGATTTGTTTTCACTTCTTTTTAAGGCGAAAGCCTTTAATGTCTCATCGTTGTAAGCAGCAGTTGTCGACAGAGAATGTCACGCTTTTCAGTTGGTCGTAACGGTCGTGACGTCACAGTGCGCCAATTTCAAACGGGGCCAATTGTACTTTGGCTAGTAACCATGCAACCAATTGAAGGGACAATGTAGTGATGCTCCAAGTAAGTGGGACTGAAGCTTAGTTAATTGCTTAATTACCCAATTAGCCTAATTAACTTCTCTAGTCAGGCCATATAAATAAATAAAACCTAGTAAGAAATTGGTCGAGCTCGGGAATCGAACCCCGGTCTCCGGAGTGCGAGACGAGCATGCTATCCACTCCGCCATGCCAGCTCGATGGTTTGGAATGAACAAAGGCACGTCTAGTGAATACGGTATCTTCGCTCACTGCCATCCTCCTCCCTTCCCTTCCGGCGAGGTTTAGGTGTTCACCGAGATATGAGAGAGAAATACATTTCCTTTCCTCAAAAACCAATTTACCGACGAGCGAGGCGTAGAACTGAATGGGCGATGGCGTTCTATAGACTCCCTGGCAGCGTTGCAAGACGCTCTCGCGTTCCACTCTTAGAGGCGAAGCTTAACATCTTAACCACACATCAGTGACCACACTTTAGGTCAAAAAAGTGTACCCCCCCCCCCTGAATTTTGACGGGTGTCCACCGAGATATGTGAGACAGTTACTGCGTAATTTTCTTTCCTCAAATACAATTTTCATTTTCTTCATTGCGGGCCATCTTCGTCTTTCTTCTTTCACTCCCACTTCCTCTCTTCCTCTACGGTGCGGTTCAGGTGTCCACCGAGATGACAGAGATTTACTGCGCCATTTCCTTTCCTCAAAAACCGTTGCGTTGAAACGGCAAGGCATCGCGCCGAACGGGTGGTGGCGTTCCGTGGACTCCCTGGCAGCGCTACAACACGCTGTCGCGTTCCACTCCTAAAGGCGAAGCTTAAGCTTAATTAGCAGTTAATTAGTATTCAGGCATTAATCAGTAATTAACCATTAATTAGTGATTTTTCATCACTTAGTAATTAGTACTCAATTACATGTGACGCCACCAGTGCCACAGAAGCACTGAAAGTGGTGCGGAAAACGCTTTCGCCTCTACGCACTTTAGACAGTCAAAGTGCCCCCTCAATTTTTTTTTTTTGCTCGAAGAGGCTGCAGTCATATGGGTCCGTAAGTGTAGGCTGATCTCGTATGGTGACCTGATACATGCAGCAGGACATGCGGCTAATTTACGGTATTTCACATCTACGCATAACCTCATTCACCATGTTCTTTTCATTTTTCCGAAACGGAGGAACACAATATGCATCGCGCCCGTTTCCTGCATCCGTGTAGTATTATCAAGATAGCTCTACTGAAACGTATATCCATTTTCATGAGATTTGCCGTCGCATATATGATATAGTTTGATGCGCTTACATAGGAATAGCGCTTGCATTCACGCAACTTTTTGTTGACACTCTCCGCGCGCGCACACACACACACGCACACACACACACACACACCTAGCATCTGATATAGGCCTAAGAGCTCGACCACCGATAGGCCTCCACCAGCGCTGGTGGAGCCTTACCAGCGGTTAGAAGGGGTTGGATCGGCACAGGACGTGATGCTTTGCAAGTGCAGGCGCCTGTCTTGTGATAGTGCAAATAAGAAATTCGAGAACGCAACACGCAACCAGATCCTCCGGCTGTGTCGCTTTCGTCATGTACAAATGATCTGTAGAGAAATGGATACCTTGCTCCACACGACTGGTTTCTTCGACTGGTTCTGGTCTCGCCTGTTCATAATTTTTGTGTAATGGATTGTTTACGAAGTAAGGACTCTAAGGTAGAGCCTTTTCTTCTACCGTCTTCTTCATTAAGTCAACAGACGAGAACCACGGCCGCACGATGATGCGTTTCCATCGGGTGGCCGGAGAACACCTTGCCGTTGCCTCAGCATGGCGGTGGAACAAAAGCGACCTGATGCGATCGAGTTTTTTTTTTATCCGGTGGTGAGGCTTTCAATCTTAGTGTTCGCCGAGGTCCGTCTGTACGTCTGGAGTTTTCTTTACCTTAAATAAAATTAACTAAAAGAAAATACCTTACGGCCGCGAGTGGATTTCCAACCCGGACGGCGCGATTAGATTAGTTTTGCTGGCCACTGCATCAGACCACTACATCATCGCCTTTTGTTCTATGTACATGAACCATGTACAAACCATGAGGAAAACAGTGGCAGATCGACATGACACGTAATACGACAAACCTCAGCAGCGTCCCGTGTCCTAAACTACCAGTCTCTCGCGCTGTGCTTTGGGTATCTTCTGCATCAACTTCCAGCCGTGCGCAGTGGATCCCAATATCGAAACCGCAGTGCTAACGCACCAAATTCGCATTTCCCGTAGCCTCGTCAAATCGACCAAAATTTGTTTTTGTGCCACTCTTTGTGCCTTGCACTGCGCTCTTCACAAAGCTGGTGGCAGTCCTGAGTAACCAGGACGTCAAAGAATGCAACTGATTCTCTCCAAAAACTCTCATGTGACTTTTCAGAAATGTTGGACCGCTTCAGGACTGACCCTTCGCCAGGAGTGACACATTAGCGGCTGTAAGGTTTTTTTTTTTTTTTTTTACGTGAGCCAGCAAGGATGCATTCATGCATGAGACCTTTCAGGGCCGGTTTGGCAGACGCGCCAGCTTTGTCGCTCTTCAGCGTCGGAAGTAAAAAAAACAGCGCACTTTAGAAGAATTCTCGGCCTGCGTTCCACGGCTCGAGGAAAAGTAAAAGGGGAAAAAGAGAAAGGCGCACGCAAAGGTCCAGCAGGAGACAGCACCCTCTCCCTACTGCCCTTTGCTCTCTCCTCCCCCTTACTCCCGCAACCGGTCACCCACGTACCTCTTGAAAATAACGCCCATTTCTCCCTGTGCCCCCGTTCACATCCTTCTTCGCGCTCCATCGCCGCTGCCTATTCGTCATCCATTTAATTCTGCGAATCTTGTGTCGCGTTGTCATAGCCTTTTTGAGAGGAACTTTGTCGAAGAATTGTGTCGGAAGGGTACGGTGAACTTCAAGCAAGTTTAGGTTGAAAGCGATTCCCAATTCTTCCTTATTTCTTTTTTTAAAATCAGCGACAGCAGTGCTTTGCGCATGCGGTTCGCGGGCGGTTTGGTTGTTCGATTCCCAGTGCCGCCGGGTAGCTATCGGTTTCCGATGCATACAATTTTTCTCGTGGTTTCTCTTAGGTGAATTGACTCGAAGAAAGTATTAAGGCGGAAGCCTTTAATGCCTCATCGTTGTAAGCAGGAGCTGTCGACAAGAAATGTCACGCTTTTCAGTTGGTCGAAACGGTCGTAACGTCACAGTGCGCGAATTTCAAACGGGGCCAATTGTACTTTGGCTACTAACCTTGCAACCAATTAAAGGGATCGTATAGTGATGCTCCAAGTAAGTTTGAGTTTAGTTAATTGCTTACTTCACCAATTAGTCCAATTAACCTTTCTAGTCAGACCAGATAAATAAATAAAACCGAGTAAGAAATTGGCCGAGCTTGGGAATCGAACCCCGGTCTCCGGAGTGCGAGTCGAGCACGCTACCACTAGGCCATGCCAGCTCGATGGTTCGGAATGAACAAAGGTGCGTCTAGTGAATACGGTGGCTTCGTTCACTCCCATCTTCCTCCCTTCCCGTTACGGCGAGGTTCAGGAGTGCACCGAGATATGCGAGACAGATACATTTCCTTTCCTCAAAAACCAATTTACTGACGAGCAAGGCGTATTTGTCCGCGTTTCAGATTGGTCCAAATTGTCGTGATGTCACCACGCGCGAATTTTGACGGGTGTCCACCGAAATATGTGAGACAGTTACTGCGCAACTTTCTTTCGTCAAATACAATTTTCGACTAGTGTCTACTGAGATACGCGAGACCCTCCACTGCGGCACCTCTTTCTCTCTTTCTTCTTTCACTCCCACCTTCCTCCCTTCCCTTACGGCGCGGTTCAGGTGTCCGCGTAGATATGTGAGACAGTTACTGCGCCATTTCCTTTCATCAAAAACCAATTTACATTTACATTTAATACGTAAATTCCTTTCCTCAAATACAATTTTCATTTTCTTCACTACGGCCCCTCTTTCTTCTTTCATTCTACTTCCTCCCTTCCTGTACAGTGCGGCTCAGGTGTCACCGAGACGACAGAGAATTACTGCGCCATTTACTTTCCTTAAAAATGCGTTGCGTTCAAAGGGCAAGGCGTCGCGCCGAACGGGTGGTGGCGTTCAATCGACTCAGTGGCAGCGCAACAACACGCTGTCGCGTTCCACTCCTAAAGGCGAAGCTTAAGCGTCATTAGTTGGCAGTTAATTAATGCACCAACAAAATGTGAAGTGAACAATCGCGTAGCAGAATGCAGCACTCAGGCTTTCGCCTTTCAGCACTTTAGCCGCTAAAGTTCCTCGTAATTTTTTTCACCTAACCTTATGTAGAAGAAAACACTGTTCCATGGCCATTAAAACTCGTCAACAAAAGAAAACATCCTTATAGAAAAACACGGAACGAAAACAATTCTACGCGTAGGCTAGGTACACGCCAGGAAAACGCGTATGCAATCCGTAGGTAAAAGGCGTCAGCAAAACCTTGGCCAGCATTCTCGGAAAGGAAGCGGTGGAAACTGGGTACCAGCCGGACACCATTATCAGGCGCCTCCTCCACTGTCCCAAAGACTCATCGTCCTACAGGAAAGATGCAAGGCGTGGTACGGAAAAACCCTGCTCGAGTGCTTGGCGTCTAGAGCGGCGTTTACTTGACGGGATTTTTAGTTGAGGAGTTGGGTTGAAAACCGGTCATGGCTTCATGTAAACACCGCACAGTCGGTTCCGGGAGTCGAGGAAGTGAGCCCAGTCGACTCCGCTTCCGAAGGGAGAGGGGGGGGGGGGGGGGTTGTCTCGCTCAACCCCAACGGAAGATAGCACGTAAACCGGATCATCGAGACGAAGAGTCGGGTTAGCGGGAGTGGAGAGGATAAATTGTGATCCTGTTTTTACGCTTGCGCCATCGCACCCGCCGGACAGTGGTGCCATGCTGCAATCTTGGAGTCTGCCACTGCCCTCACCGCTGCGCTGCTCGACGCTTGGTGTCGCTGCGGTTGAACCGGTCTCGACTCGCTAAAATCTAGTTCATGCAAACACGCAATCGTCGAGTCGGGCTGACCTTACACAACGTCGAGTTGGGCTGACCCCCGATTCAATCTACCGCAGTCCGGTTCATGTAAACGAGGCTTAGGCTGGGGACACCAACAATATGACGGAAAGGGTGAAGCAGCACAAAGCTTATGTCAAGCAAATGAACAGCAGCGCAGTGGTCGTACTTCCCAGCCATGCCACCACAGAGGTGACTTTGACGCAGTGTTGTAGGCGTTACAGAAAAAAAAATTCTCTGCCTCTCCCGTAACCGAGAGTAGAGTAAGCATGAAATGTTTACGGGCCTAATGTCATCTCGGTGGACATCCGAACCGCACCGTACAGGAAGGGAGGAACGCCACCACCCGTTCAGCGCGATGCCTTGTCATTTGAACGCAAGGTTTTTTGAGGAAAGGAAATGGCGCAGTAATTCTCTGCCATCTCGGTGGACACCCGAACCGCACCGTAAAGGAAGGGAGGAACGCCTCCACCCGTTCGGCACGATGCCTTGCCCTTTGAACGCAGCGCTTCTCCCCCGGATCACGTACGACAACGAAGTGCAACATGCAATTTATGTGGTTTTTGCACGCGTTATTAGAAATCAGAAATTATAATTCCGTGCGTTATCAAACCCACAGCTCCACTGATATCTTGATAAACATTGAGAAGGCACTGGCAGCAGTTATTTTTTGTCTCGTTTGGAGACCAACCAGCGCTTGCATTCCGGTCGCGTAGGAGGGCTTACGGAGTCTCGTTAAATCTCGCTAAGTCTCGTACGGTGCCCGGATGTTCTCGTTTCAGAGCCCGGATGACTGGAATTCAGTGCCCGGATGAGTGGATTTCAGTGCCCGGATGACTGGATTTCAGTGCCCGGATGACTGGATTTCAGTGCCCGGATGACTGGAATTCAGTGCCCGGATGACTGGATTTCAGTGCCCGGATGACTGGATTTCAGTGCCCGGATATCTGGATTTCAGTGCCCGGATGATGGCTCTCGGTCTCGGCGTGACGTCACCACACTGCCGACAACGGGGGCTAAAAGCATTTCATGCTTAAAATTAACTAAAGACGTTACTCGTTACACTAAAAAAAAGAACGCGTTACCGCCCTACGTTACGTACAAAAAAAGGTAATGTGTTACCGTTACCGAAAAAAAGTATCGCACGTTACTTTGCCGTTACTCCATGGCCATAAATTTTAATCGGTGCGTCTTCTCTGTAAGAAATCAAGATAGCAATTTTATAAAGCTCATACTTCATATAATTCCAACTTCACAAAGAAAACATATCTGAACTCAACAAATTAACAGTAATTCTGGTGCGCTTCTGCTTACGAAATTACGCGGAAATTGTGTAGCAATAAAGAATGCTTAAATGTCATAGTTACGGAAAAAAAATATTTGCGCACATAAGCAATTTTTTTTTACTTGACCCTGCATATTTATCGCAAAAATGCGAGTGTTTACGTCACGGTGTTCAAGGTCAGCTTCGCTCGCTTAGGAATTCAATAACCAGAAACGTAGCCGCAGTTGCAGATAGAAACAGCCTGTTGACTGCAATCCCCTTTTCTGTGCTGTACCATTGTACTCTTTCGACGGCTCTCTTGGGGCCACCTTGAAGTAAAGTGGCGACATTCCTGAGTTTGCACAGAAGAGGGAACTGCTTCCACCAAGAATGCGAGAGTGTCGCCTGGGAACGAGACCTTTTGGTTGGAGAACAAGCTTACGCAGAAACTGACTTCCATACTCCTGCAAATGGTCCATTGGTGGCTCGGCATGCGTCCACTGTTTAGAGAGTTGTGTGTGTGCGAGTGATTTGGGGGTGAAGACAAGTGTGTGACTGCTTGTTCGTGCTTTCCTTTTTAATTGAGTGCGTCGTCAAGGGCAGGTGTTTTCTGGCATGACTGCGAGCCGCAGCAAGGGTCGTCGAGAACACCGGTAGATTTTGTTTATTTGCAACATCATTTTCGGTGTTTTTTTAAGCATGAAATGCTTTTAGCCCCCGTTGTCGGCAGTGTGGTGACGTCACGCCGAGACCTAGAGCCATCATCCGGGCACTGAAATCCACTCATCCGGGCACTGAATTCCCGTCATCCGGGCACTGAATTCCCGTCATCCGGGCACTGAAATCCACTCATCCGGGCACTGAAATCCACTCATCCGGGCACTGAATTCCAGTCATCCGGGCACTGAAATCCACTCATCCGGGCACTGAATTCCAGTCATCCGGGCTCAGAAACGAGACCATCCGGGCACCGTACGAGACTCAACGAGATTTAACGACTCTCTCTAAGCCCTCCTACGCGACTGGCATGCAAGCACCGGTTGGTCTCCAAACGAGACAAAAAATAACTGCTGCCAGTGCCTTCTCAATGTTTATCAGGATATCAGTGGAGCTGTGGGTTTGATAATGCACGGAATTATAATTTCCGATTTCTAATAAGGCGTGCAAAAAGCACATAAATGCCACGTTACACTTCGTTGTCATACGTGATCCGGGGGAGAAGCGCTGCGTTCAAAGGGCAAGGCATCGCGCCGAACGGGTGGTGGCGTTCCTCCCTTCCTTTACGGTGCGGTTCGGGTGTCCACCGAGATGGCAGAGAATTACTGCGCCATTTCCTTTCCT
Organism: Amblyomma mixtum; assembly: GCF_055824585.1. Classification (NCBI taxonomy): domain Eukaryota; kingdom Metazoa; phylum Arthropoda; class Arachnida; order Ixodida; family Ixodidae; genus Amblyomma; species Amblyomma mixtum. Next base: position 144,648,664 of record NC_143021.1, read on the forward strand.
CAAAAAACCTTGCGTTCAAACGGCAAGGCATCGCGCTGAACGGGTGGTGGCGTTCCTCCCTTCCTGTACGGTGCGGTTCGGGTGTCCACCGAGATGACATTAGGCCCGTAAACATTTCATGCTTACTCTACTCTCGTTTACGGGAGAGGCAGAGATTTTTTTTTTTTGAAACAGAGGCGGAGGGGGACAATTGAAATAAAAGTAACTGGTAACGTGACACCTCACGTTACCGAAAAATGTTAACGTAAGTACGTTACCCGTAACAGTTCCAAAATGGTAACGAGTACGTTACTAAGTTACCGAAAAAAGTAACGCGTTACCGGTAACGCCGTTACTTGTAACGCGTTACCGACAATACTGCTTTGACGGCGCTATTGTGGTGGAAACAGAACCAAACTGCGCAGAAGCCTTGAGTCATGACGGAAGAGAATGTTGAATGTTCTCTGGGAACCACTCCCTTTTCCTACATCCACGGTTTAAGCTCCGTGACCCTGCGGTCGACCTTATGTGGGCGTAAAAAAGCCTCCGCAACGCGCCCGCAGTCGCACCTTCAAGAAGTAGTAGTAATGGTTTACTGACAAAAAAATACAGAAAGGAAGCACGAGAGCTGCAGCCGGCGGAATTCACGGAATTCACAGCCGGTGGAAGTCACGGGCCGAGAACCGGTTGTCGGGCTCATGTATACGCTAGGGGGTCGAGCAAAGGGACCGTGGAGTCGAGCTGGGCCAGCCCGGCTGCAGGGGGTGGGCTGGCTCTGCCCGACCCGGTTGGAAGGAGCATGTATACGCTGACGCATCGGCTTAGCGCCTCCTCTCTTGCCTCTTCTCTGGTCTGGCTGGCGCTGTGCAGGAACTCGGAGATATTTTTTCCCGAGCGCGCCGAACACCGCCATGTTGCTTTCCTCCTCTCTGGCTGGTTCGGAAAGGCGGTATCCGTGCGTCCCGTGCGTTCTCTGCCGTTCTCAGTGTTTATTGTATGTGTGTGAGGATCTGTGAGATTGCAGGTCTTATTTTAAACAAACACAAAGGTATAAATAATAAACGAGGCGGCTTTTATAGGAAAGGATAACAATTTCAATATGGGCGTGAAAAAAGGAAAGGAACAAGAGAGCAACGCCACTACACACGGGGGAACAGAACAAAATGCTTACGAAAAATACAGGAAAAAGAAAGTCAAAGAGGAAAGTATACTTGTCTCTCAAACAAGCGTCGAGCGGGGAGGACTGGCTGGGTGTCGGGCAGTCAAGGAGTCTCTTGGCGTTCCAGTGTCGATGCAACGCTACCGCAGCGTCGGCGTCTGTGGCTCCCAGCACGGTTCCCACGTCTGGTATCCCGGAAAGGCCACGTAGGCACCAGAGGCGGCCTGTGTGGAGCAGCTGACAGATGGACGGAGAAGAGTGGCGCCTGGGCCTGGTGGTTGAGGCTCTCGACGATGGATGTCCAGGTCTGGTGGCCCGGACGTCTGCGGCTGAGGCCCAAGCCCGGAACTCGGGGAGCCAGCAGAACTCGTCCACGTCCGTCGCCCACCACGCTCTTCTCTTCACTGCCACGTAATCCTCTTCTACCTGTCCCAGCGTTCCTTTCCGCACGCGCTCCTCGTGCTTTTTTCTTCTCCTCACGAACGACGCTGGGTGGCGCTATCTCCTTACAGAAGGCCCCCTCTTCGGAAGTTTTTTCCAAGGGAAAGAACTCAACTGCAGGAGAGCGACCCCAGACTCGTTCGACGATCGCACCACAGAACACCACACCACAGCGCGCACACTACACGCCACACATAACACGATGGTCGTCAATGCTCGAAGCGTCCACAGACATTCGCACACACAGCACAGAGAGTATATTAAATGTCAACGTAAAGCGTCCATAGAGGGCGAAGAAACACGGAAGGCATCAAAAGTAGATAGCCGACACTCAAAAACAAACATGAACAAACAAAAACAATTCCAACAAGAACAGGTGTGGGCTCCATTCTTCCGTATTCCATTGTTCACATCAAACCACTTCACTGTCGCGAGAACTCTTTCAGCTAGTACTTCCGTTTTCTTTTGTGAAACCGTTTTCTCCAAACCGACCTCGGTCTCCACTATGATTTTACATGTTCCGGTCCTAAGATGTTATTCACTCTGTTCTCCCTTGCCTTCGACACAGTCCGTTGACACATACCACACGATCTGACATAACTCTTAATGTCAGCCTGTACACCGGGCCAGTAAAACTCACTGAGCACCCTAGCTATTGTTTTCCGTATTCCTTGATGGCCGGATAATGCACTCTTATGCGCCAACTTAAGGACTTGCGTGCGTAAGCCCTTCGGTACCACCGCTTGCTCAACGACTCGGCCGGGACACACTTGGTATGTCCGGAAAAGAACGCCGTCATCTGTATCAAAAGAATGGGCGGTCTGTCCCTTGCCACGAAATATTTGCCCCAACTTCCTGCGACACACCTCTAAGGTCGGGTCTTCTTCCTGTTTGAGGCGAAACTCCGGCCGTGACAAGTGGAGTGTGTTCAGAGTGGGGCTTTTATTACTCTCTGAAACCTTTGCTGTCACCGTAAGGGAAGGAACATCGACCGAACTCGTCATGGCAAGAGAAACTGCCTGATCAGTTAGAACTGGCGGGTCGACCGAGAATGGAGGTTTAGCGCCAGGGACATTGCCTATTATGATGTCGTATAGGGGTGTTGGCAAGCACCGCGCGATGGCCTTACCCGAAAAGTATGGTGAGGAAATCACCACCTCCGCTTCCGGAACTTCTACACGGGTCCCATTGGCCAAGAATAATGTAGCCTTTTTCCCTGTAAGTGCCGCTGCCGGTACAAGGGACTCACGCACAACAATGCCGGTGCTGCCCGTATCCCGTAATACCGAACCAGGCTGGCCGAACACCTCGCCGTGCCCCACGGGCATAGCAGTTTCCACAGGGGTGGAAGGACAGACCATCTCCCCCAACTGGCCCTCTACGCGCGTTACTACTGCAGGGTTATCGGGACGTGAATACCGAGGTGTCATGCAACATGCGGACGCCTGACGGTCTTCTGGTCTCTTAGCTCTGCATGACTGGGCATCATGTTCTACCTTGCGACACCAGGTGCAATACAATTGCTTCGGCTTCGTCCGACAATCCGACGCCTTGTGCCCAGTCTTGTTACAAAGAAAACACCGAAGGCGAGACTGTGGACCTGAAATCTCGTCTTTGGCTTTACCTATCGTGTGCTCCCCCTTTTCTTTAAAGACCAACAAGTTATTTTGCCGTTGTGCTTCGAGAAAATGATCGGCAGCCTCCGCCAGCTTGCAGACTGTCTTGCCCTCCCGTTCACGTAAGAAGAGAGCTAAACGGGAATGACAGTTGTTCAGGAACTGCTCGCTCACGACCATTTCACGAACCACCTCAAAAGTGCGGCCTTCTCCCCGCATCTCGACCCAACGGTCAAAGAAACTAAACAACCTGGCAGCATATTGCGAGGCCGTTTCACCATCCTGGGGCTTGCTCTGGCGAAACTTCTCTCGGTACCCTTCCGCGGTGAACCTAAACCTCTGAAGCAAGGCAAGCTTCGCTTTGTCATAGTCCACTGAATCCTCAGGCGAGAGCCGACCGAAGACCCTAAGTGCTTCACCACCAAGGCACAAGCTCAACGCCGTTGCCCACTTTTCTTTTGGCCAGCCCTGCCCCGTGGCCACATGCTCAAACCTCTTTAAGTAGGCATCGAGGTCATCCCGCGCTTCATTGAACTGTGGTATGAGGCTGTGCGGGTTAATGGAGCTAGCCGGTGCGACGCTACGCTCTCCACGGTCACTTGGAGGATTTGCGCCATCCTCCATGAGCCTTATTTGTAGCTGCAAGTTCTGCGCCTCTAACTCCAATTTCTGTTTCTCCGTCTCTAAATTCCGTGCCTCTAATTCCAATTTCTGCTTCGCAGCTTCACGCTCCGTCTCTAAATTCCGTACCTCTAACTCCAATTTCTGCTTCGCAGCTTCACGCTCAGCGGCTCTCTCTTCCCGTGCCTTACGAAGTTCGTCCTCCACCCACGCTCGTAACTCGGCGCTGCACAAGCCCATGCGCTCGCCTAAAGCAACCAAATCTGACGCGCTCATACTGTGCCTAAATTAACACACCAGGCAAAGAAATAAAAACCGACCTCGTCCTGTCGTAGTGGACGCCAAATTTGTGAGGATCTGTGAGATTGCAGGTCTTATTTTAAACAAACACAAAGGTATAAACAATAAACGAGGCGGCTTTTATAGGAAAGGATAACAATTTCAATATGGGCGTGAAAAAAGGAAAGGAACAAGAGAGCAACGCAACTACACACGGGGGAACAGAACAAAATGCTTACGAAAAATTCAGGAAAAAGAAAGTCAAAGAGGAAAGTCACTCTACTTGTCTCTCAAACAAGCGTCGAGCGGGGAGGACTGGCTGGGTGTCGGGCAGTCAAGGAGTCTCTTGGCGTTCCAGTGTCGATGCAACGCTACCGCAGCGTCGGCGTCTGTGGCTCGCAGCACGGTTCCCAGGTCTGGTATCCCGGAAAGGCCACGTAGGCACCAGAGGCGGCCTGTGTGGAGCAGCTGACGGATGGATGGAGAAGAGTGGCGCCTGGGCCTGGTGGTTGAGGCTCTCGACGATGGATGTCCAGGTCTGGTGGTCCGGACGTCTGCGGCTGAGGCCCAAGCCCGGAACTCGGGGAGCCAGCAGAACTCGTCCACGTCCGTCGCCCACCACGCTCTTCTCTTCACTGCCACGTAATCCTCTTCTACCTGTCGCGTTCCTCTCCGCACGCGCTCCTCGTGCTTTTTTCTTCTTCTCCTCACGAACGACGCTGGGTGGCGCTATCTCCTTACAATGTGATTGCTTAGCAATAGGAGCCCGATTTGGGTGTATGTGCGATTTAAGCTGAAACGAGGTCTTCGGGAAACCACTGCGCAGTCGTCTGCTGTTCAAACAACTACAAGAAGCGAAGGCGGCTTGAAGCGGAGCAGTGTGAAGAACACCGAGAGCCACAGCGGCAGTGCGGTTGCGGGCTCGCGAGCACCAACTGCTGATGTCGCTAAGATATGTGTCGTCTGTGAACCGTGCAAAATCAAAACATAATAATAATTCGGGGAAATGATGCAGCAGCACTGCGGGTTGCGTGAAACATTTCTGTTATAGCTGTTCTGTAAAAATTTTTGTGCACGCTTGTTTGTTTTTCATCCGTCCCCCCCCCCCCCCCCCTATGTAGTGCCGTGCTGGGCCTTGAATAAATAAATAACTGCCGACACTGACGACTGATTATTAGCGACAACGGCACTGTAAACATAGCTTATTTGGCAGTACTTGAAAGCCATGATGCATTGCGCAAATGCAACAGCTGTTTGCTTGCAGTAAATATCCGATAAACGAGCAGGGCTTAAAAACCTGAAGGCCGCAGCTTTGACGTGTCCACCGTGCATCGTGACACCTCATGCTTCGACCAAATACTATTTTCAACTGACGCCATAATGCAAAGTGCCGATAGCCTGCGCTGCCCAGGTGGCACTGCAGTTATTCCACTATTCGAGTAAAAACTGCTGCCGTCAGTCGCTTGGGCCGCTACAAACGCGACACGGCAAACTTCAGCGCAGGTTCCACCCGACCACACGCACGCGCTTTCTCGCTCTTTCGGCATTAATCAGAGGCCGCACCCGAGACAGACCAAACAGATGCACCCCTCAGGAACTGTCACAACATGTGCACCAGTTTCGAGTGTATAAATTACATCGTGTGCGAAGGCCAGATGCTTCTCTACTACATCTTTTTCCGAGTTTACCGAAATGTCAGACGACGCGAAGCTCCACATCTAGTTTCCTCCGTTCCTGCGACACTTTGCTTCGACACGCGGCGCCGACGGAAGCACTGGCGCTCCGAAGAGCGCTGCCACACACGCGCATGTTCACGCTAAGAGTGGACCACGCTTCACCAGTTATTATACCGTTACTGCGAAGTAATTAAGAAATTTATGCAAAGCCAAAAGCCGCAACAGAATTCTGTGCGCTTATGCGCTCCAGCGGTGCCTTCTCCATGTAGCACTACAGAAAGTACCGTTGTTTAGGACAATGCAGAGGGAAAATGTATTGAAAGACACGGTCGAACGCAGTTTCAATCTGTTCGTGTCACCGGCGCAGCGCAGAGCAGACCGCTTGAGCGCTTGACAGCAACACTGCTGTTAGCTCGGAACAGAGCGGTTTTTCTTTTGTAATTATAGCTACTCCATAGAAGCACTAAGCAAGTTTCGTGCTCGCATCGATAAATGTCTCCTTTATAGATACCAGAAAGCCGTTGCGCACACTTGCGTAGAAGCGCACCTCCAATGTCGATTTTCGGCACAACTTGCAGGGAAACATCCGCGTCGCCGCTCGCCGAAGCACGGGCCATTTTGTTCACAGTTGCTCAGTGCATACAGTGCAACACATTGCAGGTCAAAATCATGCAAAAATCAACACTCGGATAAGGCTGAACAGCGCGGTGAGTACTCGCTGCCTATTTTGCAGCGGCGGCCACCCAAGCGAACATGGCGGAGAAATCGGCCAGACGCAAGATGGCGCTGCTGTCGAAAGATGGCCGCGCTCAGCTAAAAGCGTGAGCGAAGCACTCGACAGCAAGTGACAGCGAAATCAAGACGTATATAAACAATTGGAGCGGGAGATGCGCGGTATGGGTAATAATTTTACATGGGAACAGCTGCGCACCTCTGGAAGAACATGAAGAAAAGGTTTACGCTTGCAAATATTGATAAAGTCGTCCTTGTGTTACCTCCAGGGTAAATTATTCGCGGATTTTAGGAGCTGTTCGGATCGGACCAGTCGTCGCTCAGTCTTGAACGAGACCATTTTGACGTGAGGCTTCGGAAGCGGCGGAAGCGAACGTTTTGACGGTACGTCTGCACGCCAAGCATCATGTTGTGCACATTCATCCATGAAACTAAAATCGCCTTGAAATACAGCTGATTCAAACATAACATGAAGCTCAGCACAGCAGCGGAGACATCCATTGGAAATCAAAGCGAACCGCTGCCGGCCTCGAAGAGACCGCGCACGTGAACGGGCGAACCAACCGACCGGAAAGAGCAGCAGTCGGGAAAAGGAACTCTTCGGGTGGACGTTCTTCCTCCTCTAGCATGCGTGTGGTTTGCTTGCTCGATGCTAGGGGTAGCGACGATCTCTACCCAACAGAAAACCGGTTCATGTAAACGCGGTGGGGTGTGGGGTCGGGCTAGTTAGCCCGACATCTGGCGCTCCCCGACCCGACCCGCAACATCGGGCTCCGTGTAAACAAGGCTACAGGGAGAGGATAGCGAGGAAAAGTACGGAGGAAAGCGACCGGCAGAAAAGAGAGGAAAGCTTTGTACACAATAGACCTCTCCTGACCTACGTCATCAGCGCACGTGTTTCTGGTCCGATGGGAAAAACATGCGCCGTACCGAGATGGCTCACACCAAGAGAAGAAAGGCTGCGAGGCGTTTCGAATCGGGGAACAAAGGTGGTGGGGGAGCGCTCGGCACCAGAAAAACCGGTGCAGAACCGAAAGTCAACGATTTCACCCATCGGGGCACATCTTTTTGATGTCACACTATTTACATCAGGGAGAGGTCTACACAAAATACAAAAAAAGTATCTAGTTCGCGCTAGAGTTACTGTATATGCTACTACCTTTGGTAGCATATGCAGTAACTCTAGGTCAATGTAAAGTCACAGTGACTTTAGGTCAATGTAGTAAGTAGCGCCATCTACACATATGCACGTGTACTAAATAATCACAGTTCAAAAAAAATAACGAGTGTGGCGCTGCTAAACATTTACAATCAGGAGGTGTTCACGAGAGGGAACGATATCTCTACGATGTTTGCACGTTTCCCTCGATTTTGCCCTATGTAGTGTGTCGAACTTCCAAGCAGATTTCCGCCATATTGCTTTGCTGGATTGTTTTGTAGCGTCACGGGTCAGAGCCGAGTTTTGCGCGAGTGTGCGCCGCCTGTTATACGCATGCGCGAGAACCGCGTGACATCACGAGAGGCGCAGGTCCGCAGATGCGTCGCCACCTCGCTGCCGGCGCCGCCGGCGTGCGCTCCTCTCCGACGCGTGACATCGTGTTTACGACAGTTGCGCAGCGCGCTACTGCGCATGCGCGAGAAGGGTGCGCGGAGAAATGACGGTCGCGCTCAACATGTAAGCTCTGGTAAGCTAACGAGAGTCGAGCCGCTGCCAAACGGCGCAGAAGACTGGAAAATAATGTAAATTCTTCCGATCCCGAGGTTGTCGCCTGCCAGTTCCCCGTCGAGCAGCCAAGGCGAAACGCGTGGCCGAAACACCGGAGCGCTTTACGCTACGTATATCCAGGCATAGCAGAGCTAAGCCAGTGCCAATTTTAGAGCGCAGCTCTTTGGCGTCCGTTCCTGGGTTTCGCGTCGGCGTCGGCCTCGTAACCAGCTCCGCCCCCAATGTCACGCTTTTCAATTGGTCGAAATGCTCGTGACGTCACAGTGCGCGAATTTCAAATGGGGCCAATTGTACTTTGGCTAGTAACCATGCAACCAATCAAAGGGATCGTATAGTGATGCTGCAACTAAGTTAGACTGAGTTTAGTTAATTGCTTAATTAATCAATTAGCCTAATTAATATAGAGGAGAATGAAGAGGTCAGAAGAAAAGAAAAGACGCGCGCCGCAGCGACAACAGCGTCCGCGGAAGGAGACGCTGCTGAAAAAAACAGATAAGTACGAAGCCGCGTTCCCTCCACCACCACGCACTTCCCCACTCAGTAAGACGTTGCTCGTTTCATATACGTTGTGTCGAACATCCTAGACAGTTCCAACAATTGACAGGTTAATGACAGAACACGATGCACAGAAATACAATAATATAAATATGAAATAGCCTAATTAACCTTTCTAGTTAGACCGCATAAATCAATAAAACCGAGAACGAAATTGGTCGAGTTGGGGAATCGAACCAGGGTCTCCGGAGTGCGATACGAGCACGCTAGCCACTCCGTAATGCCAGCTGAATGGTTTGGAATGAACAAAGGCGCGTCTAGCTAATACGGCGTCTTCGTTCACTCCCATCTTCCCCCTTTCCTTTACGGCGAGGTGCAGGTGTCCACCCAGATATGCGAGAGAGATACATTTCCTTTCCTCAAAAAATAAATTTACCGTCCAGCAAGGCGTACAGCCGAATTGGCGATGGCGTTCTGTGGACTCCCTGGCAGCGTTGCAAGACGCTGTCGCGTTCCACTCTTACAGGCGAAGCTTAACATGTTAACCACACATCAGTAACACACGCAGACAGCCAATGGACGCGTCATTCGCTGGCAGCACTTGATTCATCATTCACAACCACATTCTTAACGTACGCTCCCTTGCCGCACATGCCAAGGACATACACCACGATCACATTCTGCGCCATTCCTCTGTACTTTGCTTTGCTGAAACCTGGATGGATCCCGAAGAGCCTCTCGAAATCGTAGATTTCCTATACTGCTGTGGGGCTCGCAGAGACCACAACAGAGCGGCGGGAGTCGCTATCTACTTGCGCACAGGTCTCTCTGCAATACCAGTCGAAATGTTTGGCACGTCGCATGAAGTTGGCGAACTGTGCGCCGCAAAGTTGCCCAACGGCTTGCTGGTAGTAGCTGCCTACTTCGCCCCTACCGCACTCACGAAAGACGTCGTGCACTTCCTGCAACTCGCATTAACCGTCCATCGATCCACACCGATGTTAGTAGTGGGGGACTTTAATGTTCACATAAAGACAAACAGCAATTTCCTAACACTTATGCGGGAGAACATCCCGTTCCTCTCGCTCGTAACGCGTCCCACGGCTGTGACAACCTCGCGAGGCACTTGTATAGATCTCGTCTTTGAGAATCAAGCATTGGTGTACCAAGTCGAACATATATCAGTCTATTTCACCGACCACAAAGCTTCCTTCATGACTGTCAAGAACTGTTAGTGGAGTCTTTGTTAAAGGAATACGTGTGAAAAATAAAAAAAAAAAATTCTGTGATAGCGCATACATGTGTTGCTCGATTTCTTTGCCTCAATCTATCGAAAAGGTGAAACAGCTTATTTGCCGCGCTCAAATTTCGCATTAGGAAGTAACGTAATCGTCGGTAATTTTTTTTCACCTGACGCTACAAAACGCATTCTGGACGTCGTATTATTTTTCGAGGACAGCTTTGGCATTGCTAAAGAGACGGGAAAGGGAAGAGACAGGCTTTCGCTTCGTGCTGCCGGTTGTTCGTTGTTCCGGCTAGCGCTGTGGAGGGGAAGTTGGCGGTGCGGCGGGTGTGTACCGCTAGTTCCGGCACTTTGAGCGCAGTTTGGCACTGTGTGCTTCCAAAACGGATGGTCGAGTGCAGGCCTGGTCGTCGCTAGCCTTTGCGATGCCAATGAATTGCAGCCAGCTGTTTACAGCCTACAACAGCGGCAGCCAACATCTCGTACCTCATGAAGAAATGTGCGTAACAGCACATCACAATAACATATTGCCATGAGCCAGCCTCGATCCGTTTCTTTGGAGAACTCGAGCAGCGGTCTAGCTTGTCGACGAGTGAAAGTTACTTGAGTCTCCGCCGTTTATCACAACCCGCAAACCATCATCTGCTTCCATGGCGGCTGCAGCTGCACTATTTCAGCACTAACCATGGAGCAGGTGCAGTCTTCCTGAACTAGACTCGCACTTCTTTCAAACGAATGCCGTGGTTAAGAGGGCGCTGTTAAGATCGGCGTTAGCAAGAAGTCAGCACCCACGTTTATCCTGGATGGTTCCGAGAAACCCCTGTCTACCCAACAACGTGTTTGCCTCAAGGCGTGCCGAATTGACCTTAGAGGCAAGGGCAATGTACGTTGCTGGGTCTCAGTGCGGGACCAGGAACAAAAGGACACAAGCGACTATGGCGGATGTCAAGGGCCGTCGTCTTTGGTGGCTCTTCTGCGTATCGAGCATCGCGGCGGGCTGGCGGGGTACTTCCGCAAACTTCAAGAACGTCCCCAAAGGACAAAGGCCCACTTCCGCCCTTTTGACGGTCTCGCATTCCGACCCTTCGTGACTAATGTCTTCTGACGGACAGGTGTCGGCGGCCCAGGGGAACCTTCGGCGCGTCCGAGAACCTTGCTTCCCGGAATCAACTTTACCTCGAAGGCATCCTTGTCTCCCCGGCTCAACGCGTGACGTGTCCACAAGTGCGGGGGTGGAAGTTTGCGCGTGAGTGAAAGTTTCCGGCCACTCCTAGCCTGGAGTTGACGTCATCATCCTAGGGAAGAAGGATCGTATAAAAACTCGGCGACGAACGCAGCAGACACTCTTCCTGTTCCGGACTCTTGTACATATGTAGTCACAGTCGCATTTTCTGTTCCTGACTGTTGTAAATATGTAAATAAATTCAAGTCTTCTTTCGCCACCTTCTAACTCCATCGCTCAGCGGCATTCCTGTCCTTGGCCTGGAGGTGGGAACGGGCGTCGTGCTGACCGTGGATCCGTCGAGCCGCGACCCCGAACCTCGTCCTCAGCAGCGCCATGACCACCGCTGAAATGAATCCATGTGGTATATAAGTCGGGTACAACTCAAGAACGGAGCAGCACATGCCCATCAAAGGAGACTGCCCAGCAAAGCGCGTCGGCCGAACAGTTTTCTGTTCGGTCTCCACATGTGCGCCGCGACAGCACCGGTGGAGACTGAAGCCGCCACGGTCGTCTGTTGCCGAATATGACCCCACCTGTAACATTCAGCGCTTTTGCGCAAAAGACGCTCTCGCGCGGACATATGCGAAAGGTGAGCACCCCAGCCCTCTCCCCCCCCCCCCCATCCTCCTCTTTTAGTGGCCGGTGCAGCTGAGACAATAAACGGGGGCACCACACCTACTAGTACCTTCGCCTTTCTCCCTGTCTATTCCCCTGCTCCAGCTCAGGTGCTCCTAGAGACGATGGCGGATGCCGGGGCAGCAAAATCTTTTCCTTTCTTTTTGCGTTATTATTCTTTTAGCCTTATCCCGAACAAAGGACATCCACCCTCGGCGACACGGGAACAATGCGCCGACTCCTTCGCTCTCTTTCGCAGGCTTGGCTGCATGCACAGCCACACAAATCGACGTGATTGGCTGGAGAGCTCCCTCTGAGTTGCGTGTGCCGCTTCGTTCTTTAGTTAAGTCCCCTTTTCGGGAACTGGCACAAAGGACCGCCCCCTCCCCTTGCTGCGCGCCCCTCCTGCAGGCGGGGTAGACTTCCGCCGCAGGAAAAGGAATTCTCGGAAAATGATTACAAGCACGTTATAAGCGGTGTTTACATGACAGGTTGAGTTGAGGATTTCAGCTGAAAACCGGTTACTGGGTTCATGTAAACACCTAAGAGTCGGATCCGGGAGTCCAGGGAGCGAGTCCAGTCAACTCCGCTGCAGGGGGTGGGTTGACTCACTCGACCCCAACAGCAGATAGCACGTAAACCGGTCGGAGTCGGGTTAGTGGAAGGGGAGGTGATAAATGCGAACCTGTTATTCGCTTGCGCCGTAGCGCCTCTGAGGCAGCCGTGCATGCCGCAATCTTCCAGGCTGTCACTGCCCTTTCCCGCTGCGCCGCTCGACGCTTGGTGCCGCTGCTGTTGAACCGGTCGCGACTCGCTAAAATCGAGTTCATGTAAACATGCAGTCAAGTTGGGCTGACCTTCCTCAACTCGATCTCCTGGCTCGACCCGGTGAAGTCGGGTTCATGTAAACGAGGTTATAGTTGCCTGACAATAGACGGTGTGAAGCAGCTGTTCCTTCAGTTTCCAGGTACGCGGGCGCACTTTTTCAATCTTTGATCCAGCCGCCGCGGAGGCTCAGCGGTTATGGTGCTCGGCTGCTGTCCCGAAAGACGCGGGTTCGATCCCGGCCGCGGCGGCTAGAATTTCTTTGGAGGAGAAATTCTAGAGGCCCGTGTACTGTGCGATGTCGGTGCACGTTAAAGAACCCCAGCTGGTCGAAAGTTCCGGAGCCCTCCACTACGGCGTCTCTCATAGCCTTAGTCGCTTTGGGACGTTAAACCCCATAAAGCAAAGCAAAGCAATCTTTGATCCAACCAAATCGAGGCAAATCGACGCAAGGCAAGAAAGATATACATTTCAGCACCCGAAGGAAAATTCTGGAGGGAATAAGCAACATAATGATGTAAACTGGATGCGAGAAAGACGTACGTCTAAAATGAATAAGAGCACGCAATTGAGGGTCCAAACGAGAGAGGGGAGGGGGTCGCCCTAAGTGCCTACAGAACTATCGCATTTGTAACCGACCCCTTTTTCTTGGCAGCGTTCCTGCACACCTCGCCCCCCCCCCCCGTTTTTCGTACAATGTCTATAAAAAAGTCTCGAGTCCGCCTCGTGAATGGTATGCATCTGTATACTGCATTTTTGTGAACCTTGGCGAAATTCCGTCTAAGTTGATCGGAATTGGTTGCAAGGTGCTGCCGCATGTACGACGAATATTTGCTTCTGAGGTAAACACATTCTGACACCCTGCGGTGCTAACCCTCTCAATAGCAATTTCACGTCTCTTGCGCAATGTCGATTCATCTCAAGGGTAAACAGAAATTGACAATTGCCCACTTCTCTCTGCCTTTTTATTTACCAACCATAGTTTATAAGGTTGGACAGGCAACCGCTGAGCGTTGACTAAATTGTATAGCTGCCTCTGTTATAGTTTTCTTATGATAGATGCAGTACCATTTGATAAAAAATATATTTTTTTCAGCGCTAGAGTTTGAAGGTTACACTCTAGACCAGGATGTTCCGACTACTACTAATATTACTAGGCATCAAGAGTGACGAAGTGATTGCACGCGCAAAAGGCGAGGGCTGAAGGAGGACACAAGAAAGACACCGATTTCAACTATAAGGTTCATTGAAAAAAAAAACGCTAGAAATATATACATGGGACATAAACATAAATATTATGCTTTATATCACACCTTCTTTATTTTTGGCGTCCGCTTTCTCTTTTCGCTTACTTAGTAATTTGCGCTGTGCAATTATGTCGACAATTATCACTAACTCTCCCAAGTTTCCACTGTATCGACGTTGTGCCTTTTGCGATGCGGGCTGGGCAGCATTATTTTTTCTTTTTCTTTGCTCCCACTAATATATGTCACGACATTGAAAACAGTAAAGTCTGTAGTCGGGTAAAACACAAGAACGAAACGGCACATTCCCTCAAAGGAGGCCCTCCAGATACTAACATCGACGCGGTACAGCTTTTTGTGGCTACTCAGCCAAGGCTAAACAAGAGAGGGAAGGAAACGGTCCTCTGTTCCCGTGCTGGGCATCCTTATCCGGAACAAGGATCACCCCACCTCTGACGCCGTTTGGACAAAGACGGTACCCTCTTTGCCCCGGCTCTCCAACTTTTTCCCCTTCACCCTTCCGGAACCATAGACCGAATAAAGGAAGCCCCACTCACTTTGGCAAGGGACAGGCAGAGAAAGAAGCATGCGGAACCACCCCAGCCAACACCTCCCCCCACGCACGACGGGGACTAGCAGCGGGGTTTGCCATGGTTCGTTTGTAATCCTCTGAAGGCAGGCGCAGCAGCAAAAGAAAAGCCTTCACGCAGCACGGGTCAAGAAAGGACCGGACCGTATCTCAAGTTCTCAACATCTCAACCAAAACCAGTCTCGGGTCGCTGGGGGCAAGACGGGTGAGGCTGTTTTTACAACAAATCCGACTAGGGCGGGGCCTCGTCTTTTTTCACGTGACTAAACGTCACCAACCCTGATCGTGGCGTCACGGTTTTTCTGAAGAAAATGCAATAAAAAGCAACGCGCCCCGTCTGCAACTTTTCCCGCCGTTTTGCGAAGCGACGAGACTCGTCTGCAACTTTTCGCTCCGTTTTGCCAACTTTTCGCGCAGCGATGAGCGACGTTCCTGAACGACAGGAGCTCATTCTGCGGCGTTACCTCAGCAATTTGCACAATGAAGGCGGCTACTGGCACGGGTATTTAAAATCTGAAAATGACTTGCTACAATTTGAGAGGTCTCTGGCTGCTCGCCATGAGAAATACTCTGTGCGGACGTCAAGGGAGTTCGATGCGGCGTCAAAAGGTGAGGATGATTCTTGATATCTGTATATATAGTACATGGCGTAACTATTGTAATCGCTCAAAGACTGTTTAATGCAGATTCATTGCAGTGCTGAAATGCAAAATTTTGTTTTCCTTTGTTAAGGAACAATTTGCTGCCTCAGCCTTTCGCGCGTTTTGATGAGATTATTTCGCGGCTCCATGGACGCTTATTGTTGCGGGTTAATTAATACAGATAATCCATTTCTCTTCTCCTTTTTCTTTTCCAGCGCGATTCGTCTTTTCGATGATTCACCGCGGGAACAAAATTGGTCTTGACGTACCGTTTAGAGTGACCAAAGAAACGGTAAAGGTCTGCATGTTTGGAGAAGAATTCTGGAAAAGTGACAACCCAGTACGTACACACTTTTCATTTGGGTATTGCCTGTGTTATTATTATTGTAGTAGCGTCACTGCATGATGGTGATAGCTTCGTTGTAATGTGCTCATTCGCCGCAAGTCAATGCTGCTGTGCGGTGAAGCAACCCTACCGGGATACATGGATATGTTGTGCTGTGGCGCGTGAAAATATGCGATGTACTACGTGTATTATTATTTCTATGATATTCTGTGTTATTGCTCCAAGAGAGGCTTCAGGACACGCACAGATCGCCCCCGAGAAGGCCAAATATTTTCAGTACATCAAAGAAGTATCGGCGCTTGGCGCGCGAGAGGTTTAATGAGTAGATAGTCAGCGCCCGTGTGTGGCTTTGAATGTTCCGTGTGTCTCGTACCTGCACTGTTCCCTAAACATGCAAGAAAACCAACTAGCCCGCCAATATGCCCTTTAAATTTGTTATAGTTGCTAGTGTCAGTTGTTCGAAGGTATAGTTAAGGCGACCTTCGCCACTAGACTTTCGAGCCGCCAGGAGAAGCCAAACCTTAAAAATGGCTTCGGGGTAAAGTCTTTGTGCGTAGAGCAAGTGCAAAGGAGAGGCCGGGCGGCAACAGATGGAAAGCAGGAGGCGCAGGTTGTTGAGAAAGTGTAGGCACCGAGTGTAGCAGGGAAAGCAAAGAAAGGCTCGACGTACTGTGGCCCGTGCATCTGAAGCGTTGCCTTTAAAATAATATATCAACGCATCCGTTGATTGCATGCGTTTCTTTAAGGGGAAAACCCCCTCGCGTCATATATTAGTGAAAATAAGCTAAACTGACATTTTCCCATTGTTCTGCCCTATCAAGATATGAGTATGGCTGCTAACACAGAAATCCGCGATCTTTCGCGGGACCGCGGGAAACTATATAAGGGATCTTAATTATGATCTCATACATGGCGCCACATGCTTTATGTACAATTGTCACAAAACCATTCAAAAATGAACATAATGAAAAACTGTGGAAAACAAAAAAAAAAAACAGGCTATTTATTACCACAGGGCTATGGCTTCCGCCATAGCCCTGTGGTAATAAATATGGCTGCGTGCAGAAGGGTGCAGCCATGTAACTAATGAAAAGGCGTTTAAAAGGAGCCAGCACAGCGACATCTATCTCGTGCAGGCTGCATGCATGCAGCTTACATGGCGTATCTGGTGGTGCTTCACTGTAGATCATGAACCCTAATGATTTTGTCTAGATGCTACCAGTGTGAGAGTAATGTCAATGAACCAGTGCTTCCTCAAGTGTGTTTTGTTGGTCATCATCTGGAACAGTGGATCTGAGATCCACAGGATGAAGGTCACTCACCACAACCTCTAATCGCTCTTGTCTGTATATGCCACACTGTTCCAGTTAATTTCTTACTCTGTAATTTCTTAATTGTTGCTAATCAGTTGGCAGCTCACAACAGTGTTGAAACAGTCAAGGGCATACAATATCTCTGCTTTCTTTTAGCAAAAGTTATGCACTTGCATGATGTGGCCTCCTCCAGTACATTGTTTTCAGGGGACACAATACTGATTTCAGTAATTTATTCTTATATTTAGGCTCCAGCTACTGTGAATGACTGGTCACAGGAGACCTTTGAAAAAAAGCGGCTGAATGTCCAAGGCACCAAAAAAAAAGGGTGCCCTGCAACCTTGAGCCTGAAGTGGATTGAACTGTTCCCAGATTTTAAGGTATGTGTGCATAACAAGCAAGGCTATTTTAGGAGTTCAGCTATGTTTTTCTACATTAATAATACATTCTCACATCAGTATGCGGGCCAAGCAGCTCTGTAACCATTCGCATCTATTTCTTTTTATTGCACAAAAACTGTTGCTACTTTTTTTTTCTGAAAATCAAGCTGTGAAAATTAGGTACTATTCTTGAGCTCAAATTCAAGTACAAATAAGCTTGCTTTTGACTATTCACTCCACAACTAGATTTTTTTTTCTCCTGAGTTATGTTTGGATAGTGAGAATGAAAGTTCCCCTCCAGTCTTCAGAGTCGTGGTGCAGTGTTGCTAGCTAAAGCCAGGTGCCCATGTAGCTAATCAGTGGGACACAGGCTGCAACAATACCTTTGCACCCCTCCTCCATTTCTCTTTTCAATCCCCCATCCATCCTCCCCAGTGCAGGGTAGCCAGGCACAACACCTTTCCTTTTTCCTCTTTATCTCTCTCTCTATTTTGTTTTTGACAACTCACTGGTCATTGTAAACATATATGCAGGATCCTTGTTCCATTATTCTCTTAACGTGCGTATCAGTGCTGCCAATAAGATGCCGGGTCAGTTCCAGGGTTTGGTGGCACTTTCCTCTCTGATGCACTTTTCAAAGCCTCACCCTGGATTAATAACAAGCATTAAAAAAGGACTGAAAGTCATCAAGAAATAAATTAAAGCACTCCTTGAGAATCGGTTGAAGATACATCCCCTACTTTCTGTGCCTCCAGCTTTTTGTCACTGGTAATTAGATGCATTTTTCATCATCAGCAGCAGCAGCAGCATCAGCTTGATTACGCCCACTGCAGGACAAAGGCCTCTCCTAATCTCTCAAATTAACCCTTTCCTGTACCAGCTACGGCCACCTTATCCCAAAAACTTCTCAACTTCATCCACACGCCTAACCTTCTGCCGCCCCCTGCTAGGCTTACCTTCTCTTGGAATCCACTTTGTTACTCTTAAGGAACAGCGGTTATCTTGCCTTCGCATTACATGCCCTGCCCAAGCCCATTTCTTCGTCTTGACTTCGACTAGCATGTCATTAACCCGCGTTTGTTCCCTCACCCACTCTGCTCGCTTCCAATCTCTTAACGTTACACCTATCATTTTTCTTTCCATAGCTCACTGCGTTGTCCTCAATTTAAGTTGAACCCTTTTCGTTAGCCTCCATAATTCAGCCCCATCAGCGAGTACTGGTAAGATACTTTCCTCTTCACTCATATTGGTAAACTGCCATTCACGATCTGAGGGAACCTGCCAAATGCGCTCCATCCCATTTTTGTTCTTCTAGTTATTTCTCTCTCGTGATCTGAATCTCCAGTTTCTATCTGCCTCAAGTACACATATTCCCTTTTCTCTGCAAACTCTACTAATAACTCCCCGCTGCTATTGTTACAGCCTATGCCATAGCCTCCCACTGCCTTGTTTCCAGCCTGCTTCATTGCCTATACCTCGGCATTGATGTCACATATCAATACGGTGTACTGTGTTCTTACTTTGCTCATTGCTGGTTCCGTCTTCATTGAAGCTTTTGACAATCTGGCCATCTTGGCTGGATGTAGGCACATAGGCCCGTAACACCTTCAGTTTTTGCCTCATATTAAGCTCAATTAAGGGGCTTGCCACCCTCTCATTAATACTATAGAATTCCTCTATGTTGCCCGCTATATCCTGATTGATGAGGAATCCACACGTTCTCATCTCTCCACTAATCTATGGTAGCATAGGATGTACCCGCCCTTTATCACTGTAAATGCCTCATCTCGCCAATGCTACTCACTGCCTGTTTACAGGTGGTATTCCAGGGCCTGAAATGGGAACAGCTGGGGATAAGAGTTAATGGAGAATACCTAAGTGATCTGTGATTCGCTGATAGCATTGCCTTGCTAAGTCACTCAGGACATGAACTGCAAAGCATGATCAATGAGTTAGACAGGCAGAGCAGAATGGTGGGGCTAAAAATTAACATGCAGGAAACCAACCCAAGCAACCACCGATATCCTTCGGACGGCCGACAGAGGTCTATTTCGGATGTTCTGTACGTCCGCTGAACATCCGCAAACAGCCGGTAGACGTCCGTCGGCCGTCCGAAAGGTGGCCAAAGGTATACGGTTCGCCCGCCGACGGACGTCCAGTTGAGTACGTCCATTGGCGGATCTTTCTCGAATATTCGCATATATGGTGCATGCGTGCTTTTTTCACTCCGCGCAATGCAATAAAACCAAAAACAATTTGATGCATACCACGCATATTTTATTGTGGTTGATGATACATCAGCAGAGCAATGGGTTACATTCGGAAAATTACTTAAATGTGACTCTTCAAATGTGGCAAGCTTGGGACACACATCCGTAATCTTCCCACCCACAGGATTTCTGAAATAAAAAAGAACGCGGCAAGCATCAGTCATGTGAAACAAATGGCACAATGCAGTAGCCCAAGTAAAAACATTGGAACCAATTAATAGAAGTGTTTAATGCTGCAAGTATAACAGACAATGCACTTTAACAAACACCACAATAAGTATAAGGCAATAACAGCTCTCACTTTTCCACACCATATTTGACAATATATCTGTTCTTTATTTATTTTCATGGGCCTTAGGGCACTAACCTGAGCAGCACTGTACGCGACTGTGCACAGAAAGCCGCAAAGCTTCCGTTGCGAACCACTGCGACCTCACGTGCTTCCTATGGTCTGCCTTTCGCGCGTTGTCACTCTTTATATAGGCACAGTGAACATAGCGATGCCTTAAAAATTAACAAGATGCGAAAACACTCCGTCCCGCAACTTTGAAGAGGAGTGGGAATTAGTCGCGCGAGTTGAGGGCTCCCGCAGCTGTGTGATGTAGGCTCCCGAAAGTGTGAGAACAGCACACACTTGGGGAAGCCATCTCCTCGCGCCTACTGCTCCCACTGTCCTGTGAACGAATGTTATATGAGCATGCTGCATTGTCCTAGAAGCAAAGTTCCAAGAAGTGTACTGGATACATACCTTCGTGGGCAATCGCATGTGCACTAAGCCTCCTTTACACCAAGGTCGACGCAGTACGGGATTCCGGTGTTCCAGAAGAGCTTCAGGCGCTTTCCGTATCTTTCGAATTGCTTAAGTTACATACAACTTTCGTCCACAGACCGAACAAAGCCACATTTTATAATAACAGAGCTATAAAGATCTGCGCGACAACACTACGCGACATATCAACAACAGCCATCAACAGCGCTACGGACATGGCTACGGAGCCGTACTGATGGATTGGATTGGTCTGACCGCGAACTGACATCTATGATGATGGTGATAGCAGAACGCACGGGAGTTTTGATGCTTACGAATGGTTTCAATGGCAAGTTTAGCTAGCAAAACAGTGGACATGTCGCGCAACTCCTCTAATTTGGAGAAGTTTTATAAATATAAAACTAGTCATTGAGTTCTTGCAAAATTCTGCAACACCTGCTTCTCCTCTTAGATAAATTTAGCTCGTTGGCGGCTCTTGCACTGCAGGTAGGAGTGGAATCGTACCAATTTACAAACGTCTTCGCGTCAAACCCTCCAACTGATGCAAATAAAACAGTATACATACACGAAAGACTCGAATTTTCTGTGAAATAAAAAACGTCCATACTCATGGCCTGGGAAAATACTCGACCTTACATCCTTCGGACGTCCACCTCGTCTCTCATGCGGATATACAAAAGTGGACACTGTCCGTACGTCCGGCGGATGTACGAATACGGATATCCGAAATCGGATTGTGTTCGTACGTCCGATGGACGTCCGATCTCGGCAAAGGACGTTCGGATCTAGCTCGTACGTCCGACGGATATCTGTGGTTGCTTGGGAAAGTAATGTTCAACAGTCTCGCAAGGGAACAGCAGTTTATAGTTGGTGGCAAGATGCTGGAAGTGCTAAGGAAATACGTCTACTTAGGGCAGTAAGCGGCTGCTGGTCCGGATCATGGGAGGGAAATAACTAGAAGAATAAGAATGGGGTGGAGCACATATGGCAGGTTCTCTCAGATCATGAATGGCAATTTACCAATATCCCTCAAGAGAAAAGTATGCAACAGCTGTATCCTACCGGTACTCACCTATGGGGCAGAAACGTGGAGGCTAACAAAGAGGGTTCGGCTTAAGTTAAGAACAACGCGGCGAGCTATGGAAAGGAAAATGATAGGTGTAGCGTTAAGAGATCGGAAGAGGGAGGAGTGGGTGAGGGAACAAGCTCGGTTTAATGACATCTTAGTCGAAATCAAGAGGAAGAAGTGGGCTTGGGCAGGGCATGCAATGCGAAGGCAAGATAACCACTGGTTCTTAAGAATAACGGAGTGGATTCCAAGAGAAGGCAAGCATGGCAGAAGGCGGCAGAAAGTTAGGTGGGCGGACGAGATTAAGAAATTTGCGGGAATACGGTGGCTGCAACTGGCGAAGGACACTGTTAATTGGAGAGACATGGGAGTGGCCTTTGCCCTGCAGTGGGTGTAGTCAGGCTGATGATGATGATTATGATGATGCCTCATCTGTCCTCCTAACCTCACTAAGCCCTATGGTGTCCAATTTAATACCAGCTAGTTCCTTGAAAAGCACTGCTAGACTAGTCACACTGGATAAGGTTCTAGTATTAAACATTGCCAGGTTCAGTTTGCAATGGTGGCCTGTTTGGAGCGAGAGATTCCTTAGCACCCTTCTCTGCGTCATAAATCTGACCGCTGCCTTGGTCACTTGCTCCGTACCTGCTTGGGACTGAAGGCCGAGGGTTAATAGGTGTATTGGGATAAGAGATTGTGGTCAAGTGTGTTGCACCAAGGTGGCCTAATACTGTTCTGGTTAGGGAGTGCGTTGTCGGTTCTGGACACCTCGATCAAGCCACACCCCAGGCCTGGTTATGCGATTACAGACTTATATGTAATTGTAATTACAGATAGATGGATGTGTAGATAGAGGGAGACAATGAGACTCCAATAATCGTTTAATCCGTACCCTGTATGAGAGTACTGACTCCTGTACCAGTCATGGGTATCTCTTTTTGGAGAGAGAGAGAGACCGTAAAATTGATAAATTGGTTTTTTAGAAAAGGAAATGGTGCAGTATCTGTCTCACATATCTCAGTGGACACCTGAACAACACCTTAAGGGAAGGGATGAAGGTAGGAGTGAAAGAAGAAAGAGAGAAAGAGGGGCCGTAGTGTAGGTCTTCGGAATAATTTCGACCACCTGGGGACATTTTAACGTGCACTGACATCGCACAGCACACGGGCGCCTCTTGCGTTTCGCCTCCATCGAGATCCGGCCGCTGCGGTTGGGTTCGAACCCGGGTAACCCAGACTGAGTATTTTTAAGGTACCTTTTTTGGCACAAACTGCCACCTGTTTAAGGTTGCTTACCAAATTCTGAAATTTGGTAATCTGATTCTGTGAATATATGTGTGCAGGTGTAAATGCAGAGAAATTTTTATGCACGGACAATTTCATCTCAGTTTAACCTTTAACACCGCATTTATTACGTATACATGAGAAAACATTTTTTCGCACATAGCTAATATTCTTTGCAGCCAAAAAGACAGTCAATTCATTTGTTTTTTAGCCAAAAACACCCGCTGTACATTTGTTAAGTCTGGCATTTCCCAGTATATCAGCACAGTTTTTTCTTCTCATTTCATTGTTTTATCCCATTCGAGCCAACTTGGCAATGGGTGCAATTTAGCCGATGTGTGTGCTGTGAATTCTATTAAGAAAAGCAAATTGGTGCTTTCATTTATGCCTACACATTTGAAATTGTGGTGCTTTTTTTCTAGGTGGACATACCTCACCCATGTGGGCGAATGAAAGAACAAAAATTAAAATCAGCAAAGATTACCCAGCTGCAAGGAAGTGAAGCAGCAGTCTCCGAGAAGAGAATTTATGTTGCCATTGCTGCCAGCACTGGCCACACTAACCATGGGTTTGGCGACATTGAAGGGTTCAGCGAAACGATGGATAAGAGCTTAGCTGAGCGGATAGCCCTGTTGGTTAGAGAAGGGATCACATCCGTGTCGGATGTTAAAAAATGTTTGCATTACCATGTACATGATGTACTGTTTCCATGTGCTGAAAAACCAGACAGCAGCAGCAGGGCATTTTTCCCTACTTCTAAGGACATCAGCAACCACATCCAAGCTGCTCTCAGAAGAGACCGGTTCAGCTCTGTTGACCAGACAAATGCTCTTAATTTGATAAAAAAAATCCGCTCTGAACAGCCTGAGAGTTCAATAGTGTACCGGCCATATGCCGCAAGCAGTAACTCAGGCTGCAGCACATCTGATGATATGGAAGAGAATGTCGCCAGTGAGTGTGAGGAGACATTGCTTTTTTGTTTCCAGTCGAAGTTTATGAGAAACATGCTTGCAAAGTATGGCACTGCAGTGATTTGTTTAGATTCGACACATAAGACCAGTGACTATGCACTGCCACTTTTTATGCTGGTAGTGAAAACACCATTAGGCTATGCAACTGCTGGTGTGTTCATTGTGCAGTTTGAGACTGCTTGTTGCATAGGTGAAGCTTTAAGTGTGTTTCAGAAATGGTCCGAAAATCTATCTCCAGAATACTGGATGGTTGACTACAGCCAAGCAGAGATGGGTGCCATCCGCCAAGTGTTCCCCGAAAGTAAAATATCAATCTGCGATTTCCACAGGGGCCAGGCATGGCAGAGGTGGCTCCGCCGAAAAGAAAATGGTGTGTCACACCCCGATGATGCCCTGAACCTAATGAAGAGAGTTGCGAACGCTTCTAATACAGATGAATTTGAGAGCTCATCGGAAGCTCTCATGGCTTCAGAGCACTGGAGAAATGAAAAGCTCAAAACTTATTTTCAGACAGTGTGGCTCTCTGTGAAAGAGCTGTGGGTTCTGTACTACCGGCTTGGATTTGATGTTGTGCTTACCACAAACAACGGGATCGAGGCTCAGAACAGAGTGCTCAAGGCACACTATGTGAAGAGTGCAAGTGGGAAGCGATCTCTTACCTCGCTTATCACAGCCCTCGTATACGCATACTTGCCAGATGGCGAGAAAAAATTGATAGAGTCAGAGATGAGGCAGTCAGCGCTATACAGGCAGTACAAAGAAAATATCCCTGCATATCTGCATGGACGCCCGCGGATCTTCATTAAGCACATGCTGAGAAGGCTTGTAAATGCAGAGGAATATACCCGTGCTGATGTAGCTGAGCTGCCCATCAATGGGACATTTTCAGTTCGCTCTGAGAGTACAGATTCATCTCACATTGTTGACTTCAACAAGCCCTCATGCACATGCCTTGATTTCTGCAAGCACAAGTGCCCCTGCAAGCATTTCTGTGCAGTTTTCAAATTTGTTGAAGGAAGAACTTTCCTCTCACTGCCTCATGAATATCTTAATGGGCCACACATAACACTGGACACACATAACATTGGCACACAACAAACAGAAACAGCTAGCTTCAGTGATGCCAGTACACACGAAGCCAGTGTTGCGGACCTGACCTCGCCTGAGCCGTTACTTACAAACAGAATGCCTTCGGCACTGCACAGAAGTGTTCTTGAAAAGTGGGAGAAATGCAATTCGATTCTCTTCCAATGCCACAGCAACGAAGTGCTGTCGGAAGTTAGTGAACTGCTTGACAGTGCTTTTGCCAGGCTGGCAAGCAGTGTGCCACAATGTTCTGGTGTGCATGTTCGTAGCTCACCCACAAAGGGGTGCTCTTCCTTAAAACCCCTCCCAAAACGAAGGCGCCTGCAGCATGAGTGACATTTCAGCCTACTGGCTTAGGGTGATAGATGTGCACTCCCTCTCCCACACCAAAGAAATAATATAGCAGGGGCACAGCCAGGGGGTTGTTTCGGTGACAGAACACCCCCCCGAAATTCTCTAAGCGCTGCATCCCCTCTCAACCCCTCCTTTCGGCCTTTTCTTTGCCCGTAATGCTATTGTTACGACGCAGTGGAAGTGGAAGACGAAGTGGACTCCCGCGTGAAAGGGACGAACGAAGAAGAAGAGGTTGCTGGTGCTTCCTGTTCGCGCTGGTGCTCCCGGCTAGGAATTATTCCCCTACGGCTTGTAAATAAATGTAAATAGTATTTCCCCGTAACATCTTTGGTGGAGGTGCGACAAGACGGAACTACGCAGCGGACGCTACCTTCCACCCCCGACCTACCTTTCACGCCGCCGCTACCTTCCACGGCCGACAATGACGGAAACAACTCCTCCAGATTCGGCAGCATCGGTGTCCTCCGTCGTCCTCACTCACCCTCGTGATCCTGGACCCTTCTCTGGGGACGACGACGCTGACGTCGAGACTTGGCTTCGCAAGTATGAACGGTGCAGCGCTAACAACCGGTGGGACCAAACTTTCATGCTTGCGAACATCGTTTTTTACCTTAAGGGCACGGCGCTCAAGTGGTACGATACCAACGAAGAGACATTGACCAGTTGGGATGTCTGTAAGCAGAAACTTATCGACCTTTTCGGCAAACCACTCGGCCGGCAGCTTGCCGCAAAACGAGATCTCGCCAGTCGCGCCCAGTCATCCACGGAGTCCTACGTCTCTTATATTCAGGATGTGTTGGCTCTTTGCTACACCGTGGATACAGAGATGAGCGAGGCTGACAAAGTGGGCCATGTGCTCAAGGGCATCGCAGACGACGCATTCAATCTGCTCGTTTACAAAAACTTTGACAAGATTGCAGACATCATAAAGGAATGCCGCCGCTTCGAGGACGCCAAAAGCCGACGGATAACCCAGCATATCGCACGCCTGCCCAACACGGCTGCGTCTTCGTCGTGCCAAGATCTTTGTTCTCGGAACCAGCCGACCTCACCTGAGAACGTGACCCGTATTGTACGCCGTGAGCTTGAAGCCATTGCTCCGGCTTCCTTAGCAACACCCGTAGCCAACCAGCCCTTGTCCCTTCCACTTATTCAAGCCGTCGTGCGACAGGAAATTGCTAACTTAGGTTTAAACTCTGTCGCCGCTCTTCATCCCTCCCAAGTCCCTGAAGTCCCTCCTCTCTACCCTGTCCGGCCTGTTTACACCGCTCCTCGACCGCGCAACCCCTCCGAGTGGCGTACACCTGACGACAGGCCCATCTGTTTCAACTGTTCCCGTGTCGGCCACATCGCCCGTCATTGCCGTAGTCGATGGTATTCCTCCCAGCGGACCCGTTACTCGGCCCCACATTATCGCCCCGACGCTCCAGACTCAAGCTCTTTCTCGCGACCCTTGAACCCATCAAGCCCCACCACCGACGTCTCGCCGCCCCGCTTCAGCCGCTCACCGTCCCCACAGCGCCGCCAGTCCCGTTCGCCGCAAAGACCGCGCGCTTCCTCTCCTGGCCCCTACGGACGATCACAGGCGGAAAACTAGTTTCTGCAGCGTCTAGAGGTGATGCTGCAGTGACGACCCGGGCCCAAAATCCTCGTTTAGTTCTTCGTGCCCGGCGCAATTTACTGACCATACAAGTCGATGGCGTTGCCGTCTCTGCTCTGGTTGACACGGGCGCCCACATTTCTGTGATGAGTTCCGACCTACGACGCCGCCTTCGCAAAGTACTGACGCCTGCTCCTACAGCCGTTGTTCGAGTTGCCGATGGTACAACGTCCCCAGTCCTCGGCCTGTGTGCTGCTCGTGTGACGATTTCTGACCGACAAACCACCGTGCTCTTTACCGTTCTGAATCAGTGCCCTCATGACATCATACTCGGCCTCGATTTCCTTGGTGAGCACGCAGCCCTTATTGACTGTGCTAGAAGTGTGGTTGAGTTGGACCTACCGTTCCTCTCTGACCCACCTGCCCCAGTTGTGCACCGTCTCTGTACTGCCGAGTTCATCCGGTTGCCACCTGAAGCCGCTACTTACGTATTGTTTAAATCTGTTCCACCTCTTCCTACCGGCCAGTATATCATCACTCCTGTCCTTGATTTGCCCGTCACGAAGAATGTTGCCCTTGCCCATACAGTTGTTACAGTCTCGGCAAACAGCGCATGTCTACCTGTTCTCAACTTCAGCACGCACGTCCAGACGCTTCCTCAAGCCATGTGCCTCGCCACGGTGTCCCCTACTGACGACTACGTGATCTCCACAGTCACAAACTGTGTATCGTCCTCTCCGGACGATCATGTCACAGCTCTTTCGAGACCTGACCACTTCGCCAATATGATCGCTTCCGATCTCTCTTCTGACCAAGCAGAGGCGCTTACCCATCTTCTGGCATCTTTTCAGGACATATTTGATTTCAATGACCGCCCTTTGGCTCGTACGACTATTGTGAAGCATCGTATCAACACCGGTGACGCCGCTCCTCTGCACCGCCGGCCTTATCGGGTGTCCAGTTCCGAACGCCAAGTGATACAACAGGAAGTCGAAAAGATGCTCACTAAGGACATCATCGAACCGTCGTCCAGTCCTTGGGCCTCTCCAGTCGTCCTTGTTAAGAAGAAAGACGGCAGTTGGCGTTTCTGCGTCGACTATCGCCACCTGAACCGCATCACAAGAAGAGACGTATACCCGCTCCCTAGGATCGATGACGCTCTCGACTGCCTCCACGGATCTCAATACTTTTCTTCCATTGATCTTCGTTCCGGTTATTGGCAAATCACCGTTGACGAGCAGGACCGCGAAAAAACAGCTTTTATCACGCCTGATGGTTTATACCAGTTCAAAGTCATGCCGTTCGGACTTTGTAATGCACCAGCTACTTTTGAACGGATGATGGACTCACTACTTCGCGGATTTAAGTGGACAACGTGTATGTGCTACCTTGACGATGTTGTTGTCTTCTCGCCCACATTTGTCTCGCACCTTGAGCGTCTCAGGAGTATCCTGACTGTCTTTCGTACGGCTGGGCTACAGCTCAACTCGTCCAAATGCCGATTCGGCCACCGCCAACTCACCATTCTTGGACATCTCGTCGACGCCTCCGGTGTACGTCCTGATCCAGCTAAAATTGCAGCGGTGCAACACTTCCCTCGTCCACATTCCCAGAAAGACGTGCGCAGTTTTCTTGGGCTGTGTTCCTACTTCCGCCGTTTTATTCAAGATTTTGCTCTTATCGCTCTTCCCCTCACTGACCTCCTGAAGACCGACACAGACTTTACCTGGGGCACTGATCAACAACGTGCGTTTTCCACGCTTGTCCTCCTGCTGACATCATCCCCGATTCTGGCACATTTCGATCCCGCGGCCTCAACTGAACTCCGCACGGACGCCTGTGGCTACGGGATCGGAGCCGTGCTGGCTCAACGCTCCCGGGGCCCACACCGCGTGGTTGCGTATGCTAGCCGCCTGCTGTCACCTGCTGAGTGAAATTACTCCATCACCGAACGTGAGTGCCTCGCCCTGGTTTGGGCTGTTCTTGTTCCATACTTGTTCGGGCGTGCTTTTTCTGTTGTCACGGATCACCATGCCCTTTGCTGGCTGTCCTCGCTGAAAGACCCTTCCGGGCGTCTTGGCCGCTGGGCGCTACGCCTTCAGGAGTATTCGTACACTGTCGTGTACAAGTCTGGACGTCTCCACCAAGACGCTGATTGCCTGTCTCGGTACCCTGTCGAGCCACCTGCTCTCAGTGACACTGACGATATCCCTTCCCTTTTTGGCATTTCTGATCTACACAACATCGCCGAGGAGCAGCGCAAAGACCCATATTTGCAAACCATCATCGAGGGTCTCAGTTCTGGAAGCTCAAAGCGGTCCCTGCAGCTCTTCGTTACCGAAAATGACATCCTCTATCGCCGCAACTTCCGTCCTGACGGGCCCTCCCTCCTTCTAGTCATTCCCCAGCAGCTGCGGTCTTCTATAATTGCAGAACTCCATGACCTGCCTGCCGCTGGCCACCTTGGTGTGGCACGAACTTACGACCGGATACGACGCCGTTTCTTTTGGCCTGGATTATACCGTACAGTCCGGCATTACGTCACCACTTGCGACCTCTGTCAGCGCAGGAAGAAGCCTTCGGTACCACCTCCTGGTCTTCTGCATCCTATAGACGTGCCTGTGGAACCGTTCCACCGTGTAGGGCTCGACCTCCTTGGGCCATTCCCGACCTCGGACTCCGGAAATAGGTGGATCGCGGTAGCCACAGACTATGCGACTCGGTATGCGATCACCCGTGCATTGCCTACGAGCTGCGCGACCGATGTGGCAGACTTTCTTTTGCACAATCTCATTCTGCAACATGGTGCCCCTCGTCAGTTACTCACAGACCGCGGACGCTATTTCCTGTCCAGAGTTGTTGACGACATCCTGCGTTCATGTTCTACCAAGCATAAGATTGCCACAGCATACCACCCGCAGACCAACGGGCTAACCGAGCGTTTGAACCGAACATTGACAGACATGTTGTCTATGTACGTCTCCCCCGACCACAAAGACTGGGATCTCGCCTTGCCCTACGTCACGTTCGCTTACAACACCTCGCGGCATGACACAACTGGTTACTCTCCTTTTTATCTCTTGTACGGGAGACACGCCGTCCTGCCTTTGGATACACTCGTCCCATCTGCTGACCGTCCAGTCACCGCCTATGCCCGTGACGCCATTGCCCAAGCTGCAGACGCTCGCCAAATCGCCCGTACTCGGCTACAAGCGTCCCAGCAAGCACAGAAGTCTCTGTATGATCATCACCATCGCCATGTCACTTACGAGCCGGGGTCGCTCGTTCTTCTGTGGTCCCCTTCCCGCCGCGTCGGTCTTTCTGAGAAACTTTTGTCCCCCTACCATGGTCCTTATCGCGTTGTGCGTCAGGTCACCGACGTCACGTATGAGGTTGCACCTCATACACTTGCGTCCTCATCATGTCGACCATCCACCGATATTGTTCACGTTACGCGCCTCAAGCCCTATCACGCAGCTCCTCTCTCATCGGCCTAGCACCGGGACGGCGCTTGTGCCGCCGGGGGTCATGTTACGACGCAGTGGAAGTGGAAGACGAAGTGGACTCCCGCGTGAAAGGGACGAACGAAGAAGATGAGGTTGCTGGTGCTTCCTGTTCGCGCTGGTGCTCCCGGCTAAAAATTATTCCCCTACGGCTTGTAAATAAATGTAAATAGTATTTCCCCGTAACACTATTTACACAAAAATGAAAAAACGAAAAGAACAAGAGTGTCAGTTTATTCTCGAAAAGACTGATGTTTTCATGGATCTATAACCAGAAGTGGAAATTATTGCAGAAAAGAGTCACTCTCCTTCACCATCGAACGACATACATATGGCACTGCTTTTAATTAAAGGCACAGCTCATCCAATTAAATATGCCTCTATTAAATATGCCTATATTAAAACAGCCTCAGGAGCCCTTTAAACTCGATATTAAGATCGGATGAGCGCACCGAAAATGATAACGAAGACTAGTTGGGGAGGCTTTCGTGGTAGGGGCTTGTGAGAGCATGTATGTGAGTAGTGCTTAGCGCCTTTGTAACTCTTCTGAGCTGTTTAATACTCGCTAAAGAGTACCTGTATAAATGGGCTTATCTAATAGACAACAAGTTATTTACAGCCTAAATAGAATCACGAATAGTTCGTGGAGAGTTACATAAGTGGGTCCGGGCGGTGAGAAACATATTCCAGATGTGTAATTAAGCCAATATGTGCCAATATGTACAATGTATGCGTTCTACAGCCCTTTTCTATATTTGTAGAACATCTAGTAGCCGTTCTATAAATATAGAAAAGGGCTTTAGAACGGTTACTACTAGCCTGGCACATATTGAGTCAACTTTCTTGGCACATGCTGTACTGACCGTTTCAAAATACTTTAATTTTTCTAAATTTTTTCTGTTTTGTTTTCATTGCTTCTCGCTTTCTCTTTCCCCAGTCTGATCATTTCGAAAAGTTTACTCGTTACAAAGGGCATGAAAATTAGATCGCCATCATCAACAGCGCTGAATACTTGGAGGTCAGCGGCTATGAGTTAAGCTCCTAATATAGTGTGGATAATAGGAACCTATGTACCTCAACCATGAGATGTGTAAAAACTGAGGGGCAATAATCTCCTGCCTCCGCATATGAGTCACCGCTTAACTTTCGCCTCGACCAGGGCAGCTCAGTAATCGAAGCCTCAATCAGTGGCATGAGGGGTGCACCTCCCAAGAGGTGCACAGCCAAACCATCAATTAACCCATTAGCCGCCCCTAGAACACTACCACAACAATACCATGTTGTTCATTCGGTACAAACACACGCTAAAAACAAGGCGGCCAACTAACCACTCAGCTGTAACCATTGAGGGTGCACCTTGAATGCGCACAAAACATGCCTGTGTGAGCATGCTGGCAGTGCTAACTTTTATACAGGGCGTCCCAGCTAAGCTGGACAGATTAAAAAAAAAACAAAAAAACCTAAGCGTTCTTCAGAACTGAAACCGCGTGTTGTTAGGGGTTATCTAAAGTTACAGTACCATTTTTTCGCTCGTCCTATTTGATTGATTAGTCGTGGTAAATAAAACTTTTTAAATATAGCTTGAAACGTTAAGGCGTCAATAGGAAAGTTGTGGTGCTCCACAAATATTGTCCAACCCAGGCACTCCCAACGAGATAGACTTAGCGTGGCCGTTTTTATTCAGGATAAACAAAAGCCTGCGGAGTTTAAAAATACCACGTGACAGCGCGCTCCGTACGCCCGAATGTGCCGCAATTATCCGTGCTTTGTAAAAAACAACCCACTTCGCGCCTTTCGTGCTCCCCAAGAAAGGGCTTCGCGCTGTGCTTGGTTCTAAGGCAAGCGCCAGTGGATGCGGCACGTATTGTTTTCTCCATGGTGGAATTAACGAGTATTCACACACTGGCACGAGAGCTAAGCCTCGCACTAAGAGTTGTGTGCGCCTGACATTTTCATGCATTGCTCACGTCTTGACACGGTGTATACTACATAGTGCGAAACCAATTATACTCACCCGTGCTCCCTTTCGACCGGAGCGCCGTGCCGTGCCGTGTTGTCCTGCCTCTTCTATTCCCGGTCGTGTACTACGTACTACGGAACGGCGTCATCAGCCAGGGCTTGCACGCGTACACTCTAAGAAAAAAGGGTGTAAGAAGGGTGCATCTTCACGACTTATGCTATCTGAAGGCGCATGGACTAACGATGCACTTTGCAGAGTGCATCGTTACACCCGTGTGGAGGTGGTGGAGGCCGTTAGTCTCTTTCAGAAAACTTACCCCCTTTTTTACTCTTCAAACCAGCTGTGTTCCCTCTGCGCGAAGACGCTGTGCAGCAAAGTATGCAGCCCTCACCGCCTCCCCTCCCTCTCGAAGATGGCCCTCTCCCGAAAGCGGGGTGGCGGGGTTATTTTGAGGACAATAGTTAAAAGCTACGCTGGCTCACTCCCCCACTGCATTGATCCTTTCACCGGCGCTGGCGACACTGACCGCGCCTCCTCGCTTCTTCAAGGGACCAGAAGCTATTTCTTGGAAGAACACGTACAGCGATCTTCTGCCCATCTCCGCCTGGAGGCGGCTTGGCGGATGCACAGAACGTTACTGAAAAAAGGTGCATTGGCCGCGATCGGCCACGACAACCATCACGCATGCAAACATGCTCTTGGTTGCTAACGACCAAAATAATCACTAATATTCGGTGCATGTGCTTTCATACTCATGATTGGATATCATTTTAAAAAGAAGTAAGTCAGCAAAGACAGACGGCATGATCGGTGCTGTGTTACTCCTCTGACCAATCGCAGCTCTGAACGAAATCAACAGTTTAGCGCTTCAACACACCAGAGGCATGAACATTCTTGCGCTTATAATTTCGGCTTGTGGTTAAGCTTTTATTAAAGCGGTAATAAAAGCTTTAAAAGGAACAGTTTTGCTTCACAGCCAGCGTAAGCTCTATTAGTCAGCGCTGTTCTTCATTTTCTAATAGCGTACGATAAATACCAGGGCGGTTAATTGCCTCCGTACAATTTCGAATAACGTGCACTGCTTTTCGAATAACCCCTCGTTGTGGCACATGTTCCTGAGCAAATAACAGACGAATAACAGAAAGGGTTCAGGTTAACATGCATACAAGTTAATAAATCAAAATCAGACGAACGAGCGAGATTGTTGACGCAGTAATTTTATGTTAGCTGAAGATGCAATGTAACGCAAATCCCGAATAAATTTCACTCTCATATTTCTGCTCCATTTCAACAACAAAAAACGCTGACAACGCTGAAAAACAAAAATGCAAGAAACTAGGGAAGGAATAATTCTGCATCTGAACTGAGTTGTGAACGTGGCCTGACCATTCCATATATATAGGCACTTTTTTGTTTAGAGCACTTTTACCAAGACACGAGTCAGGCCTCAGAGTCGCACTTTTGCTAGTCTACTATGAGATCACCAGCATTTGTACATCTGCTCGGAAACTCCTCAAAGCAGCGTAAAAGACATTTCTACGTTTCCTTTCCAACAAGTGTACGGATCCTTTCTCTCGGCACAAGATAGCGAAGCCCATAGTAATCAGTTTTCGAGATAGCTGCATTTCCTGATCATGTTTTGGCGCGTACAAGTGTTTCACATAGAAGCAATTCAGTTTCAGCTTATTTTAAATTGATAAACAGGGAGCGAGGCGACCAACGCGATTTAAGTCTATTCGAACTTCTCTTGCGTATGAAATTGTGCTGCACGCCTACAAGAGCAGAAATTAGCTTAAACACAGTGTACGTGTACGTAACTTTTAGCTTTTAAGTTGTTCCGCGCAGCTTTAATGCAGTCAAGTTGTACTGATAGTCAGAAATGAAGTTGACTGCCTCCATTTTTTTTTTCGAATTGTAGCGCTATGGAAGCATCGAATTCCGCAACAAACCGGGTGCCAGAGGAAACAGTAATCAAGGCGCTTATATTGCGGCAGTGCATTGTGAATTCTTATGGAATGGTTCATGTGTCAGGAAATAACTTTCTTTTAGAGGCTAATGATAAGGACTAAACAGTACATTGCACTAGATAGACGCAGCCCGAAGACCCAAGCTCGAAAATAAATGAAACTACGGCGTATAAACCGGAAGGTTTTCCTTCATCATCGTAAGTTGCTTCGGATGACTGAGACTTTTGTCTTGTACGCACAAATAAAACTGAGCTAAAGGACACATTGTATCGCACTGACGGACCAATCTTTAACAAAAGCATAAATTCAGCGGTGGCAACTGCCTATATTGAATAAAATGAAAGCGCGTATAATAGACGGAATAGCCCGAATAACCAGTCGGTTGAAGCGTCTTAACGGATGCTTGCTGGCATAGCGCTGGCAGTGCTCCATTTCTGCTCTGTTGACCCATTTTGAAAATATTTTGAGAACTTCGCGAACACTGGAACGATGAGAGGTGAGAACTGCTGCATCAGCAGTGGTCGACTGTCGTTTGAAGCCCTATTCTGCGCCATCTTCCTCAAATGTTCAAATGTTGTGAATCCCCTTTGTTTGCCTGACGCTTCTGATCACTCGATGCGGCTTTATTAAATCCATATTTCTACAGCTGTATCTATTTCGATTGAGTTAAACTATTTTTGAACCCAGCGGTTTTTTTTGCTTTCTTCGGATTCTCCTCACACGTGCGGCCCCATAAGCACAAAAGAAAGTTGAAATTTCTCGCAGCAATATCACGCGGCAATATCAGTATTTAAAACTGTTACTGTACCTGACATTGAATCAATAATGCTGCAGCATTTACATCGCTTTTTTAGCCGGTTCTATGAATGATTTACAAGTACAGGAAGGGCAGTTTATTGATATATATTTCGCAGTGCCTCCTGTACGCGGTAGTAAATGAGATCTGACGAGAACTTCCGAATGATGCTCGTAACTTTAAGCTGCAGCTGCTCTGAAAACTATTCTGTTGCATACGCCACACATTTACGGCAGCATCTGCGTAATAGCTGGCTGCATTAAAAGCTTCAAAGGGATACTACAAGGACTGACAAGACGAGTCTCGCCGCGCTCGTTGTCTCCGATAACGGAAGAGTTGTGCGCACGCCGATACAATTTCACCAGCGCTGCGACTAGGAACAAGAATCAGAGAAGGAAGACAAGGACAAGCGCTACTAACAACTGAAAGTTTATTTGAAAAAACACAGATTATATGCACACAACTGACAACCCAAAGCGCCTGCGCTTCCCGCATAAAGCACGCAAAAGAAAGTTAAGAATCTAGATACAAAATTTCACATTCATGTAAGTTTACAGATGGTGTGCTAACGCACGTGTCGCTGTTCTTGTGAATGTGATAGGCTTCACACAACTCCCTATTCAGCTGATCTGGATGTCTGAATTTAATCTTTGCCCTGTTAAGCAGTGGAAAGCATGCTTTTTTATTAGACACACCGGGTTTGTTCAGATGACAATCTCTGTAATGAAGGGACAGATTTGATGAAGGAGCACCATTCAAAGAGGTTTTATGCTGACGTAAGCGTGTATTTATGCATTTCCCGGTTTGCCCAATGTAATTCTTGCCGCATTTAAAAGGTATGTCATATACCACTCCCTCTGCACATGGCACAAAGGGTGATTCATGATCCACCTGGCATGCATTATTTCTTTTGCCTCTTATTTGCTTATGTTCCCGGGCTCTTTTGTCAACAATAGCACAAACCTTGCCTAGTTTATTAGGGACCGAAAAGAGCACTTTAACCTCATATCTAGTGCCAACCTGCTTAAGCCTATGGGATAACTGATGAATGTAGGGTATTACCGCATACTTCGTTCTATCATTACCGGAATTTTCCTGTGCTTCATGTCTACCAAACGACTTCATCTTCTTCAGGATCTTGTTGCTAGCAAGCGCTATCACATCTTTGGGGAAGCCCGCTGACCTTAGCCTTTGAACCTGCGTATCGAAACTGCTGCCTAAAGTATGAATACATGATTTAGTAAGTGCAGATCCTAAACAAGACACTGCTATGCCGCATTTAACTATTTTCGAATGCCCAGACTGATAATTTAGCAAAGGCTTTTCCGACCGCTGTAGGAAGGACCAACAAACATGATTCACCTTTTTCTCCAATCTAATATCCAAGAATTGCAGCTGATTTTCTTCCGGTAATTCAAAAGTAAATTTCAGACCAAACCCGCAGTTTTCAAAAGTCCTTAAAATGTCATCCACCTGTGCTTTGAAGTCATGGGATTCAACAAAAACAAGATAATCGTCTATATACCGGAAGATTTGTTTTACACGGTTGTCTAAGTTAACTTCAATGCTCCTATCCGCATAGGAAAGAAAGATATTACTAAGTACTGGAGCCACTTTTGAGCCGATGCACACCCCTGTTTTTTGAACATATAGCCTGCCTTCCCATTCAACAAATGTGGATTTAAGATAAAATGACACAAGCTCCAAAAACGAGCCCACAGAAACACCACACTTTGAAATGAATGCTTCTTCATCATTATCGTCTACTATACATTTCTTAACACACTGGAGGAGCCTATCATGTGGCAAAGAATAGAATAAATCCTGCACATCAATACTAAACATATCACACCCACCAGGATTATTTAGTTTAAGATATTCCACAACCGCTACGGAATTAGATACAAGAAACGGGTCTTCTACAGTTAGTGAACACAAATTACTTTGCAAAAAACTTGAAACAGCATGTTGCCAAGTTCCCCGTTCAGTAACAATGCAACGGAAGGGGATGTCAATTTTGTGAGTTTTGGCAGCAAAAAACACTTCTAAAAAGTTGCCTCTCGCCTTCTTAACGGATGCTTGCAGGCCAACTAAATTCGTACCACCTACCAGCCTTAATGCCTCGCTTTTTTGCTTAACTGCACTGGTACGCACAGGCTTAAAGTTTTTGGCGACTGAATTCCGGCGCACGCCGAAAGCGCGGAAAAATACGTGCCACAAGGGCAGAGAGGCGCATGCAAAAATAATAAGCTACCAGCACATTGCAAGGACCAAAGGTTGTCGCCCCGCACGCGGGCGGCTTGACCTTGGGACACTACTGGGAACGCAGACGTTCTTTCAGTCAGCGGAGAAAAGGAAAAGAGGGGAAGCGCGGGGTCCGGCGGAACGAAAGAAAGGCACGAAGCATGGAGGAAGGAAAACCTCCTCTGTAATTCCTCTATGGCGCGAAGCAAGCTTTGGAAGCGATGGCTGGCGATGGGTTGTAGTTTCTCCTGGCTTCCCCTTCTCTCTCTTCAGGTGACGTGCCTGTCTATTTGGATTGGCCGCTCGCCTAGAGTCGAAGACGAAGCCGCTGTTTACCGCGCCTGGGTGCCGTGCGTGCAAGTCGCGACGCGCATTCCTCTTTTCATCTTGTAGTACGGGCCTGTGTGCGTTTTGGTTCTGTTCAGCGATTACTTCATCGTGCAAGCTTCATCGATGTGTGACGCTGCAGTGGGCGACATCTTCGCAAAAGAGTCAACGTCTGAAAGAAACAGCGCACGCCAGATCGTCGCGGCGCCCTCATCGTACGGATTCTTTGCGCCCAATTTCAACCGTACAAGTAAGTGACATTTTCGTTTGGTCATGCGGGTTGTTTCCTGCTATCAAGTTATGGTGTGTTCAGTACAGATTTTTTATCATGGATTGTGTGCGCGAGCCGCTGCTTGTTGCTATTTCTTGTTTTGAGCCGGTCGCGTGCGGCCGGAGGGAGCCTATTGGGCAGAGTTTCGTGAGACGTACCCGCCGCAAGGTAGATATACCATGGTAGCGAAGGCTCCATAGACGCCCATTGGTCCAAACAATGGCGGCTCATGGGAGCACCCCAGCGCCACTATTTTGGGGGGCAATACGTATGAGTGACGTTGAATGACGTCACGCATACGTATCTTTTGGCGCGAATTATAAAGTGGCCTTTTTATAGAACCCGCATTTTCGAGCTGGTATCACTTCAAGGTTGCCTTTAAGTGCGCACCAACCTTTGCCAGTCAAATGTGCTCGAGTTCCTGCTAGTTATGGCCTTGTTAATGTGCAATTGGGAACCCAATGAAAGTGACTGGCAAAGAAGGTAGCATAGAAAGGCTGCAACACTTTCAGACGCTGGCTAAGCATGCATGATTCGTAGTGGAAACCTTGGTGAACATACTGGTGCTAGTACTGTTGAGTATATCAAGGTATGATGCACAAAGCACAGGCTCAAGTGCACATTTTGCAATACAGTGTACAGCAATGGTTTTCATATTCATGGTTTATTACAGCAACCAAAGAAATACAGTGATAAAGCACACCAACGAAAAATGCGCGTCACAGGCAGCTCAAGCAGTAGTTTTTTTAAGCAGGCTATTTATCTCAATGGTCACAGTGCGGATAGGAAAAAGCCCTGAAGTTCCACGAACGTTGCCAGGTAGGAAATTGAAAAGTATAGAAAACAATGCTACGACAGCTTCCATAGCGGCAAACATGACACGACATAAGTAGGCGCATCAACACATTGGCCATGCAGCACACAGGGATTACTCTTCACATTTCATTTCTTCAACTGAAAGAATATAGCAGCTATGTATACACCTGCATGACAATATTAAAAACAAGTTTTAGCATCAACAAATCAGCTCAACGCTAGAGCATTACACCATACATAGGGCCTGCGCACAACCTCGAGACCTCCTTCTTGTCGTTAACCGAAGAAATTTGAAGCAATTCTAATCAAACTAAAATATACATGAAGTGCAGTTTAAAGAGAGTGCAAGGACATTCAATACAGCCACTCCTTCCTCGAGTAGGCAAAGCATCGAGACGCAGCCATCCTGGCCGCAGATACAGAAACAGGTCGAAGTGCTTGGAAGAAACCCTCAGGTCTCGCAGCTGGCACGGCATCTTCTCCAGGCTGAGGTTGCGGCAGAACTGCACCCACGTTTTGCACCTGGACATGATGCAGCGTCCACGTTATACAACTGCACCCAAATGAATACCATATACTCCAAACGTCAATACGCCAAGATTCCTTTAACTTAAATGCAGTACGTTATAACTATGCCAGAAAATGCTCGCGCCAAGCCTCCGCGCCAAGCCTCCGCGCCTCAGAGTGCGCTGTTACGCTCGCCTGATACTACGCGGCTAGCTGCTTTTCTATGCTCAAAGAGTGACGAGAGCGATGCAGCGAAATGAGTTTAAAGCTACATTGACGGTCATGTATACGTAGAACGGCAATAACTACTGCTGGCCGAATTCAGTTAAGGCACAGTCAATGCGGCGCACATACACATGGTTGAGTTTCGATACTGTCAGTTGCGAGGGGATCCTCAAATTGGCTTCACGGTGCTGCAAAACCCATTAATGTCATGCTCAGAGCTGTTAGGCAGCGCAGTTGGTTTTAAACTGACCATGCGGCAAGTAGAGGGCACGTGGTTGCTCATGAGAGCCCGGTATCAATTTCACGTTGGTGAGAGTTGGCTGCACGAAACTAGCTATATATAAGACAAATGATTTGTATCTTTTGCACATCTTATGACTGCAAGTGCGTGCCCTGCAATTTACTAAAATATCCCGATAACATGAAGCCAAGTGCGTACGAAACAGTTACAGCTACAATAGGCGCGGAAAGCCCGACAAAAGCATATCTAGAGCAGACAAAAACGGCAAAAGCTCACCTGCGAAAGTCCAGAGGGAAGCGGTGTAGACTTGGTAAGACACCCACGGTACAACCCACGCTGTCACAATGCGCCACGGAGCAAGGCTTTTTCACATGCCGCAACCTCATCTTGAAATGCAGAGCTAAGCGCTTGAAACGATGAGCGCAAAGCCTCGGGAAAAGGTTTCGCACTGGCCGTACACCGAAGGAAACGCTGCAGCGGTGCAGCGGGGTGCAGATCTTGCCAAACGGCGACAGAGAAGCGACGAGAAAGGACGACAAAAACTTCTTAAAGGGGCCATTTTGAGACCGGCGAGCTTAATTCGCACGCTTTCCAAGGCGCGCCATAGCAGGCAGTTGGAGATAAGAAATCGCTTCGTAAGCTGCGGCCGGGTACCGTAACAAGGCCTGCAAAGTCGCGCTGCAAATGCTCCGCACACTCATCAACCGAGGGCGCAACAAGAGCGTTGCAAAAAATTACAAAATTCGGCCTAATGTTTTGCAGAAATAGTTTACCTATTTTATAAACGTGGCAATAAAATATTAATTTCTTTTTGTTGTTTTGTAGCATTTTTATTTGTGCTTTTGAATTTCATTATGTCAGTGTTTCGGCCGCCCAAAGTGGCTGTGCTGCAGTCGCGCTAAACCGTCTTTGGGCCCAGCCTTCGCCACCATTCTACATCCACCTTGCCCGCCGTCTGCTATCCCAGTGTTGCCATACTATAGTGTTGCCAGACTTGCGCGACTTCCAGTGTTGCCAGGCTATAAGGTTGCCAGATTGTGAACTAAAACCCAGTGTGGCCAGACAATTTGTTCCCTCTCCCTTTTACATTCTCCTCCGCCTACAGCTACGCTGTCGCGCCGCAACCGCCCAGCTCGTTAGAGCAGCCTTGCCCGGAGTGGCCTCCGCCTGTTCGCCAAGCGAAAGAGCACGTCCGCGGCGGTTACGAAATTGTTTTTTTAGTGACTTGTCGAGCAGACGGGTACCACAGACGAAATCTGCCGATGCGTGGCCCCAGTGAGCGTATTAAGACGAGAGAAACGCGTGATTTTGTTGAAATAAGCAGTGCTATGCTCAAATTCACTTGTCGAGCAGACGGGTACGACAGACGAAATCTGCCGATGCGTGGCCCCAGTGA
Source organism: Amblyomma mixtum (assembly GCF_055824585.1). Taxonomy (NCBI): domain Eukaryota; kingdom Metazoa; phylum Arthropoda; class Arachnida; order Ixodida; family Ixodidae; genus Amblyomma; species Amblyomma mixtum. The sequence goes on from NC_143021.1 coordinate 144,689,464, forward strand.
GCGTATTAAGACGAGAGAAACGCGTGATTTTGTTGAAATAAGCCTGCTACGCTCAAATTCACTTGTCGAGCAGACGGGTACGACAGACGAAATCTGCCGATGCGTGGCCCCAGTGAGCGTATTAAGACGAGAGAAACGCGTGATTTTGTTGAAATAAGCGTGCTATGCTCAAATTCACTTGTCGAGCAGACGGGTACGCCAGACGAAATCTGCCGATGCGTGGCCCCAGTGAGCGTATTAAGACGAGAGAAACGCGTGATTTTGTTGAAATAAGCGTGCTACGCTCAAATTCACTTGTCGAGCAGACGGGTACGACAGACGAAATCTGCCGATGCGTGGCCCCAGTGAGCGTATTAAGACGAGAGAAGCGCGTGATTTTGTTGAAATAAGCGTGCTATGCTCAAATTCACTTGTCCAGCAGACGGGTACGCCAGACGAAATCTGCCGATGCGTGGCCCCAGTGAGCGTATTAAGACGAGAGAAACGCGTGATTTTGTTGAAATAAGCGTGCTACGCTCAAATTCACTTGTCGAGCAGACGGGTACGACAGACGAAATCTGCCGATGCGTGGCCCCAGTGAGCGTATTAAGACGAGAGAAACGCGTGATTTTGTTGAAATAAGCGTGCTACGCTCAAATTCACTTGTCGAGCAGACGGGTACGCCAGACGAAATCTGCCGATGCGTGGCCCCAGTGAGCGTATTAAGACGAGAGAAACGCGTGATTTTGTTGAAATAAGCGTGCTACGCTCAAATTCACTTGTCGAGCAGACGGGTACGACAGACGAAATCTGCCGATGCGTGGCCCCAGTGAGCGTATTAAGACGAGAGAAGCGCGTGATTTTGTTGAAATAAGCGTGCTATGCTCAAATTCACTTGTCGAGCAGACGGGTACGCCAGACGAAATCTGCCGATGCGTGGCCCCAGTGAGCGTATTAAGACGAGAGAAACGCGTGATTTTGTTGAAATAAGCGTGCTACGCTCAAATTCACTTGTCGAGCAGACGGGTACGACAGACGAAATCTGCCGATGCGTGGCCCCAGTGAGCGTATTAAGACGAGAGAAGCGCGTGATTTTGTTGAAATAAGCGTGCTATGCTCAAATTCACTTGTCGAGCAGACGGGTACGCCAGACGAAATCTGCCGATGCGTGGCCCCAGTGAGCGTATTAAGACGAGAGAAACGCGTGATTTTGTTGAAATAAGCGTGCTACGCTCAAATTCACTTGTCGAGCAGACGGGTACGACAGACGAAATCTGCCGCTGCGTGGCCCCAGTGAGCGTATTAAGACGAGAGAAACGCGTGATTTTGTTGAAATAAGCGTGCTACGCTCAAATTCACTTGTCGAGCAGACGGGTACGACAGACGAAATCTGCCGATGCGTGGCCCCAGTGAGCGTATTAAGACGAGAGAAACGCGTGATTTTGTTGAAATAAGCGTGCTACGCTCAAATTCACTTGTCGAGCAGACGGGTACGACAGACGAAATCTGCCGCTGCGTGGCCCCAGTGAGCGTATTAAGACGAGAGAAACGCGTGATTTTGTTGAAATAAGCGTGCTACGCTCAAATTCACTTGTCGAGCAGACGGGTACGACAGACGAAATCTGCCGATGCGTGGCCCCAGTGAGCGTATTAAGACGAGAGAAGCGCGTGATTTTGTTGAAATAAGCGTGCTATGCTCAAATTCACTTGTCGAGCAGACGGGTACGCCAGACGAAATCTGCCGATGCGTGGCCCCAGTGAGGGTATTAAGACGAGAGAAACGCGTGATTTTGTTGAAATAAGCGTGCTACGCTCAAATTCACTTGTCGAGCAGACGGGTACGACAGACGAAATCTGCCGATGCGTGGCCCCAGTGAGCGTATTAAGACGAGAGAAGCGCGTGATTTTGTTGGAATAAGCGTGCTATGCTCAAATTCACTTGTCGAGCAGACGGGTACGCCAGACGAAATCTGCCGATGCGTGGCCCCAGTGAGCGTATTAAGACGAGAGAAACGCATGATTTTGTTGAAATAAGCGTGCTACGCTCAAATTCACTTGTCGAGCAGACGGGTACGACAGACGAAATCTGCCGATGCGTGGCCCCAGTGAGCGTATTAAGACGAGAGAAACGCGTGATTTTGTTGAAATAAGCGTGCTACGCTCAAATTCACTTGTCGAGCAGACGGGTACGCCAGACGAAATCTGCCGATGCGTGGCCCCAGTGAGCGTATTAAGACGAGAGAAACGCGTGATTTTGTTGAAATAAGCGTGCTACGCTCAAATTCACTTGTCGAGCAGACGGGTACGACAGACGAAATCTGCCGATGCGTGGCCCCAGTGAGCGTATTAAGACGAGAGAAGCGCGTGATTTTGTTGAAATAAGCGTGCTATGCTCAAATTCACTTGTCGAGCAGACGGGTACGCCAGACGAAATCTGCCGATGCGTGGCCCCAGTGAGCGTATTAAGACGAGAGAAACGCGTGATTTTGTTGAAATAAGCGTGCTACGCTCAAATTCACTTGTCGAGCAGACGGGTACGACAGACGAAATCTGCCGATGCGTGGCCCCAGTGAGCGTATTAAGACGAGAGAAGCGCGTGATTTTGTTGAAATAAGCGTGCTATGCTCAAATTCACTTGTCGAGCAGACGGGTACGCCAGACGAAATCTGCCGATGCGTGGCCCCAGTGAGCGTATTAAGACGAGAGAAACGCGTGATTTTGTTGAAATAAGCGTGCTACGCTCAAATTCACTTGTCGAGCAGACGGGTACGACAGACGAAATCTGCCGCTGCGTGGCCCCAGTGAGCGTATTAAGACGAGAGAAACGCGTGATTTTGTTGAAGTAAGCGTGCTGTGCTCAAATTTGCTTGTCGAGCAGACGGGTACAGTTAACTTGAAACACTGGTCATACTCATCCTGGTCATGGCACCAGTTAACTTGAAACTCTGGTCACGGCGCCAGTTATGTTTCTCCTCCGGATCGTCGTCGGAATGGCCGTTTCGTCCATGATCGTATGTGGTTAGCAGTTCGAAGGGCACGTCGCGCCAGTGGCGGTCCCAGAGATTTTGCACGCCTGGTGCAAAAGGAAAGAAGAGGAAAAGAACCTTTTCGCCTTTGGTGTAGGCGAAACTTCACTATACTGTACACTAAATTAGAATCTCTAGGCATCTGTGGGCCTGCTTTAGCTCTTTTACGCAGTTATCTTACTAACCGCATACAAGTTGTCCAGCTACAAGAAACACTGTCTTCCCCTTTAACTATTAATTTAGGAGTGCCGCAAGGTTCCATTTCAGGTCCGCTTCTTTTTCTCATTTTCATCAATGGCTTACCTTTGTCCTTAATTAACACAAGATGTATACTTTACGCGGATGATACGACATTATTCACTCAGGACAGCATTTTCACAAGCCTAATAATAAACAAATTAAACATGGACTTACAGAATATTGTTTTATGGTGTGAAAATAACTTGCTACAACTTAATCCTATAAAAACCACTTTCATGATATTCCGATCTCATGAAAAGCATGTCATCCCGAGCCCACACGTTTATCTGGGACATCATATTATCACTGCCTCCGAATCCGTTACATTTCTCGGCATCACGCTTGACTGCCATCTAAAATTTCATCTACACACGAAATCTATCAGTAAAAAAATTTCGTTTGGAATAAGGGTGTTAATAAAAACTAGACATTTCTTTCAACGCCATGTTCTCTTATCCCTGTTCTATGATTTCATTAACAGTCACCTTAATTATTGCCTGTCATCATGGGGAAATACCTATTCATGCCATGTGTCATGTATTTCTCATCTTCAAAGTCAAGCGCTTCGCATTTTATCTTTCAGCCCATACACAGCCTCTGCTTCACCTCTTTACTCTGACCTAAACATTCTGCCGTTGAAATGCCTCCTTAATCTTAGGTTAGGCCTTCTAATCTACCGCGCTCGCAATGATAATAATCAACTTCTCTGTTTTTCCGCATCTTTCCTTGCTAATAGCAATAACACTAGATTCTCTGAACAAAACAATATTCTTCTACCAAAAGTGAGTACAAATTATGGAAAACAAACTGCTTTTTTCTCCGCCATCAAAACCTGGAATTCATTACCACTAGCAATCAAATCCGCAAGTTCGCAGCCCGCTTTCTGCACTTTACTAAAAAAACATCTCTCATCAACCCATTAAGCCTCATGCCATGCTTAAGGTTGCCTTAATCTCATTTTCTGTTCCCCACTCTGACAGCGAACGGTCATTTGTTACTCATCTGGAACCTCTTGGTTTTCCCTCCGCCTATGTTTTATATTTGCATTTATTCAATGCGCATTGCTATGCGATGTCTTTTTGTGTTCTTTCTCTTGCTCTTATGCTTTGCTGTTTTATGCCTTTTTTGTTAAATTATGCCCGCTAACTATTGTATGACTTATTCATTGGCGCAAATTACACCAATCGGTTTTAACTTAATTGTATACTTTTGTTCCAGCTCCCCTGCCAAACTTGTGCACTTTTCTTATGTATTCCTGATGGGAGGTCCCCCAGACAGTTTCCACTTTGGGACCTCCTACTGTACTAACTTTTTTATGAAACTTACAGCTCATTTGTATTTCGTTTTAATAAACCTTTTAAATCTGCGCGAAAAAAAAAACCGTTCAAGAGGCGACATGTGGAGTCATGACACATCCGGTTCACAAAGGCGGTGATGAATAGGACTCCAGGAACGCTTCCCTCCTCGTGCGTTAGTGCACTGCGCCACGGGCTAACAAAGGCAGAGCGAAGGCAGCACCCACCCCTGAAGAAGGGACCAAGTTGGTCCCGAAACGGTGGGCAAAAAAATAAAAATATTGGTTGGCGTCAGTTTCCTCTCAACTATCTCAAAAACCCATAAAGACGGACTTTGGTCGAAGATGTTTTCGTTCCTACATAACTGTTCTGAATGCGGCTTTCAACGCAGCACGAGCTCCAGAGCATTCTTAACTGCCAGAAGAAAAAAATATCCAGCCACTACGAAGTGCCTGGGCAATAATTGGATGCACGCACATGAAGTAATTATTTCTGCAAGGCTGCTTCTGAAGACGCCCGAATTTCGCACTTTTTTCGAAGCTCACCAAGCACAGCCTACAATTTCGTTGTTATCAGTTATTCAGTTCAACACTGCCTACCCCAATTAAAAGTGTCCATGTTGCTAGACGCCTACGGCGCCAGTAGGTTCCTTCCCCCTTTTGACGGTAACTACCGTGTCCATCGGAAGTCTAGAGGGGTTAGGAATGGTGACAGCGCGTCGCGCGCTTTGGACGCTCTCCAAGGCCGCGGGAAACGGGGACCAAAGGGCCAACGACCGTTTCCTATTGAAAAGAGATTAGCTCTCAAGTGGGTGGGGGTCAGTAAGGTCGGCGACTTCTGAAAACCCGGACTGTCTAGCTAAGCAGCGGACATTACTGGCGCCTCTAGAGTCGGGCTCTGGCGAGCACTGGGCGCCGCCCACTTGTGCCTACAGTGCCACTGCAGCAGTATTGATTGAAATTGCGTGAGAGCAGATTTAATAAAGGTCCGCCCAATTATCGAAGGTATTAAAACCAGCTGCAAACAAAGAAGAGGAGCGCGCCGAGTCCCAATCTCGGCCGCTTTTCTACAGACCTTTTTCAAACCGCCTTTTTTTTAACCGCCTTTTTCTCCTGTTGCCTTTATTTTTGTTTCCGTCTTCAAGAAAATAGTTTTGCTTCTCAAGAAGTTTGGAGTTGCTGCCCCAACCGGCAACGTGTCGCCGGACGAGTGGACGAAGGCAGTGTGCCACGCGCGCGATTAGTTCGAGACAGGACTCTACGTACAATTTGTCGTTTTCTGTAAATGATTGTGCACAGTGGCCGCTCGCGCGCTCTTGCTTTCGGACAGAGCCCGGACATTTGCGCGCGAGCGGCGCGAACTTGATTACTTTTTGTATTTTATAAATAGCATACAAAGCTCTTCCCTGTCCTTTTTTGCCATCGCTCCCCTCTATACTTCTCCTCGCTATATTTTCCCTTTCACCTCCGCCGGCTGCAGCTCGCGTGCTACAGATGGCAATTGACGCGGCCGGCAACATTCTTTTCCTTCGCCTTTTTTTATTTTTTCTTTAAAATAAACCGCTACCACCTATCCCACCATGAGAAGCAGCGACGCCAGCGTGGGGATCATCCCTTTGGTTGGCTTCACAAGACGCGCCGCCCAGCCCCCTTGTCGGAGGGGACCAAGGGCGGAACAAAGCCCCTTCCCCCAACTGAGTAATGAGGGCCGCCAATCGCACTCGTGGAATGCCCGGACACGTGCATTGACCTTGCTAGACCCACCGTGGCGGGATGTCTCATCCGACGACCTATTTCCCCCTGGCATCGAAATGAATATTGCTCACGTAGCCGTTAACATTCAAGGCAAGAGTTATGGTATAACATTTATATCGTTCATGATAAAACAGTAAACGTGAAATTTATTTATTCATAGGCAAGAAATTAGCAGCTCATTTGTGCTCTGCGCTTCCTGGCATACGGCCGTTTTCGCTTACACCTTGCAATATTTTTGCTAACACAGAATGTGACTTATCATGCCAGCAGTTTTACTGCATTCGAATGGCAAGATGCGCTTGCTAATGGTGTTAAGTTGATATGTAACTGGCTCTTCACTCAGGCTGAGAACTAATAGAGAAAAGTGAACTTGTTTAGTTCTTTTTACTAGTGAAAAGGTCAAGGCTAGCTGGTGGCCAAACATTAGCTCACAAAAGCATACAGTCTATGTCACCTCTTTTTGTGCTCTTGTATTCTCTTGTGAAAGAGTGAGACTTTAGGTTTGATGTCGCTCTAAGAGGTTGAATAGAAGAATACGCTAGTATCTAAGGTTTTCTGTTTAGAACAATAAGGATTTTGGTTGCACTGCGGTAATCTGTCAACGAAAAAAAAAATTCTGTAATGAATACTGTCAATCTCGTAAGCAGTAACAGTATAGTTCTTTCTTTTTCTGCAGTGGCTGTTAGAAAATATGTTAATTATGTTAGGCACTTAGTGACAATTCACTGGTAATAGGCCATTGTGCTGTAGAAGTTTGTCTAGGCTTATTGTGCCAGTGCACTGCGTCAATTATGCCTGTTATAAATGTGTGGCAAGTGCTGTAATGGATAAAATTTGGAATAAAAAGTTGTTTCTCGTTTTCAAGCAATTCCTGTCGTTTTTTGAGCATGTGTGCTGCCATTACGTGGTTTAATGAACATATAAGTTATCATTAACCATTACACTAATGCTATAAATGACGCCTCTATTGCAGTGCACTTGGGAGAAGGAGGGATGCAAAGGTGCACAACCATTGTCACTCCTAGCACCGAAGTTCAGCCTGGATTCTTCAAAACCGTGCAAGTGGCCGGGACTAGATGTGTGTGGTATGTATGTTTTTATGTAATTGGGACATTGTTGCAAGTTCATCACTTCATGTCCATCCGTGAACATAGTATGCTATGTTGCGCAGCTGCAGCCATTCTATTACAGAGATTTTAGAGCTTTTCAATGTTTTCGAGGACTTAGTTCTGAAGGAATTTCTGAATAATGGTTTGAATAATTGTGACCACTTTTTATAGCATGAAGTATAAATGCAGTTTTTTTTCTGCAAAAGTAGGCTGGACCTCAGCAAAGATTTCATATTGAATTAGTTTGAGAGGCGGTGCCTACAATCCATGTTGCTGGCGTCAGAAAAAAATGACACACAGTTATGGTAATGCTTGGCAGGGTGGCATGCTACCAAGCTAATATGACTAGCACCGTTTATGCATGTGAAGCTTAATGTGATATGCAGCTACGTGAGGCTGTTAATCTTCTTTGAACTGTTCACACTTTCTTTTTGAGTAGGAAGGTGCTGTTCACTGATGTGAATAATTTCCAATAACTCACATGAATCCATATTAGTTTTATTTCACATCGGAGTGAACTTAAAATTTAATTAAGCTCACGTGCCCTGCATGTGACAGCAGATATGGAAGGCAACTGTTTTAATAGCCATTCTTGCATGCTGTCAGTCAGTGTTTACAATTTCATTATGCTAAGCATCTGAAAAGATGTGTAAAGGTAACATTCTATTGTGCCAGCAAAATGTAATTCATGAGAATTACTGCTGCTGCATATGCAGCAAGCATTGGATGAAGCAGCACTGTCTAAATAAAAAGACGAGATTTGTAATTTCCTCAAGCAAAAATAGTGCTTTAGAAGGACACTGCTCTATACTGCTTTTGTAGTTAATGTAGTCTGTCAGTGAAGGCCAGTCCATAACCAAAGCTTTTTGCACAGGCATAATGTAGAGGTGTAGTATGAAACAGGCTATGAACGTGAATAAAAAGTATCTTTATTATAATGTGGTCCAAATAATTTTTTTTGGTATGACGTTGCCTCATGCATGGAGACAACTCTTTAGATGTGTAAGTTGCCCTTGCTATTATTTCACGTGTAGCCGAAAGCTTTTCCTTGTTTTCCAGGAGTGGTACACTAAGATTTATAGTGCATAGCCTTTGTGCATAGGCCTTTCACCAGGTATTTAAACTGTATCGAAAGGCTGTGACAATGGAATGCACCCAGAAATGCCATCACAGGCACAAGCTTCCTGCTGTTTGCTAATCGGAAATGAATTCACAGGTAATATATGCAGGGAAAATTACAGTTGGAAGTATCACTCACTGATGCTCAGATAATCACCTACACTTCCCTTTTAGGAAGAAAATTCACTGTATGGGCAACAAAACATATAATGGCATCAGAGACCAGAGACATATTGTTAGCAAGGGCTGCATGAAACCTTAACCACTCTAGATACGGAGAAATAAGAACATGAGAATGGAGGGAAGGGTTTGTTAAACGGCATTTCATTTTATCACCTTTTAGTAGCTTCCATTTCATGCACATGTTTTTCTGTTTCTTGATATGACCCTCTTCTTAGTCTGGCATCCGGGATGCCTACAGCCTGACCGTGCTGCTGGGCACAATATTCTGGATTTTTCCTGAAAAGCCAGCGTGCTTGTGATAATGCCAGCATATGTGAGTGATTAAGTAGCTGCCATTTAGGACACGTTTTGTTTTTCCTGCATATCTTTTCTGATTTTGGTTCTCATTAATAAACAGAAGCCTGCACTTGTGGCATTGTTTTCATGCGTCTCCCTTTATCCCTGCCTTTTGTGTGGTTTACACTTTTAGACCTGAATTAACTAAGCCCATGGTCATGTCGTCTGAGCTTTGTGGTTGCAAAATTCATTATATGTTTTCTTCTCTGTGCAGGTCAAATACATGGTACATACTGCCTCCACCTGTATGAAGAAGACTGCCAGGGTCTTTGCTGTAATATGGTGTAGAATGTGACAAAATAAATATGACGGTATGTTTCTTTCTCCGATTCGTTTATGAATTCTTTGTGTACATTCTGCAGTAGTACCTGCACCTGAACACACAATGACACAGACCATCTCACATAAAAGATTCGTCGCAACATTTTGACACTGCCTGCACTTCCAGAAAGACTCGGGCTTCTACCGTATGGGTCAACTTTAGTTCTGCATTCAGTGGGCAGGTTTACGCTACAGAAGGGTAATAATGCTCTCGTGTGGACAGTATAAATACACCACCGAGTAGTGCATAGATACCCTTTGCAGTAGGGCATTACTTTGTACCACTAGAAGGGTAACTTTATCCATCATGTAACGGTATAAGCTTGCACCACAGGGGTGCAAACTTTGCTCTGTTTATGACGGTATAAGTTTAGTCTTGGACAAAGTAACTTTCCACTTCTATACATAGCATAAATTTACCTGCTAAAGGTGCAAACTTGCACCTTGCATGCTAGGATATGTTTATGCTTTCCTCAGGCTAACATTTACCCCTTTTAGAAAGGCGTAATGTTATACATAACTGGTTTAAAGTTACTCTTCTTATGTGAGTGCAAGTTTAGGCTATTAGAGCGTAACATTACTCTATGTGCGAGAGCATAAATACTTAGTCTCCAAGAATCAGCGTAACCTTACCCCCAAAAAGGTGTCAGCTCAGCGACAAGTGTTTTACCCCCAAAAAAGACTAAGATCACACCTTTTTTTCTTAGAGTGTAGTCCCTGTCCTCGAGCAGCGCACCGGCGCAAACACCACTTTCGATGCGAAGGGACGCGCTACTGTGCGCCAGCATCGCCGCCCAGCCACCATGCGACATCGATGATGGGGCAACGACTACCAGCCAGCATCTGCACGTTTCTCGAACGGTAGAAGCGGCGGGTGACGTAGGCTTCTTCATGCCGTTCGGGAGCGTTTATCCGCATAAACGTGCCGTCGTTTGCACTCGCGACGCAGGGAAACCCGGCGACAGCGCGAAAGCCGCCCTTGACTTAGAGCAGCTCGCTAGGCGACAGCTAGGTAGGAAGAAAACCAGGGTGGCCATCTTGAGTTCGACGCCGATGTCACCCTCCTCACTGGCACAATCTGAGCTACGCCGGGCCTGACGCCTGCCTCCTCTTCGGAATCGCTGGCCAGCGGATCAAAAATGAAGTGGTTGTCGGGGTTCGAACCGCGGCGTCTCCTTCCTCGTCTGCGTCATCCCGCGATTCCTCATAATCGGTGTCTTCGTCTAAATAAAACTCTTCTTTCCGACTCGGAGCTATTCGGCATTGCGACTTGCCCTCCGCCCGGCTCTCCGTGTTTACGCGCACCACGTGCGTGTCAAGAAGACGACATGCCTACACGACGTCACGGCTTTCCGGACACACGTGACAACGCATTGTCTGGTTTTTGACGTCATGCAAGAGCCTGACAAAACCTGGCAACTACGAACCGAAACCGAAACTTCTGGGTACAAATAATACCATTATTAATTATATAATGCGAGTTCATGCTTCTAAGATGGTGTTCCATGCTCACTGAATCGCTACGCATTATTTACAACCCAGAGGTACAACACAAAAATGTGGTGTCTCTACCCCTTTAACGGGGCGGGTGGTCCACGAGTGAAGTGTTGCTATGATTCCGCATGTGAAATAAGACTGTTTTAAGGCGAAAGCCTTTAATGGCTCATACTGCCGTCCGTTGCGCAGAGGGTGTCACACCTTTGGCAGCGTTTAACTCGTGTTAACTCGGGAACTAAAAAAGATAGAAGAAAACGAATAGTTGCTTCAGATAGAAGAGCAAAAAATAAATCTAGAAGTTAAGTTTGATAACTGTAGATTAATTAGTTAAATAATTATACACAAAAATGTCTAAATTGCGTTGAAATAGCGCGGACCAGAATGAAGGAGAACCAAACTGATTGGGAGGACTTAATTGTGTATACCCCATTATGGCCAAATTTTTAGTACTTGTCTCAATGTTGCCATGAAGCCAAGCATAGCACAGAGGTGTGAAGTAATCATCGGTCCTGCAGAAACTGAGCACACGTGTGTGTTCCACTCCCTCCGTTCATTACAAAAGAAAAAAAGCCTTCAGAAACCTGCTACAGATTTATAATCAGCATACGCCATGCACGTATGAAGACAGTACAACTTGAAAGAGTTAAAGGAAAATGAAGCTTTAAAGGGCCACTGACCAGGGTCCAGACATTTTTGAAGAACAAGCCCACTGCATAGATGAGGCATCGAAGATAACCTCTGCAAAATACTAGAGCTATGCGCGCCCCGAAAAGCTGCAAAAATTCAAATCAAAGCCCGCTCGTTCTTTCCTTCAAAAAAAAAACGGCCCCGCCCCACTACTCTGAGCCCCGTTGACGTCATGGGGGTTAGTTTCGCTGAAGGCACTCCATTGGTGCATCATTCTGACTGACGGGAGGAGGTTGGGCGTAGCCTTGACGTCGCGTCGTCTGCGCAACGTTTTCCGCAGCGCCTTCTGTTTTGCACATGCCTACAAACCCGCATGAAGGAACAACAAAAAAAATTGCTGAGGCTCAGCTTGGCTAAGCCTTGGGAATGCGAAGCATCCCACGGCGACGGCGCGAGGTGGAGGCCGGCTCTCTCATCCGATGTCACGTGGTGTGACGTCACGGTGTCACGTGGTTTCACGGCTAGGGGTCCCACGGCGACGGCGTGAGTGGTAGCTCTAGCAATATGCTTCGCATAAAAACTGCGGAGGGAGCGTACGGCGCAGCCTTGAACCCTAGCCATAAAAAGTAAAAAATAGTAAAACTGAGTGAGAACACAAACACGCATGGAGAAAAGCAAACGGGCTGTTGCCGGGTCCGCGCTTCGCCGTGTGTTTCGAACACAGCCGACTTACGCCCCTCCGCTCGTGAAACGGTGGGGAGGCCTAAAAAAATGAAAAGGTGGCTCGCTAAAGGCCGTTGTACGATCGCTTTTGAGCGGATCCGCCAGGCAGGCGGACTGGCGGACCGAACGACCAGAGAATAGGCATTCGCCCCGTTCGGCAAGCGAAAGGAAAGTTGGTGAACTTCAACTTTGGGGCGGACGAGCGAACCGCCCGGCGACCGAATTGCAGCGATTGGCTGCTTTTTACGTGACGTAGGCATCCGCTCCTGCCGGGCAAGATGGCCGTCCGTCGACTGAACTGGGGAGCGAGGCATAGGTCGTGGCTGTAGTGGTGGCACCTATGCCGCGAGGCATACTATATTGGCCACATGTTGATATTACGAGTGTTCAGAGCGACTGCGAACTTCTCCGCGTGCAGCAGCGGCGAGCAGCGACAGTTTCCCGAGTTGAAATCGACGCTGATGTAGTTGACAGAGCGCCTCTTCAAACCGACGCAAGACCTACGCGTTGGCTGTGTCACGAAGTGTTTATATGGAGCTGTTTGTGGTTGCTGCAAGCGTTCCTAATTCCTGCGAGGATCATCACGCACAGCGGCGAACAACAGCTGCTCACGGTGAACTTTTGTGCGTGCATGAGCTGCGTAGCACAGTGACTAGTGTCCGCGTGGTGAAAGTGATTGCGATCGAAGCGAGTGCTTTTACGTCAAGGCAGTGAAATGTGCCCCTTCGAGAGCTCACTACGCACGCCGTGCTTTCCGAATGCTGAAATGAACGTGGCGTTGTGCAGCTAGTCGCATTAGTTTCGATGGTTGCGGTGATCGCGACCGAAGCGTGCACATGACGTTGTTGCTGGCTACGCATTCGTTACCATTTTGTTCGTGATTCGTGTTGGCACTGTGCTTGAGAATTGCCGCGTGTGCGACGTGACGCGACGCGAGCTTGGCTGCACGGCCGTAGGACTGTTTTGCGGCGACAACAGCGATGTCACCATCCTTCTGCGCTTTGGTGCTCCATTCAGTACGTTTTGTGATGATGGGTGCTCGGTTTACGACTCGCCGGAGAAACTGTGTAACCTGTGTGAAAACATCGGTGCAGTGCAAATGTATCTTCGGGAGCGTCATTTATTTTTATTTCCTGCCGGCTGTGCGCACATTTGCCTGCAATAAACATATCGGCGTGATGAATGGGTGACTGAACACTTCCGCTAGTCATTTCGGTTTAGGTTGTAACAACATGGTATTCCGCGATTACAAACAAGAATCATTGCCGCTTTTGAGTCACGACTGATTGACAGTGTACAAATCTCTAATATGTGCCAACTCATAAGTCTGTTTTTCATGAGCATTTCAATTGATGTAGTTCAGAAAAAAAAATAAAAAGTGTGGCAGCAGCTTATGCAATCAAAACTGACCACAGAGCAAGTTGAGCATAACGAGTCTTGATGAAAAAGAAGAAAAAAATATTGAGAAAACCTTTGCCATTGCTTTTTTTCTCTTTTTGCTTAGCAGTGTTAAGTCAATATTGACAAATGCTTGGCAGTATTCAGTTTAAGTGGGATGTTGGTTTCCACTGCAATCAGAAAAATACAGTGGTCTTGAAGCACCTCATAGGCAATGACAGTGTCTGTTGTTGGTTTTGCTCATGGTTCTTTTCGATCCGGGAATCAGTGGTACGAAACTGGATGTGTTCGCAATGCTATTGTTGCAGAGCTGCTCGCGAAATCGGCCTTATTGGTGTTAAGCGATTGTTCAGCGGCGCTTCCTGGGTCAGCCGCAGCACTTTGTTTAACAAGCCATTCTCGAAGCTTTGAGAAGATCTCGTCGATGCACTTGCATATGTCTGTCTGCTACCACCTTCATTTGCCTGTGACTGCTTGCTACAGACATGACTACTTGCAGACTGCAAAATAAGCCCTGTGGAGCTGGTAAAGCTACGCTAGGAACAAAGACGATGGTAACAACATCACTGCACAGGGTACCAATTCTTGTTCTGTTGTCGTCCCTTAGCACAGTTTCGACATGCCAACTTGCCACCGGTGCACCCCACAGTACGCTATGATCAAGTTCTGTGAAATTTACAGAAAGCAACAACGGGAGAGGAAGTAGGTTGTATAGGCATATCTAGTGCATGCTGTACAGATAGCTTCCTGCCTTATTATAGCCTGGCCCCTCTGTTTTTAATCCTTCATCACCCAGCACCTATGGCCCTATTTCTGTTATTGGCATGTGCTGCAAATCACCAAACACATTTCATACTCTTGACCCTGCTAGATTGTTTTGGCCCATTAAGTTGTTTGATTCAAATCGGCAAGCTTTTAGAAGACATTTCTGCAATAGCCAACTTTTTCTTGTTCTTCACGACATGCACCTTGACTGCAACATCCCCCTATGATGCTTTTGTTCTTTGCTTTGAAAAAGCATGCGATTCCCCTATTTATGTGAGGCTGGTTTTCTTGTGCTTTAACTTGCATCCAATAGCTCTAAACTGGATCCAAGCTTAAACAGCCAGCCTTCGGCAGATTTCCCTTGCCAATTCTTATGTATCTTGCCTTTTCCTGCAATCTCGGACGTCCGCCAAGGAACTCCTTTGGGCCTCAGCTTTTCATTACTTGCATTATTACCGTCCCTTCAGTGTTTTGTCATATGCCTTCACTGACAGCCATATGGGGTGTGCCATATTGCAATCAATACCAGCATTTCAGTTCAAAACAACAATTAGCATGCCCTGGATTGTCCTGTTTGCTAATGTTACTAAGAATGCAGTAATATTGTTTTTTATTGTCAGTATTACATTTTGCCAACTTATAAGGACTTCCGATAAAGGTATATTCACTGTGTACTGGTTCAAATACCTAATAATCCTCATACACCCACCCACAACCTAGGATATTTACACCATGACGAGTTGTTAGTATCACCGTCTTCCAAGTTACTTGCATTCAATTCCCCTGTGTGTCATCAACTTGGGTATTCTAATGGCACATGGCACAAATCTAATTTAACTAGAATCCTTGAATTACTTCAGTCCTGAGCCGCTTGTTTTATTTTCTCAGGCCATTTTTGAAGGTGCAGTGTGACATCAGTAAAAGTGCATATTTGAATGTCTTCATCTTATGCAGGTTTTTTTTGCTCCTTACCAACACGTCCCCAACTAATCAGTCCCAACTTGTAGTCTCTCGTGCACTAGGTGCACTAACACTCTTGTGCCTCATTTAGCTCACATGCCACTGAATTTCAAGGTTCGTTTTTGTTCGTGCCACAGAAGGCTGTAACGGTCTTGCATCCCACAAGGCTGTGTATCTTACTGTCCTTCGAAGTGGTTACTACAGAAATCATGCTATAAATTACGAACTCACTGAGCTCCTACCTGGCACACCAAGCTCCTACCTCGCTACTAAACTAACGTCATTTAGGACCACTGAGGTGTGATAAATATGAAAACAAATAGATCTGATATAGTGCTCAGTCACTCGGTCACCTCGGCAAACCAGTACAATGCTCTCTTATGCATAACGTGTTCATTGAGAACTTTGTTCATAATTTATTTCAAACTGTATCGGGGCAGATTTACACAATAGTAGCATTTGGGCTAATTTTGCACAAGCTAGCTCTAGCTACCTACATTCGCTCACTGCAAAGCTAAACATGCATTAGTGCACCCACCTGTTGTTGACCAGGCTTCTCTTTGTGCTTGTCTGTTCTGCTCAGCTGAGCAACACACTGACTTCATGATGTGGCTCAGTGAGAATTCTACATGTGTATGCTTATACATGTAACTTGTATATAGTCACATGTACTAAGGATAGTATTAACTGGGCAATTGGTTCAGCTTAAAAGCTCTCATCATCAGATTGCAGCAAAGAGATAGCAATAAAAGACAAAAGTCATCACTGCCTTTCTGTTTTTCTTCGCCATCCTTCGGCCTGACTTCAACTTGGTTTTTTTTCAACTTCCTTATGACTACTGATGGCTCAGTTAATTCGTTTTCTTGCAACCCAGACTGGCAGTGGAATATTTGTATTTTGCTAAGAAATTGGTAATTAGTAACTAGTACGACATTATTCTATATATAACAAGTGGTGCGGATATCGATTAACAAATACAGATTCTCTCTTTTGCTTGCTGCTTTGGGAATCAGAGTTGCCCTTAAAATTTCTCATATTATTTTTTACTGATCAGAAAGGACGTACCTTCAAGATTGCTGTAGAGCTTTACTGGAGAACTTAAGCATCTATGGCCCACACATACTTCAATGGCTTATTTTTCAATTCATTCTGTCCTGAGACATCATAGCTCTTATTTCTGAAAATTAACTTTTTTCGCAATCTGCTTCATATGAAATGTGTTTGTTTCTGGTAACTGCAAAATATGAAGCAGTTCCCGTTCCCTTGACTATACAAAGCATTCTATCCTAGTCTCCGCCAATATTTGCTATGTAAACTTTCCAAATCGGTTCTTGCATTTCCTTAACCTCTAGGCCAGTGTACTTACTCCCTTATCTAATTATGTATGGATTAATGAGGATGGCACATGTATACTTTTCTGAAATACGGAGCAACCACTTTGTTTTAAATTCATGGGACAGTTAAGAATGCTTTGTGGTCATACGCACAATACGCCACCTTGTTTCTGTGCATGTCAACATTGATTGGCTCTCAACAGAACTTTCCACACTTGTTTACTATGCTGCATACTGGTTTGCACAATGTTCAATGCAATGTCACCTCAGGAAGCACTGGTAAAAGAGCGGCCTGCCCACTGTCACTGCAGAACAAAAGCGTGCACTTTAGTACAGTGATGCGCACCATATCCGCTTTGAAGCCACTGAGTAGTATTTCTATTTCGATTTTCGTAATGGTGTGAAAAACATGACGAAAAAAAATCAGAAAAGAAATCAGTATTATTGCGTCGTCATTTTTCTGTGATATTGTAAACACCTGCAGTTAACACTGATCTTCCATATTAGTAAAGGTTGGGAACATTGTAATTTCCTCATGTATAGATGCATTCATATCTGATGGTAACATGCTAAAATATGCTGATTTTTTCATGCATGCATAATACACACATACACATACACCTTTTCTTTAATGAGAGACAGTGGCGTGTTTGATGTCATTTGACCACACATACTATGATGTGGATAGAGTTGAAGTGCGGCGGGAGTGAACAGGGACACAAGAAGAATGATATACAGGTGATGCTGGATTTCCCACAGCTGAAGAACCAAGCTGGACAAAAATGATCTGGTTTGGTTTGGTTTGGTTTATGGGGTTTAACGTCCCAAAGCAACTAAGGCTATGAGAGACGCCGTAGTAGAGAGCTTCAGAAATTTCGACCACCTGGGGTTCTTTAACGTGCTATGACAGAGCATTGTTAAAGGTTGTGAACAAGCAGTCCACATCAGCAGCAGCAGATGCCCTCTCTACAGATGCAACAACCAATCTTGTCAAGGTCACATTGACGTCAGAAGCAGTAGCATGGACTAAGCCTCGGTACTATTCCCTTTTATCTAAGAGCACACAGAGGCATCTGCTCTACGTCACCTCTTGTGTAGGACAGTCCAGCATACACTGTTCGTGATATCGCTTTGGACAGTTGGCAGTATCAGTGAGGTGTTTGTTGCGGGTTGTCTCTTTTTGTTTCATGTTAACTATGCGTATCTATTCCTACAACAAATATTTTTGTTTGCATTGAATTGGCATCTAAGCTCAGCCAACATCCAATGTTCAGTTTTGGTTTTTGGCTGTCAGAACATGTTATCACCGACCACTATAGTCAGATTCAATTTAAGTCTGCAGTGAAGCTCTGCCATCTGGACCGCCGCACAGAATTCTTCCGCGCCAAAAAAAGTAGTCCGCTGTTAAAACTTTTATTGTATACTACCATAAGAAGCTTATTACAAGAAAAAATAAGCTCTAGAATTCTGATACCTGGATAGATTAATTAAGTCAAACATCGAACAACTTATATTGCTTACTGTTATTGGTTAGTGGAGTAATACAGGATGCCTCGGGCCATGACCGAGTGCTAACAACTGCTGTTTCTTTTAAGTTTTATCCCACTATACATGAGGTACGCGGTATGTGAACCAGAATCATAAAATTTCAGTCACAGCAATTTCATCTTGTTCAGATGTTTGATGTGTGTTCCACAAGGTCACCATCCTGAAATCTAGCAAACCATTGTCATGAAATGCACCATTATTTTCTTACTTGCAGTTATGTTGTAGGTAGGCAGCCAACGCCTGTGTTAAAGTACTCCACTCAGGATGTCGGTTTGCTTCTATAAACAATGGAAACTCACTAAAAGCATGTGTTTGATTGCACAGACGGTTACCAGTTGAAAATAATAACAGTCATATTCACCCGACATCACTGCTATCATTCAGCAGCACAGAGAACCCTACGCAACGTCGTATAGGCTTGCGCCACGCTTACGCTGCTGCTGAATGACTGCGTCGGCAGCGACGAACTGCGCGACTAATGGCCAGTTCACCCTGTTTGTGTTGCCCATGTAAGCAGTCAAAACCTCTACAGCCGAGCTACTCATCTGGTAGCTGACGAGAGCCGCGTACAAGACCAAGAACTTCAAAAACCACGCCATGGCTATGCCGAAGTTCAGCCTAAGTGCCGGTCGCCGAGGAGCAAAAAAAGACCACGTTTTTGCGCCGTCTAGGTTGCCAACAGGAGCATGCTATTGGACAGACGGCAATCCCGGGCGCGCCAATCGGAACGCTTTAAACCATCCGCCTCGTCCGCCAGCTCCAAAATGATCGTACAACACCCATTCCGCCCCACGCCCGAGCGAAGGCCGAAAGCGAGCGGTTCGCTCGCTGGCGGATCCGCCCAAAAACGATCGTACAACGGCCTTAACTGGGAATGACAAACAGATGTATGAAAGCGGCGAAACACCGCGAGGAGACCCAAAGAGCAAAACAGAGAGGGTGTTAGGACACCCGCAGCGCGCCCCCCCTCCCCTTCCCTCGAATAGATCCAGTAGCAAAATCCAAGAAAAGAATTCTATTGAAGGCGGGGCCATTACGTACCGTGTGACGCACTCACTCACTGACGCGCAACTCACTCAGTTTTACTAATTTTTACTTTTTATGGCTAGGGTTCAAGGCTGTCGCCGTACACTCCCTCCGGAGTTTTTTTTTTTTTTGTTCCTTCGTGCGGGTTTGTAGGCATGTGCCAGAACAGAAGGCGCTGCGGAAAGCGTTGTGCAGACGACGCGACGTCAAGGCTACGCCCAACCTCCTCCCGTCAGTCAGAACGATGCACCAATGGAGTGCCTTCAGCGAAACTAACCCCCATGACGTCAACGGGGCTCAGAGTAGTGGGGCGGGGCCGTTTTTTTTGAAGGAAAGAACGAGCGGGCTTTGATTTGAATTTTCGCAGCTTTTCGGGGCGCGCATAGCTCTAGTATTTTGCACAGGTTATCTTCGATGCCTCATCTATGCAGTGGGCTTGTTTTTCAAAAATGTCCGGACCCTGGTCAGTGGCCCTTTAAGAGCAGGGCCTAACCAAACTGTAGCCAAACTATGAAAGGCATTTCTTTTGTACAATAATGCGGCGATAAACAGCATATAACCTCAAAAATGAGTTTCATTCATTGTACTTCGAAGATAGAAGTTGATGGATGTTACAGTGCCAGAAGGAAAATATAGAGGATACATACCACTTGAACGGTGTCACGTCCCATCCACTGAAAGTTGTCACGGCATGGTGAAAATTGTCACACAATGGTCGGAAAAACGTCGGATTTGTGTCAATTTAGAGAGAAAAATGTGCAATTAAGCGCAATTAACACATAAGATCAACAAAAGATGTATAATTTGGGTATCGATACAGCCACGGGAACGGTATGACGTCACATCCACCGGAAGTAGTGACGGCATAGTGTCCTCGGCTTTCGCCTCTCAGCACTTTATTTGCCGAAGTGTCCTCGCAATTTTTTCACATAGTGGGCTTTTGCATGACTGGGTGCTTAGCGGAATTACGCGTCCAGAGTGCAATGCGCAGATCGCTAACACGCAAATAAAGTTAGCGTACGGACCAAATTTTCAGAAGTTAGCTTTGGTATTTCACATTTCGCATGAAAACATGGCAGTGTCCATCCAAGCCAGAACCTTCCGCCCTAGACGAACAAGCGGTCGTTGTGGCACTGGTCGGCGAGTATAATAGTAACTAGTTGTGTTGTTGCCATCCGCTATGACTAACCTTGCTTCGACAACAAAATACTAGCCGCAATTCCACGCAGTGTTAAGATGCAATCTCTATTTTGTCGCATCTCATAACGTAAGAGAAAAGGTTTTCTAGCTCTCTCAATGTTTAACAATTTAACAGGGCAATTTATATTAAATTTTAAAATATTTCAAGCGTTACATGTCATGTCAAGGAAAGTATTCGTGTTTTTGTGGTATGTAAATATCAATTCCTTAACTAGTTGTCGCCACTGTGTTTCCGTTTCTTATTTCACATAATTTTAATCTCCGACCCATTGCTTAGCTCCACATTGGCGGTGCAACTTAGAAACAAGGCGTAGCTCACTAGGTAGATTTTTAGCCACCGTAACTAGGAGAAAGAGGTGGCCAGGGATGGTAAACTTTCTTAATCTAGAACCCCTTAAATTAGGAGCGAAAAACCTTTTCAGACACGGTTTAAATACCACAGGCTAGAAAACTCCACTTTTTGCAAATCGTAATTTTATAGTGATTGTCTCGTGAATTTTCCGTTTGTAGACGATACTGAATGCCCTGTGCGAAAATTTGGTAAGTACTAACTATTCTGTATATGTGTTTTCTTTTCTGCGCTCTTATCAAGTAACGGCGACTCGTCGGAAAATCTTGTCGGGACTGAAACTGAAGGATTCGCGTTAAAAGAAGCTCCTAAGAATCTGGTTCGAAGCTTTATTCAGTCAGACCGCATTTCCTAATAGAAACAAAGGAAACGAACACGTTAAAGGGAAACTGCAGCACTTTTTTGAGAATTTCGCGGTATTTAAGGATTCAAATCGATATAGGCTGCAGGTAAAGCAGGGCAAGTGTTTTTGCACTAGCATTTAAAATAATGACGTAATCGACTATTCAATTTTGCGCTTCTCAATGCACCGGAGTAGTGAAGGAAAATTCAGCGTGACGTCATGGAAGTATGATTTAAAATTACCGCTGTCGTCAGCCACACCCTGGCCTGACTCGTCAGACGCTGCCAAACAACTCTCGGCAGGGTTTGCTTTCGATGGCGTTGATTTTTTCCTTCAAAGCAGGCGTTTGTGCGTTGGAAATGTACAGATGCCTTCGACGTCATCATGCCCCCCCCCCCCCCCTCCCCCTTGCGTTGTGCGCTGCGGAGAAGCTTGAAGGGCATCCGGATTTTGTTCAGCGATGACTTCACTATTTCAAGTGCTAGCCCAAAAAGATTTCCCACGCGTTACCTGCAAGTTTCACACATTCGACCCTCTTAAGCTCGATGATTTCTAAAACTTATGCAGTTTCCCTTTAAGGACTACCATGAATGCGTATCTCATACGCGACTTACAACTAAGCCTGGAGTGGGGCCAATATAAAGGCCGTGTTGAAATACAAAGTGATCGATTCGTAATATATGGCATCATAACCTCATGAACTCAGAAGAATGATTTTTGTGTTTGAACGTCATACAGGTCACTCAACAAAGAAGTGCTTTAACCATGATCGAGGAAAGCCGTCTCTTTATCTGATAACGGTAAGCAAAATGTAATGTGCGGGCTCTACTAACAGTTACCCTGCCAGGAGTGACACAGCGCAATCCAAAGTTGCCTTTGATATGCTGACAGGCTGCGCCTGCTGAAAACAGAGCCCTGACAGTGCCTTGCACTATACACGTCAGTTGGCACTAAGTGGCACAGGGGCACCCGAAGCGCATTTCACACAACGCTTCCTTGCTGCCCCAGGGCCAGTTATGTTTTGCCGCCTTTCATTTACAATTGCACATAGCTGCAGCTTCTCCTGTACTTAAATCCGTGCATCATGGCTAATACATGCCATGCATAGAGC
The DNA here is from genome assembly GCF_055824585.1 of Amblyomma mixtum. Taxonomy (NCBI): domain Eukaryota; kingdom Metazoa; phylum Arthropoda; class Arachnida; order Ixodida; family Ixodidae; genus Amblyomma; species Amblyomma mixtum. The sequence goes on from NC_143021.1 coordinate 144,711,707, forward strand.
GTATTCCACATATGCACACTTGCAATGTCACAGTCAGACGCTTTTCATCTTTCGTAGAACGACAGTATCGGTACAGACAACACCATGTTGGACGCCTGATCAGTGGCCGAGCTTATTTTTAATCTTACGGTCCGGGAATACGTGCAGCCTTTGTCAAAAGTTTGGAGCCCAGGGAGTTTTCTTTTGAGCCACACTGTGTCGTTCTTAATGGATCTCTAGCGCTCCAAATTTCCTGGACATGAGAAGATTTCTGGTACTGTCTCCTGCAATAGGTAGGACTTCCATGAATGCTCCTGGAGTCCCAATATAAAGCTTGGAAGTGAACCCCCTGGGCTCTAAACTTTTGACAAAGACTGTACATTGATTGTTTACAGAAGCTCACGTCAACGTCTGCTTTTCAGATGTTTCAATTACAACATCTGCTTTCTATACCACCCAAAGCTGTGACTCTAACGTTCGGCTGCTAAGCACATCGTCGCGGGAATAGACTCGGGCCGTGGTGACCAAATTTCGATTCAGATGAAAAAGAGTTGAATGCTTTGCAATGTCACAGCATAAGAAAGCTCATGTGGAAGAAATCTGAAGCGTTTCACTAAAGCAACCCTCATAGACTACATGCAGCTTCGGGAATAACCCCTCAACCCATCAACCATCATCTTTCTGCCTTGATTTTGTCAGCAATATCTATGAATTGCCCACCTTCTTCCATTGCTTTGCAAGCTCGCTTCCAGCCTAGGTTGTTTCGCTTCTTTTCTGTTGCAGTCCACTTTGCTCTCATGACGCCAAAGTGTTTAGATTGGATTGATTTTATGAGGTTTAACGTCCCAGAGCTACTCAAGCTATGAGGCTTCGTAGTAGAAGGTTCGCTATAATTTTGACCACCTGGGATTCTTTAAAGACACTGACATTTCGCCTCCGTCGAAATGCGAACGCCGTGGCCGGGATCGAACCCACGTCTTTCGGTTCAGCAGCCGAGCACCATGATCCACCCCGCCGGACCTCCACGGTGTTTAGAGGGAACGGAACGGAGCCAGCCTGGTTGAAGGTGGGGGTAGGGTGTAGGGCGGTACATTAGTGCCTTTTCAGCGCCGAGCGCTAGTAGATAATAAATACCTCGCATATCGGTTGTATTTAAGCGGTGTTCTCTTTTATACCCGTTTGCGGTCTTTGCTCTTGCGCTAAGCTATTAGGAGGGCGATGGTATGGTGGCCGTTCCTCTCGTAACTGTCCGGATTAGAGTCTGCTTGTCTTCAATTCTATGAACTCTCAGAAGCCGGGTATAGTCTCGCCAAACCGACAGCAATAGTCCTGTGGTCAACTATGTCTTTACAACTTCGCGTTTCCACACCACCGGATCATAGTTAGTCACAATATCACTGGGACACTGCTGTCCTGATTTCATTTTCTCTGTTCGGTCAGAACACGTGCGCTCAGTCAGAACTGCCGGCGTCGTGCCTATTCAGCACGTGTTTTACTCTTCTTCTGAAGATCTGCGTTGCTAATTTCTGCTAACTAACGTTGTAGTCCTTGGCCAAGTCGAGCACCTGGCTGACATTTTGCAACCCGAGGATTTCGTTGAGGGGAGTGTAATAGGCAAATTCAACTAGGAGCTCAAGCATATCGCTGGTCAGGTCCGGGACGGCCACCCGGATAGGTGGGATCCATCCCTGCAGCTCCTGCTTCTGCTCGGGGGTCAGCATCTCGTTGGCAGCGCTGTAGAGAGCGCGGCAGCCAGTGTACCTGTGGTGTTGGAATCGGCGAAAGATAAGAAGTGGCAGGGATCATGCAAGTTATCTTTCTGATGAACCGCCTATATTTCAAGGAATAAAGGCGGTTTTGCTCCGGCGTAGGGCGCGCGGCGTCCGCCAGCTGCGGCACGTGCTAGGCAAAGGCTCAAGGTCGGTCTCGGAGCCTCCTCGGAGCACCGCCACAGCGAAATCGCAAGTTCGTGGCCAATGTAGCTTTCGCTACAATACCGTACATGTTTTTTATTAAGGCGAAAGCCTTTAATGCCTCATCGTTGTAAGCAGCAGTTGTCGACAGAAAATGTCACGCTTTTCAGTTGGTCGAAACGGTCGTGACGTCACAGTGCGCGAATTTCAAACGGGGCCAATTGTACTTTGGTTACTAACCATGCAACCAATTAAAGGGATCGTATAGTGATGCTCCAAGTAAGTTTGACTGCGTTTAGTTAATTGCTTACTTAACCAATTAATCTAATTAACCTTTCTAGTCAGACCAGATAAATAAATAAAACCGAGTAAGAAATTGGTCGAGCCTGGGAATCGAACCCCGGTCTCCGGAGTGCGAGTCGAGTACGCTACCACACCGCCATGCCAGCTCGATGGTTTGGAATGAACAAAGGTGCGTCTAGTGAATACGGTGTCTTCGTTCACTCCCATCTTCCTCCCTTCCCGTTATGGCGAGGTTTAGGCGTCTACCGAGATACGAGAGACAGATACATTTCCTTTCCTCAAAAACCAATTTACCGACGAGCAAGCCGTATTTGTCCGCGTTTCAGATTGGCCCAAATTGTCATGACGTCACCACGCGCGAATTTTGACGGGTGTCTACCGAAATATGTGAGACAGTTACTGCGCAACTTCCTTTCCTCAAATACAATTTTCGACTAGTGTCTACTGAGATATGTGAGACAGCTAATGCGTAATTTCCTTACCTCAAATACAATTATCATTTCCTTCACTACGGCCCCTCTTTCTTCTTTCACTCACACTTCCTCCCTTCCTGTACCGTGCGGCTCAGGTGTCCACCGAGACGACAGAGAATTACAGCCCCATTTCCTTTCCTTAAAAAGCGTTGCGTTCAAAGGGCAACGCATCGCGCCGAACGAGTGGTGGCGTTCGGTGGACTCCCTGGCAGCGCTACAACACGCTGTCGCGTTCCACTCCTAAAGGCGAAGCTTAAGCGTCATTAATTGGCAGTTAATTAATGCACCAACAAAATGTGAAGTGAACAATCGCGTAGCAGAATGCATCACTCAGGCTTTCGCCTTTCACCACTTTAGCCGCTAAAGTTCCTCGTAATTTTTTATGTACAGGGTGCTTTCATATCTTCTTATTAAGCTTCTGTAAGCGGAGTTCCCATGAGGGCTCTTATTTTTCTGAAGACTGAAGGTCATCTTTTACGCTTTCAAAACCAACAGTGCTTCCCTGGTGTCCAGGTACACATCTACTCCTACAAGCGTCCACAGAAGCCCATGTGTACAGGCGTTTACAGCCCATATCTACAGCGCCCTAAGTTGCACGTCGGCGTGGATGCGGGAAGAAGCGAATTTACCGTTAGCTTCCCCTGCGCACGTGATTCAAAGTGTGGAGTTGAGTTACGTCTCTCCAGGAGTGGCGGCGTCCCACTAAACCCCAGGTATTGCAGCGAAGTCTATTTGTTTTTTTTTTTCTTTTTTATTGCGAAAGCAATACTGCTCACAGTTTGAGCCCTCCAGCGTAGCGCGGCGGTGGACATGTTTGACCTTTAGCGTGACCTTAGACATGACATCATAATAGCTGCGAAAAACCAGGGCCACAGCTCGGCTCGCCAGTGTAGAGCGGCGGTAGACACGGCGGGCGGTGAGCCTCTCGCTTCTCCCACTAGAGGCGCTGTGGTAGGAGTGACGTCACACCATCTGTGGTAGAGAAGGGCCCCAACTCGTGCCGTCGGCGGAGAGCGGCGGTATACACGGCGGGCGGTGAGCCTCTCGCTTCTCCCGCTAGGAGCGCTGCGGTCGGAGTGACGTCATACCAGTTGTATAAACAGAGCTCCAGCTCGTGCCGTCGGCGCGGAACTGGAGGTGGAGGAGCGATCGCGGCTTCGGCCGCGTATCTTTTATGCGAAGCATATTACTAGAGCTACACTACAGCCCGTCGAGCGCGGCGGTGGAGCTACCATTTACCTTTAGCGTGACCACGTGACACCACGTGACAACATGACGTCACAGCAGAGGAGAGATGCGCTGCCGGCTCGCGCGGTCGGCCGCGGCGGTGGAGGCTCCACATCAGAGGCGCTGCAGCTGACCACGTGACGCTACAGCAGCGGTATAAAGCTGAGCTTGCCTCGCTCTCCAGGCACTTACGAGGCGGCCAGGTGTTGGGATGCCGCCTAGAAGCCGGGCTGATTTGAACGAGAAGCGAAAGCTTCAGCGTTCCACAGAGACCGATGAAGAGCGGGATGAACGTCAACCAAGGAAAGCCACGTATTACCAAGCCTAGCCATCAATATGCTTCGCATCTGACTAGGCTTAACCTTAGCTAAGCCTTAGCCTTTTTTTTTAAGCAGCGTCTTTTGTTTTCTTTTTCTCTTCTATCTTTCCTCTTATCTTTAATTCTCTTCTGTCTGCACGCGGCAGCGGTGGTGGCTCGGCTCGAGCCAGTAGGCAGGCCCGTGCAATTTCCTTTTGATCCTTCTCCCAGTCACAACAACAACGTCGGCGCAGAGCGGCGGTAGACACGGCGGATGCGAGCTGAAGAAGCGGATGAAGTTGCTTTCGCAATTTCCGGGCTTTACCAAGCTGAGCCTCTGCCACTTTTTTGGGGGGGTAGGGAGAGAGGGTCTTAGTTTGTTTCAGGGCGTTTTCGTCCGCGCAAACACGTCTGCGGCTAAAATAAACATATATGCAGTGCAGAGACTTGCAGTTTTTGCATAGGCGCACTTCGGCACGTCAGTGGACTGGCGGACAAAAGAAAACAGCTGGGGCTGGTTTAAAGGAACCGAAGCGAGAGAATGATAGCTCTTAGAAACTAAATTCAGCACGTCACAAAAGCTTCTCAAATTGTACTCGAAAAAGGCGAATTACAACGTTACGCTGGGTTAATAAACAAGCTGAAAATTTTTATAGCCTGGCGGTACACGATGACATCACCCCGTTCTAGTGTAGGGACCGCTCTAATAAGCCATCCATCCCCTGCCTTCATAAAACGAGACGGCAGGCGGTGGCATATGCTCAGCGTGCGTGCTGAGGCATGGGTCAGTCTTTACAAAAATGGTCTCTAGACAGTCTATACACTCCTTCTAAACTCTATTGCCTTCCTATAGCTATTTTTGTGTGTTCATAGTCTGTAGACTGTCTATAGACCAAAGTCCGCTAGAAGTGTAAGGCCATAAATATATAAATTGTCTATTGATTGTCTAGAGCATTTGTATTGCCTATAGACTGTTCTCTGGGATTTCTCTATAGACAATCTGTAGACTTTATAGACACAAGTCTATGGACGCTCTGTAGACTGTATAAAAAAATTTTGTAAGGGAGACTTGCTTCAACGGAAATACTCAGACCAAAAAATGGCTGTGAATCAACCATTCTTATCTTTTAACTTTATAATTATTACAACCGAGACAAACGAGACTTGCCGAGCTGAATAGGAACTCATTCTCCTGCCAGGGTAACTAAATACACGAAATAAAAGGGAGTCTGGAGAAATTAAAGCTGGCGCGCGCATCGATAGGTTGGAGAGTTTTAATGGCAAGGAGGCCAGTGCCTTTGGTAAAGAATTTTTTAAAGCAAGAAAACACCGAAATTCGAAGTAAAGTTATCGCCCACCGACCGTTTTCTTAAGCAAACTGTAGCAACGTCAGTAACGCTTTGAACCCGGATCTCTGAATCTAGGCCACATCACCTTGATTTGCCCGCGGCGATCACGGAGTCTTGTTCACGCTTTATGTCAAGAGTTTCAACAGTAAAGCTGAAAAGCAAGATTCCACACTTAAAATTGATTTTCGCAGAAACTATTCCGCCTTTTTCTGCTCCCGGACATCCACATGATCGGTACGAATCGTACATTCGATTTTTACTTAGAAAGGAAATTGAGCAGAACTATCTCTGTTGATTTTCAACACTCATGGTAGCGTGTGCGACAGTTTCTGTTGTTGGCACTAAATGTTCCAGTTAACGAATTTGTAAGGCCCACATTGAACGGTTTCGCTTTGAATGCGATTTCACCCTACAGAAGACCCTGGAATAAACGGCGAGACTCACTTCAATGGTGTCGTTTTGAATGCGACTTCACCCTACAGAAGACCCTGGAATAAACGGCGAGACTCACTTCAATGGTGTCGTTTTGAATGCGACTTCACCCTACAGAAGCCCCGAAATCAACAGCGAGACTCACTTCGCCGAAAGAACGAATCGGTGGGCCCAGATCTCCGTGCCGTCTGCAGCCTCGAAGACGACGTCGCAGTCCTCCCGAGCTGCCTCTGTTCTCTGAGGCCAGCCGTGGCACCGGCCATGACCTCCAGAGAGAACTCCAGCTGCCCGCCTTCGTCGTTGAAAAGCAGCTTCCCCTCCGACGATATGGCGGCCATGGTTTCCATCGGATCAGCGTCCAGGGCAGAAACAGCGGCGCACATCTCGAGTGGCAGTGCCTCAGAGCTCCGGGGCGGGCCACGTCGAGCGAGAGTCCGCTAGCGGCGCCCAGCACAGCGGAGAAACCGTGGAGGCGGTTTCGAAAATCCGCCCGCTGCCCTACAGAAGCGCACTACCTGTGACTGACACGCACTGCCATGATGATGATGATGATGTCCTCAGGATTAATGGCACATACCCACGGCGGGGCATTGGCCAAGGTGCACAGCGGATACAAAGGCACTCATTTAGAAGGAATCGAGTATTAATGCGAAAGCGTTTCTTGGCTCATCAGTGGCGTTTGACCGACGAGACAGATCCGTAGCCAATCGAACACTAGCCATATAACAATCCATCCAATGGCCAAACTGGCTGACCAGTCCTTTCGTGGCAAAAAAAAAACTCGAATAGAAACAAAAATTTAATAAGATAGAGAAAAAAACAAAAACAGAATTAAAAAATTACACAAAACACAAAAATAACCGCAAATAACGAAAGAAAAACACAAATGAGCAAAAAAAGAAGAAAAAATCACAGGGAGAAAGAGAGGACAGGTAAAGCCTTTCGCATTTCCGCTCTTAAAAAGACTTAAGTGCACTCCTGTAATTTTTTGGATAATTTTGTGTCTTAGAATTGCATTTGTGCAAAAATATAAAAAAAACGAAATAGAAAAAGCAGTGAATTCTCATTCTACCACATGAATCTACCTGATGTAATTATATAGTCGTGAATAGAATCGTGCACTGGTTTCAGCGCATATCCTTTGGCCCTTGCCACGAAGGAGAGGAGAATCGGAACAGATAGAAGAAGCTCTAGTCGAACGAGGTGGATCTAGAGATGTGAAGGCCTGAAAAAAACACTGCAATTTTGGAAAAAAACTGTTTTTTTTTCGTTTTTTTTTCAGACGAGAAAAAATGGAAAGAAACATCGAAAATTTCACAACGCAATTTCAAGGTTTTATGATTGCTTGCTTTTAGTTTAGGTTTTTGTTTTTGCTTTGAAAACCATTACAGCGTGCATCGTTGAACGATTGGAGAGCAGTCGTCATCGCCGGTGCCAGGTAGTGCTCTTAAAACGTTCGTGCTGCGAGTACGCGGGTTGAAGGCCAGGTCACATATAAGATCCAGGCTTGACTTAAAAACACACTAAAACTTGAACTCACGGCTCAAGTTGAACAAAATGGCTGCAAATTCTACAGCGCTACACACATGTCATAAGTAACATAGGCTGCTGTGCACATAAGCTGTTTTAGCCAAATACAAGCCTAGCTTCTTGATTTCCAACGTAGCAGAGTACAGAACTTACGCAGGAATTTTGTTCAGGACAGTGGTCTTCCGCGAAGCACGTGGCCCCCTCCACCTGGTGTCAAGGCCTTTGCACCAATCAGCCGCTAACTCGTCTGGCTTGCCGATATGGAGTGACTTATAGATGAGTTTTCATGTTCCCTTTCTCGGTGCAATAGAACAAGAAGTTCGTTCCACAAGTATGATATCTATATCTCCATATTCGCCTGAAGTTCAAATCATTATTTATCTTCTCGGTGCAATAGAACAAGAAGCTCGTTTCACAATATGACATCTATAACTGCATATTCGACTGAACTTCGGAGCATTATTATTGATCGTTGTGCTGTTGCAAATAAATCTGTTTTTGTCACATTTTGCACATTTTGCAAATTTTCCAATTTTTCATGAAGAAAACCCTAAAAAACGGTTTTTTACATGCCATTCAAAATTTCTTGAAATTTTACATCTCTAGGTGTGTAAGGGATCGGTAGTGCGTGCGGGCTCATTACTACCACTAATTCTTTCTCAGTACCCCGCCGCTGCCGTCTTCAATGCCCCCCCCCCCCCCCCCCCTCGACGGGACGGGACGGGACGGTGGGGTGCGCTCGAAGGGAAGAATGACATTTCTTGGAAAGATGCGCGCGCGCGCGCGCAGGCGCCGGGCCGCTCGGGCGTCCATCGCCCTTTGGGGCTGCTTCGCGTCGGCTGGGCAGGGGAGCGGTGAAAGCTATGTGGCTGAAGGGCCGCCACACGTCGACCCCCCCTTGTCTTAATCCCCTCGTCTTAGCAGACACCAGATATGCGACACAAGCTCGCGACGAACGTCTCGTTCGAAAAGTCTGCAGGATTCCTGAGGGGATTAAGCACTGCCGGACGGAACGGCGTCAGGGCGCCGTGAAGAGGGGGCAAAAGAGATGAGGAATAGCCGGCGACAGCGCGTCTAGCCGCGAGCAGCGAAGGCCCGAGTTGGGTGAAGCTACGGGTACCGGAGAGGCGCCGACTAAACAGCCTTGGGAAGGCTAAATCGCCTTGGAATGCAGGTCCGAGCTCGCAGTGGCAGTTACAGCGGTAACTACCCGTTTAAGCCCGATAATCCCTTAATCCGGGACGACGCCAAAGTCGAGGGTCCTTGGGGAACGGACGGCACGTGCTCGCACGAGTGTGTTTTGTGTTTGTTTTTATTTTTTTTTTGCAATGGAGAGGGTGTTTTGCCCTACGGAGGCTAGAGGGCTGGCCATGCTCTCGATGAGCCAATCGTATGAAGAGGGTAGCATGATTGGAAGCTACCAAATGTGGGCCGGGCCTTTAGGGTTTTAAAACCGGGCCCCGGAGCTGGAAAAAGGGTTCTTAGCTAAGGTCAGGTGCTATGCATCTTCGGCTACGCCGAGTAGGGGCCTCCCCTAGTGTTAGCCAGTTCCACCTTTCTGTTGTTTTGTCGTTTTGCTGCTTAATATGTCTCCAGTGCCTTAACTTGTATGTGATGTAAATATCTGTACATAAACTTCAAGTATTCCCTTTATCCCTGCATCGTAACTCATCGCAAGACCGTCTCTGACGGGGCACCCCTGGTGCGAAGGAACGCTTCAGTCTTCCAGTTGGAACAAACCGTCTCTGGCGGGGCACCTCTGGTGCGAGGAAGGAAGATAAAGAACTTGTGAAACTTTACTAGGTGGATCCCCAAGTAAATTCTACGGAGAGCAGCGAACCGCCGGCAGGGGAGGAAAAAGTAATCTAGGGACTCAATTTCGCCACAAGACTCACAAAGGTTGGTCGTAGACGCGCTGTGTTGCAGGCTGTCCATGCCTGCTATCCTCGTTGTCGTCGCTCGTGTTTAATCTTGTAAGGAGAATTAGCCTGTTCGCCATAACCATGCAATGTGATCGCGACAGCAATGTGGCCTGATCGCCTGCGGCCGGCGCGCACTAGATCGCAGTCCTCTTTGAAAAGAATACCTTCTCGACTGTACTTTTTTTTTCGACCCTGCCATGAGGCATAAGTGTAGAAAGCGGGAGTGGATTGTAAGATATAGAAGGCAAAAGAAGGGGCGGAGACCCGTTTCGGCGAGGTAGTTGCATAGGCTGCTGATGAACTGATTGTCCACTGTCCACTTCACATAGTCTCCTTCGCGGTTCCAGCGCAAGCCCACCTCCCTGAGTAGCCGTTTTCTAATAGGGGCTGTCGCTGGGCAAGTCCTCAACAGGTGCCGCACATCTCAAATGTCCGCTGCAGCGCCGAAGTGAGGGCGCCTGTCAGTTGCTGGCAGACCTTTATCACGCCACCCATGACGGACAGATGGGGTCAGAGCCACCCCTACCCTTGAGATTGTACATCCTCGCTGTAAATGCTTTTGAAAAGAAAGAAGACGAAAGGCTTTGTTCCCCTGTCCTGGCGGAGATGAACTGTAGCCAACGGCTTCAGCACTAAAACTACCTGTGGAACGCACTGTATTGTAGTGCACTGAATTCCATTCAAAGCAAATCGAATGCAGAATGCAAAAGAATGCACGAACGCGAGGGCTATATATATATATATATTGGCTTCGAGTAAGATTTGTCGCTTCGGTTGGAAAATAATTCATAATGCAAGACTGAATTCTAGGGCTTGCAGGTCACATTTTCATTGCATCTACACAAGAGATCCGAAAGAAAACCACACTAGAGAACAATAAACGGCGCACTGCAATTTTTGCGAAAATAATCCCAGTGAGTGTACAGAGTTTACCCACTAGCGCACCGCTATGGGGGGGGGGGGGGGGGGGGTTAGCAAGAACAGTGATCCCATATCTGAGGGTGCTGCAGACTAGAGCATGCGAAATAGTTTTTTTTTATATGAAACGGAACGATAGATTTAATGTGGGAACATAACCAAGCGGCGCTCGCAAGCTTATCGCAAATATGTGATAGGTGGTTGTGCCATGACATATCATTATCGAAGAATATTCCAAGGTATTTCACCGAGTTCGTGTAGGCGACCAGCGTGCATCGACAGGGATAACAATTGTGGCTCTGTAGAAGAACTGGTGCGTTTATCAATGTTAATTTTAAATTTATAATACTAACAATAATAATAAAAATAATAATAATATAAAAATTTATTTTGGTTTATGAAACACAGGAACCGAGGGCGTACAGGCTAAAGATTTTACAAACCCCTGACGAGGACCTGTCGTCCTGGACAAAGGCGTTCAACAACAGCAACACACAGCATTCATTCCAGAATTCTGCGCAGAAGTCCTGTGCAGTGAACAAGCACACTGCCTTGAAGGCAACTCAAAACAAACATACACTCTTATGAAGCAAAGAAGATGTAGGGCACTGTAGGACAACATAGATGTAAAAAAATCACACACCTGTGCAGTTCACCTAGAAGAAGCCAGCACTGCATGAACTGCCTTTTCAAAGTTGTTTAGTGTATGGTTTTCAAGGGCTAAATCTACAATTCTGCGGTGTATGATCAATAAGTTTGGTACCTTATCGTTTAGCTTCTGAAAACCGTAACTCGTACGAGGCTAACAGGCTTGGTAACTGTGGCATCGGAAATCATAGGCTGAACTGGAAATGAGATATTGTTGGTCAATGTCATGTTTATCTGCTGTAACTAGATTTTTAATGTACATTGCCAGTTTCTTCTTGTAGCATTGCTGTACGAATTGCTGTATGGTAAGTGTCAGATGTTACCATCGAATGATCGCTTCGTAGTTTGCCGGACAAAGTGCCTTCCACTGTGAATTCTCTTCCTTTACTGGCACTGGAACAGTACCGAATGGTTATGCATTGTCTTGACTGGTCTGGGTGAAGTAATGCACGAGAATTATTCCTACTCGTGACGAAGCGGCTCTAATGTCTGAAATTTGATGCGACTTTCTTGCATGTCGCGGCATTTAGTTGGATTGAAACGTAGGCATGCTTTATCTTGCTACAAATGTTGGGAAACGCTTTGGAGAAATCCATCACGCTATATATCTCCAGAAACTGCGAAGTGAACGCTGTCTTCAGCGTTCATGCTACTTAGCTCGGAAAACTGTGACTGCCAAAATTTTTGTAGACGCCCAGTTTTCTACCTATATTTCAGACGTCATAAAGCCCCTTTCACTGCTTTATTAGCCTAGATCAGAGAAGTGTGTGTTGTACGTCACGTGTTATGGTCTTCTCCCATTGCACAATTTCGATGATGAGGCGCGATTTTTCTGCGTTAGGCACAGAGCAGTAATTGATGACATCAGGTTTCGATCAGTTCTTCCTAGGTGTTTTCTTGGAGCAAGCGTTTATTTGAAAGTACGCATTTTCTGATATCATTCATGCTATCGGCATTTCGAAATTTTATTTCAATTCAATTCAATTTATTTATTTCTATGGAAAGAGCAGCTGAGGCAAAAGGCTGACTTGCCTGACGAAGGCCTCAGCTCCCATACACCGTTGGTAATGCAGTGGCAAAAAATAAAACATTCTAAAAAATCTTACTTGCTTATCTTGCTTCTTATCTTGCTTCCTCATTATATGAACGCTTGATAATGTTCCATCTGGTCTGCCTAGCGTTTGATCACATCACTGAAAATATACGTCCTCTGCATGCTCTAAAAGGTAGGCGAAATTTCTAACAGCTCATTTGTACCATTTATTTACAGCAAGAAATCAGCTTTTCACAATGTACACGTCTGCGTCATAAAACCTGTTTTGAAGGCTAGTTCAGCAACCCTTTGTAGCGCTATTCAGAGTAAATTGTGCGTTGTGGTTTTTAGTTATCAAAATATCTCCTGCCATCTGCAGTACTGCTTTGAGCTAAATTGGAAGAACCCAATTCTGTCGTATTCATTCTTCCCGGGTGTTCGAAACAAGCGCTCAAACAAGAGTTAGTCTCATGAGTCTGTAGCTGTCGGTAATTAAGAGGAAATGGGTGCGCCTCTTTATTTGTAAGCGCACTGAAATTCATCGCTATCTAAAAATTGCTTTGGTAGTCAGCACAACCGTCGTCCTTCTTCGTATCTGTGCCGTATGTCCCGCTGAAAGTCGATGCATTCCATCATTTTATTTCGCTTACAGTTCGGTGGCATGCTCTTTCTTTTAGTTCTGACGACATTGTTTGGTTGACAACTCAAGTCGAAGATTACGCTCGCTCTGTTCCACAAACTGCCATGTTTTGAACGTATGGGCTTCGAAGCAATTCTACCATAGCAGTTTACCTTTTCTACCACTGGCGACGAGAGTGCCTCATTTTATTCGTCTGAATCGACATCAACTGCAAGGCGGATGGTGCTGCAGAAATTCCTCTCAAAGCTTTTGCTGGAGAACAAAATGATGTTTATTGTACAAAACATTTTCTCATTTGTCAGTCACTAAAGCAGCATTTAAAATTGCAGTGCCTACTCGTATACTGAAAGGACTCGAAATACATTTTCCTCAGTGCAGGAAAAGAAAAGAAAATGTACTGTTCATAAAAAAGCAAGCAGGATATAAAAAATTTGCGGGACATGATAAAAAGCAGTAAACACTGTCGCTGAGTACGCATGCAGAACATGGGAGGACGACTATCGCCGCCGAGATCAAATCATGGAAGCAGTTCAAACCTTAGCCGAAGCTGGTTACGCTTTACATATCCATCATTGACCAATTTTTTTAGGTTGAACGAAAGGCTGAGGTAGTAGCAAGGAACGTTTGACTGTGAAGGCTTCTGCATAACCGATGAATTGCTGAATTCTTTCACCACTATTGCAACTTCATTGTATCCGTTTGGATGTAAGGCAGTCATCTTAATCGTTTGCCGAAAAGGCCACTGAACAGAGTCGTCCTTTTCACCCTTGTGTAACTGAATCCCAATGTGGAGTGCTGTTACGTCATTGGTTGTTTGAATGATACAGAAACGAGGGGTGACGCAGTAGCCGCGTAGGTAGATTCGCTGATTGCCGTAGGATTCAAAGCCGGCCTTGCGCGAATTCCTTGCAAGGGATCTGATACCTTTTACAATAAACTCGTGAAACGACACATCTAAATTAGGCAGTCTCCGAGGTTGGTGTGATCCTTTCATCATTTTCTGAGCACTTTCGTTCTTAGATTCTTCATTACACGGAAACATTTGTGCGAGAACGTTGCTGTGCTGACTAGTGATATTTCTCCAGCGAGATGCAATATCTTCAAATGACCTGCTTGCACTCTCCGAGAGCTTAGATAGTTGATCAAGGTTCGAAAATAAACATTCTCTAGCTTTTTCAGTAGCCACTGCAATCTCCAGCATGCCTTTCCTCAAGCTATCATGGCTTTCTTCAAACGGCTCGGCCAACTGCTTTTTGACTTCCTTCATCATCCCCGGGATTTCCTGAGAAGGAGTTTCAGTAACGTTTACCTGATTTATAGTATTGGATGCTGCTTGAAGTGTTTCGCCCAAAACGCCTTCATTCTGGCTAAGTTTTTCTTCTACTGATTCTGCTAAGACATTTATGCTACGAGAGAGTTCGCCGAGTCGCTCACATTGAACCTTTGCATCGCTACTTAAACGTCCAGCAAACGTCCTTATTTCTTCCACAACACTCTCCAACACCCCTTGCAACGACGTCAAAGTAACTGCATCGTCCATGCAGCGCGACTGCGTATCCAGTTTCGATGCAGGAGGTATCGCCATGGCGCCACAGCCGGACTTCAGGTGCGCGCAGACGTCCTTGCAAAGTACCCTGGCCGAGCACGCGGGGCAGCAAGTTGAGTGGTGTTTGCATTCACGCTGTAAGTGCGTGTACATATGTGCAGCCATCTTCACGTCAGGGCAACCGTTTTCTTCATTCGAGCACTTCACCTGAAAGAACATACGCAAACTTATAGTTCATGAAAGCGTCATAATTTCATCTCTTAATCGCGGCTGAAATCAGTGATACGAGCTTTGGACGCAGGTGAGCTTCTTCGACTACAGCCTTTAGCAAGACGTCAGCATGGTCAAGACTGCTTCTCTCTACACAGTACAGATTACAGCAAGGAAATCTTGAGTAAAACGAAAGATTTCCTACTGGGAGCTGTGCGATATCAGTGCACGTTTAAGGGTCCCATGCAGTGTTGTAGGCGTTGCCGAAAAAAAGTAACTAAATACGTTACTCGTTACGCTAAGAAAAAAAGAACGCGATACCGCCCTGCGTTACCTAAAAAAAAGGTAACGCGTTACCGTTACCGAAAAAAAGTATCGCACGTTACTGTGCCGTTACTCCATGGCCATAAATTTTAATCAGTGCGTCTTCGCTGTAACTGTAACCTATAACTCGTCTTCTCTGCAAGGCTAGTTTTCCAACCAAAAGATCTGAAACCCTGACGACACGCTCATATTCTTCAAGCGAATGGAAACTCCGGATGGTCACACACTGCTTGCAACAGAGTCTAAGCAGGAAAAGGAGGGAGGCCGTCCTTAGTCACAGTGCTGTGGGGTGTGGGTTGTTCCTTGTTCTGGCTAGGGGAGAAAGGAAGGGGGGGGGGGGTATGATTATTACGGGAAAAAGTTGGAGCGACAGTGTTGTTCAGCAGAAAATTTTTATAAAGTTTAGTGTGAGGTAGCTCACTACTGCGGGCACATGAATTAACAAAGGCCCATTTCCTTTCTTTCCTCTACTTCGGTGCTGCAGCGGGTTGACTGCGATCCCCTTTTCTGTGCTGTACCATTGTACTCTTTCGACGGCTCTCTAGCATAGGTCGGCACACTCACTCATGAGTGCACTCATATCGCCTCACTCACACTCACGTCTGTGAGTGTGAGTGAGTGGTTGTGAGTGCGAGTGAGTGGATATGAGTGTCGGTAATCATGAGTGTGAGTGCGAGTGAGTGAATGTGAGTGTGGGTGGTCTGAGTGTGAGTGCGAGTGAGTGGTCGTGAGTGCGAGTGGACGTGAGTGTGAGTGCGAGTGAGTGGATATGAGTGTGGGTTGTCATGAGTGTGAGTGAATGGTCGTGAGTGTGAGTGGACGTGAGTGTGAGTGCGAGTGAGTGGATGTGAGTGGGGGTGGTCATAAGTGTGAGTGTGAGTGGACGTGAGTGTGAGTGTGAGTGGACATGAGTGCGAATGCGATTGAGTGGATGTGAGCGTTAGTAGAGGTGAGTGGATATGATTGATGAGTGGATGTGAGTGGGCGTGAGTGGCAATGAGTGGTTGTGAGTGGATATGAGTGGATATGAGTGACAATGAGTGGTTGTGAGTGGCAATGAGAGGATGTGAGTGGCAATGAGTGGATGTGAGTGGTGGGTGGAAGCGACAGTAAAGTCGGTCGCCCATGTTTCGTGACGCTGATACCCGCTTAGCTATTTTCATGTTGTTGACAGCTGCGAGAAGCAAATGTTCACTACTGAAGGCGCTCGAGGCAGCATAAGGCATCATGCCGGTGTCTTTGGACAACCGAAGGAAAGGATTCCGCTGGCACGGGAACGGCAATCTTTCGTTGCTTTTGTAGTTCACCGTTGGCACGGGCGCAGGCCCTTCGCGGATGCAGTGAGCCGCTACAAGTTTTTTGAGACTCTTTATCGAATTTCGCATTGCCAGTCCTGAAAATATAGATATATGTCTCTTGCCACGCTCCCCGCATGGCTCGATCTCGTATAGGCACCCTGCGCAACTAACTCCAGCGCGACGCGCGCGCCGCCGCCAGTGGCGCGCGCGTCCCTGTCAGGAAGGCGGGGGCAGCCCGACAGCTCCCGCTGTGTTGCGCGCGCTGTCGCGAAGTGGTTGTGAGCCTCCTTCCAGAGCACAAAATGACACATAACAGCAGCAGGACACATTGCTGTGTTGCAGGATGCAGTAATACATCTATAAATTCGCCTCGGACAAGGTTTTATGGATTTCCAACGCGACATTGGGAGACGGCCCACCCTTCGCGACGGGCAACACGCGCGCGCGGTTTCTGGTCAAACAATGGTCAAACCCGAGCGGAAGACGCCTACTTGACTCATGCATTACCTCCTAGACAGGTTTTTAACTCATGGCAAATTCAGCAGACTCGGAGGAATGCTAGTGGCTCCCTGGGAACCCTTCCCTCTTATTGCACCCACGATTTGCGGTCATTGACGTGGCTCTCAACAATATGTGGGCTTAAAAATCCACGCCGAAACTCGCCCGCAGTCACACCTTAGGAAGGAGCCCAAATTTTGCGCTGCACAGAATTGTTTACCTTAGTTCCAGCTATGCGCAGAATCCTTTCTCGCTTCCACTGCGCCTTGTCGTCCAGCGTCTTTTTCGACAGTAAAGGCACGTTTTCAGGGGCAACGGCAACATGCTCTTGATAAATCTTTGCCTCCACGTCTGAAGGACTGGGTGATAATTTAGTACAATAATCATATATCCTAATGTCGAAAAGTCAGGACACTTGTACTAAATGCGTAGAAATTAAGCAAACCTTGCAATGAAATTCCGCTTTCTGAGTACAAGCTTTCAGCAAAAATCCTGCATGAAATAGCCGGGATACTCCTTTTTTGCAGAACCCCAGTTTAAAAGTTTTATGTTTTCGGCAGGAGTTTCAGTGCGCACCGGCGCTTCGCCGCAGTTTGCATTCTCTTCTGCTTGCAAAAGCTCGTTCATTGGACATCTCATACCACCAAAATACTGACGCACGTGTTGTAGCGATAATGGCCTGGCAGTTGCTGAAAAAAGAGAAAATATGAGTGGTACATTACGCAACGGGCGCATCATTTCAAGGCGTAGTTTGAACAGGGTATTCCACGTCGAACACCGAAGGTGTGGCAAACGAGAATGTTATGAAGTCAGGTTTGCGCCGTTCGCTCGGAAACCGGAGTTTTATAGTTACCTTCAATGTTATGCCGCCTGGCCGTCTTTGAAAGTTCAGGGTAAGCTTTTCTAAATGCAGGAACACCCCAGGCTTGCGGGTGGCTCGTTTTGGAGAGCGTTTAACACCGCTCCAAAAACACGGCAACGGCAGCAGCGTGTTTACATTTGCCTGTCTTGCAACTGCAGCTCGCGGCTACAAGCTGTATACTGGAAGATAGCTACATAAAAAAAAATGAGCGAGATTGCAGCGATGACAGGCATTAGATAGAAATATTTTTAATTTGATCATTTTCGGTGGCGCAGTGATGCTTGTCTGCGCAATGCACCGGGCTGCTACTTCGCTCCCGTCGCACGACCCCACCTCTTTCACAATGTGTGCATGGCCTGCTTCAAAAAGCTTCGTTCCTTTCCTGACGTTCGCTCCTCGAAAGAATTTTTCAGCCTCATGAATGAATAGGTCGAAATCCCGTCTCTAAGATCAGCGGCAGCCGCTAGCAGACGCCATTCCTTCGCAGTCGCGGGGCGAGCCTTCCTGACAGGGACGAGGAACTGGCCGCGCGGGGGAGCTGAACGCAGCCTCGACGGTGGCGGTGCCTGGCGGGTGCAGGGTGCCTATACATATGAGTTACAAAGCTTACTGCTGAAACAACGACTGTCCGCTGCTCGGCAATAACTACCGTAAGTTGGGACCTTGGGTGCTGCAGTGGACTCAGGTTTTTTTTTCTTTGCCCAGGTGTGCGCATTGCAGAGCTCTCATCTGGCCGTAATTTGTTCATAGGCTCTGACCCATGCGGTAACCCGACCCCCTTTATCCCAGGTCTTGAACTGCACAAACCCGGCTCAAGCCCAGAAACGACGCGAAAACCAAGTGCGCTTTTCGGTAACGCCAGAGGATTCTTGTTTCTATCATGTACTTTAAAGAGCCCAGCGTCGGAAATCAAGCATGTGGCTTTTATAATTTATTTTTTTTTTGTATGCATAGCATCAGGCATGGTAATGTCTTTGACGCCCAAGGAGATATCCAAAACGGCAATATTTTATGTTTTAATTTGCGCCAGAAATTATTGTTTCATGCTGATGGTGGTAGTGAAGTTCGCGGTCCCATGCATTGTTTGTCGCGTCCGGGTTCGCGATAAAGGAATGTCCATTGAGTTTTTTTTTCTGCCCTCCGCACAACTGCAGGGAAGGGGATGAGTCGCGCCGTGTGTTGTCGTCCTTTCTGTGTCCTCGTCTCTTTGCGCTACGGTTTTTACGTTTCACACTGGCTGCCCAGCGGTATAAGGGGAGCGGGATGGCGACGGATTCCGAGAATAAGGGAAAGGTCAAACACCCTCCGGGAACATATACGTCAGGTCGCATACCACTGTGCACGTTCTTGCGGAAAGGCGGATCCTCGTCGTGTAGCTTTTGTCCCATGTCTATGGCAGCACGCGTTGACAACTTGAGGCGCGGTCAACAGGACATTGCCACGCTAGCTACAGGCGTGAAGACAGTCGGTACTGAACAGATGGGCCTTGAGGTGACTTTCCCCGAACCTGAGTTTACCAGAGGTTGAAACAACCTGCACCGTGGGAAATCGAGAATGTTTGCGAAGCTCGCGGGACGAAGGGAGAAACCTCCGAAATCTTGATAGTGGAAAATGTACATATTTGTGCAGTGTTTGTGGAGGTGAGTTATCTTCTTTACAAAATCTCTGATTGGCTGTGTTGTCCTTTTACAGTTGTTGATTGGCGACGTTTTCCTTTCCCCAATGATTTATTGGGTTGATGTTTGTGGAGTTACCTGATTGGTTACTGTCTCCACCGACGGCAAGGTCATAGGGTTTAAAATCAAGTGTTTGGGCGGGACCGAGGGCTGGTTTCGTCACGTAAAGCTACTAGGCAGTCAAATGTAAACAAGTTTTCTCCTTGCTTGTATCTTTCTTTGTTTTATTAATTGGTAATAAAAAGTTAACCTCTCCAGAAGTATCCTCCGGCAACGCGATCGAGCAATATCGAATCTGCAAGACGTAAAGCACCCTTCAATAATCATCATCAACGTAACTTACCTCCACAAGATTTAGAGGGAAACTCAACTGTGATGAAACGTTGCAGAGATTTTCGGCAGTGGATATGAGGTGGCAACCAAATAGCCGGACCTTTTTTGATTGGTTGGACGTCCAGTTCGAACTTAATTTTTATGTACTCAGGAAAGGGATATAAAATAGAATGTCTCTGAGTATTGTCACCGTTTCACTCGAGAAAAAAAAACTACAGAAGAAAAGCAGTACACGCGACTGAAGGTAATAAGAATCAAGCTAGGGCGACAGTTTTCGTTTCGCTTAAAAGTATCGTGCAAGCGAAGAAAAAAACATACGACGCCACAGCCAAAAATGTGACCAGAAGAGAACAGAAAACTGACGGCGGCGGGCGGAAGGGGGGCCAGGAGCTTTTCACAAACAATTCGAAGGGTGCCGACATATTCGACTCTGGACTGTGCTCGCAGCACAGGAAAGAGTTGAATATTAAGCTCCCCCACGCTCTCCCCGGAGTCCAGAAAAAAATGTTTTTTCTTTGGTCATGAATAGGCTCTCGTCAGCGTCATGTAAGCAGAACTACACCGTTGGCAATATGAGCAGGTGGGGGCTGCCTTGGCAAGTCAACAACTCAAAAGAAAACATTCGACAGAAGTCTGTCTGGTTGGGGTGCTGGCAGAAGGGGTGCTGGCAACGCACAAACCGACCAGCTCTATCGGTCGCCTTCTCCCCCGCCCAAAAAACCGGCAGCCCAGAGAAAAGGCCCAGGGCGTCGTGTACAAAATTCCGTGTTCCGTCTGCCCGGCGTCGTACATAGGGGAAACGAAGAACTTCGCGGAAAGGATGAGCCAACACAAAGCGGACGTCCGTCACATGAATCGTCAAAGCAGCGGCGTGGCCGAACACTGCGAAGGGTGTGACCATCCAATTGACTTCGACAGCACCATTGCATTGGAAACGGAAGCTAACCCACGCAGGAGGCTTCTACTCGAGTCGTGGCACATTCAGCAAACACGAGAGAATGTTAATCGTTCCCTGGGGACTCTCCCCTCATCCTACGTCCATGGGCTGCGACCATTGACCCGGAGGTCCTCCACGCAGGGGCTTAAAAAGCCAAGCTGCGCTCGCCCGTAGTCACACCCGTGAAGAAGGGGCCGAGCCGGTCCCGAAACGTCGTGTTTTTTCTGTTCTTTCTGTATTTTACTTGGTTGGCGTCACTTACCTTCTCCTAACAAGTCAACAACTGCATACAAGCTTCCGCTGCATGTATGCGAGGCTTGGTTCTCATTTGTGCTGCCTAATCTTCGGCATTTGGCGAGTGAAACCGAAATGAGCTCGTGAAATGCGATTTTGTTCATTTTTCGTGTACAGCAAGGGAATTAACTTCTGTTGGAACGCACCGATTTTAGCAATCTTACCCTAACTGATATCTGGACAGCATGAGGCATCATTTGAAGCAGATACTATGATTTCCACCAAGAACTTCTGGATAGCGCTTTTTCCCAGTAAAGTCGTATCATTTCAGATTGGCTCAAATTGGCTAACAAGTGAGCTGCATATGCATTCTTCCGAGAACGACGTTGGAGAATAATCGGGTGCAAAGTAAGCACCCCCTATTACCACGCGGATGCGCATGTGGTCTCCGCATGCACTGGCCTCAAAAACACCGCGTTGGTTTGTAAAACTTCCTTCATACAGGGATTATGGGCAATACAGAAAACGTACTGCCTGCAGACGTGTACAGTACACAGATCGGTCACACATAGTAAGCTTAGTAGGTTTTGTAAATGAATTGATAATGGCAACCTCCCCTAGCATCGTTATTACGCGGGGAAATCCTCTACTTGCGACCCATTCCAGCCATTTTCCTTTGCGTGAGGAAATCACTCGATCTTTTGAAAAACACGCTCCATTTTCCATGCCGCGAAAAGTATTCATAATCGTCACTTGACTCCAATGAGTTGATGCAGAGTCACGGACACGTCATTGTCAAGGAAGACCATATCTTGGTAATTAGACACCATCCAAGAATATTGTCAAGGCAAACTCATTATTATTACTTGCACACCGTCATAGGCACACGCACAAGGGAAGGAGGTGCGCCCCCCCCCTCCCCTTCCCCCCTAATCGCCCAGTCTGCCCCATACATTTAATCTGTCGGACCTATTCGGTCATTGTTTACAGTGCAGTGCTACCGCCAAGCAGGTTTTTTAACGGCCAAAGACCTCTGATGTTGCGTTCCAAGAACTGTTTACTTGCCAGGTCATTTTGGAGGCAATCTTTCCAGTTTCTTTTTTGCTGTGACAGTAACCAAAAAACAAATCTGTCATAGTTTCTGTGGTCAAGAGAGAACGGAAATTACTCCGGAAGCGCGATGCTACATCAAT
This sequence comes from Amblyomma mixtum, assembly GCF_055824585.1. Classification (NCBI taxonomy): domain Eukaryota; kingdom Metazoa; phylum Arthropoda; class Arachnida; order Ixodida; family Ixodidae; genus Amblyomma; species Amblyomma mixtum. The sequence continues at coordinate 144,733,483 of NC_143021.1, forward strand.
GCTTCAGCGACGCAATGACTGCCTTCCTCTGCCGGTACTCACGTGGTGAACAAGGGAGGGAAAGCCTCAGGGTGTTTGCGAACGTTTCAAAAAGAGGACTGTCTTCGTCTGGGTGGAGACAAGACCTCTTGTGGAGACGCTGGCAATACTGTGAATATTTCCCCTCACTTGTTCACATTTTGAACGTCAAAAAAACCAGCCGCTTATCTTCTCTATACCCTATATTCCTCTGCCGATGTTACAGATTAAAATAAAAAACTACACCTCTATAATATCCTGTATATTTAGCAATTCCATCACATGGAAATAAATGTTTTATAATCATTCCAAATATTTGCTCTCCGTTTTGGCGGCAGGGGCCTAGGTGAGAGGTGGTTGGGGTGGGGGGCGGGGAGGAAGGGGGGGCACTGCGCTAAAACTTGGCTCATTCTCATGGAGAACCCTGCGCACGCCTATGGACACTGTTCAAAAACTTGTCTAAGCATCTCAGCTGCTGACGCTATACAGGCAATCGTCGTCTCAGCAGCAAGCGCAGGAGCACAGGTGCGTAGCATTTGGGGCATGGAATATGCGTGATGAGTGACTACTTTCTTCGAGCATCGAAACTGCAAATTGGCCAAATAGCCCGACAAAGCCTGGGCAGCTCACCACCACATCTTTGCGACTCAGGATAATGTTAGGGGAGCTACGAGGACAGTCGCCGCGACAGTAAATCTCTCATCCCCTCCGTTGTCAGCAAACAAGGAAACAGTACACTGAACGTAAATGCGAGTGAGCACCATGAGTATGAGTGTGAGTGGAAATGAGTGTGAGTGATTGGTTGTGAGTGCGAGTGGTCATCAGTGCGAGTGAGTGGTTGTGAGTGTGAGTGAATGGTTGTGAGTTGTCATGAGTGCGAGTGTGAGTGAGTGGCTGTGAGTGTGAGTGGACATGAGTGTGAGTGCGTGTGAGTGGTTGTGAGTGCGAGTGGTCATGAGTGTGAGTGATGATGAGTGTGAGAGCGAGTGAGTGGTTGTGAGTGCGAGTGGTCATGAGTGCGAGTGTGAGTGAGTGGCTGTGAGTGTGAATGGACATGAGTGTGAGTGTGTGAGTAGTAGTGAGTGCGAGTGGTCATGAGTGTGAGTGAGCCACCGCTCATGGTGCCGAGGTATGCTCTCTAGGGGCCATCTTGAAGTAAAGTGACGACATTCCTGAGTACTCAGAAGAGGGTACTGCTTCCACAAAGAATGTGAGAGTGTCGCCTGGGAACGAGACATTTTGCTGGAAAACAAGCTTACGGAGAAACTGACTTACAGATTTCTGCAAATGGTCCATTGGTGGCTCGGCATGCGTCCACTCTTTAGAGAGTTGTGTGTGTGTGAGTGGTTTAGGGGTCAATACAAGTGTGTGAATGCGTGTTTGCGCTTTTTTTTTAGGTGAGTGCGTCCTCAAGGGCAGGTGTTTTCTGGCATGCATGCGAGCCGCAAGAAGGGTCGTCGAAAGCACCCGTAGATTTTGTTTATTTGCAACATCAGTGTCGGCGTTTTTTTTCTGAAATAGAGGTGGAGGGGGACAATTGAAATAAAAAGTAACTAGTAACATGACACCTCACGTTACCGGAAAATGTTAACGCAAGTACGTTACTCGTTACAGTTCCGAAATGGTAGAGTACGTTACTAAGTTACCGAAAAAAGTAACGCGTTACCGATAACACTGGTCCCATGTGGTCGAAATTTTCAGGAGTCCTCCACTGCAGAGTCCCTCATAACCTGAGTTCCTCTGGGACGTTAATGATGATGATAGATTGGCCCAAGGGCACCCGTGGCCAAAGAGCGCATGGCACAAGGTATTTGCTTCTACTCGAGGTGGAGGCAAAAACCCATCTCCCAAGCATTTGACCCTGGATAAGCCGAGCACCAGACCAGGGGAAAGCTTGTACCCATTGTATAACCGGTGGGTACCCGGCGACACTGGGGATCGAACCTCGCACCTCTCGCATGCGATGCTGATGCTCAAACGACTAGGCCACCGCTGCGGTCTTTGGGACGTTAAAGCCCATGAAGTAAAGTAACTTAACTATTGGGAGATTTTGCAGACATGGCAATCCGCCTTCTTATATGACCCATGTGCACATGCGCATAGATATGACTGGAAGCAATCTAGTAGATATGACGGTAAATACAAGGGGGGGTACTGCGCACAAAAAGACAAGGACAAGAAGATAACACAACAAGCGCAGAATATCAACACAACAAGCAACACAACAAGCGCAGATAACATAACAAGCGCACAACATGCGCTTGTTGTGTTATCTTCTTGTCCTTGTCTTTTTGTGCGCAGTACCCCCCCTTGTATTTACCATGATTGACGGACTAGCCCAACAACGTACGCTCTTAAGATATGACGGGAAGCAATCTGCACACAGTTAATCAGTGCCGTGCCATGCGTAGCGCACTAAAAACAACGAAAACGATCGCTGCAACGAAGTATTCGCAACCCATTGAACTGGTTCTTCAAAAGAAAAAACGAAATTCACGGTAAATGTTATCCGTCCTGCTTATCAACGTAAGTAGCTAATTATCATGAAGCTTGTCGAGACCGTCAGCAAGAAAGGACGCCACCGATCGGGCCAGTAGGACTGCTGAAGAAGACGGTTCCGGCGTCAAGGTTCTTCTAGCTGGTCGAGGTGGATCTTCCTGGCTTTTTCCCGCAATCGACCTCCGGAAACAACTGCAACATCGTGGCGATGGACTACCTGACCTTCTAGGCCGAAGCGTAAGATCTGCCGAATGGCAGAGTGGCGGAAGTCGGGAGACATTACAGCTATAGCTATACCCAGTTGAAAACTAGAGTTTCAGTCCGGTGTGCGTATGTTTAACACTGAAGTGACCTTTGGGCTTAGTGGTCTCACAGCAACAGCCTTCTGTGAGATGCGATGCATACTTTGGCCATGGCCAGTGCGATGTTGACTTCAAATTAAACCCCGGTCGTTTCCAAAATATTGCCCATCCCAACCCCCAAATTTAGCTGACCCCATCCCTGATATTTGACCTTTATCAATTTGGACCAAAATCGATGCCCAGGGTAATTTGAATGCTCTCGATACGATGCTATTCTCCAAATTTGACCCTCGCTACTCCTAAGTTTGGCCCACCCCAAAATTTAAACCTTCCTCGATTTGGACAAAAATCGATGCCCAGACAATTTGACTATGGGCTATGATGGTAATATCCAAATTTGACCAAGGTCACTTCCAAAATCTGGCCCAGCAAGCCCCCGAAATCTGACTTCCTTCAATTTCGATCAAACCGTGTCAAGCCTAATTTGACCTCAATCGTTCCGTTGGTTTGACCTTTGAGAGGACCTGACATTTGAACCGAATCCAGAGCATTTCGTATTTTTAAACGACATGCTCTGGATTCGTGATAGCGATATTCACGTGATAGACTAGCAAGAATAGCTATCGCTCGATCATTCGATGCAACATAGTTATATAGCTGTTAGCACGTTTATTACAGGGGACGGGTAGAACAAGCCTGGAAACGCATTATCGTCGGTAACAGAAACTTTTCAGATGCAGTTTTTGAAGAAAATTTAACCTTGGTTCCTGCATCAAATCCACAGTTAGCGCACACTTCGTCGCTCCATAGTCTATATTTCTTGTTTTACAACGAGAACATTACACGTCAAGTCAGGAGCAAAACCCGCCATCCGATCTCACAGAATTCTTCCCAAGTGACGCGCAATTAAGATATGAAGCAAAACGTGGTGAGGCATCAAAAGCAGGTTTGTTACCTTTCTGTTCGAAAAGCGAAAACTTAAGTCAAACCAGACGTGTAGATGCTTGGACTGGTTGGATCATAATTCGGGGAAAAAACATAGCGCAAAAAAGACGAGGACACACAGCTTTAACTTCTGTTAGCACACCGCCGCGTCTGTCATTGCATACCCCTTCTCAAAAAATGTGCGGTTTCAACATTGCGCGAAAATTGCTTTACAGGTGAAATAATTGAGGCTAAATGGATTACACTTTTGACAACTGACAGTGTAAGTAGCCCTTCTGTGACGGTGTTGATAAAGGAGCTTGCGTATGCGGGTGATATACTTTGCGAGCGCAGTGTACTGATGGTAGAACTGTGATACAATGGTACAAAAACCACCCGTCCTTTATGCAATAAATCATTGTTGGAAGTTGGCGCTGTGTGTGTGAGGCCGTCTTTTACACGCTTCATTTTTTCCCCTCAAGTTAAACGCGGTAGACATCTGCTTTTCTCCATGCATTGCTCACCATTCTTCTCAGCAGCTCTTCAGGTGGGAAGTCCTCCCAGCCAACGTCCTGGTCTTCAAAGCGGCGTCCGTCACGTGGGCAGGTGTGGACGCCGTCCTTAGCACTCCGCTCGTAGCAAGCGTCGCACAGCGCGTGCGTGCAGGGCAGCAAAGCTGTCCTGTTGCGTACCAGTCCGCACGCGCTGCATACCCTGTATTCTGGAAGAGGCTCAACGAAGGCCAGTGGCTTCCAGTCGAGTATTGGCGAGAACCCGTCAAGCGTATACCGCCTTCCACTCGGAGCCATCGTTGACCGCGTTCCGTTGCCTCAACAAGGGCTGCTCGGAAAGCTACGCAGCTGCGGAAGAATGTACATGGCCAGTGGCCGAATCCACGAAAGAGTTCGCTTCGGAACGCGTTCGCTTTCTCTCTTGCCACCTCGCTCCATTGGTCGTGTGTCGTCACCGCTGGCGGTGACGTCACTTCAGGGAGGCGGGAACACGGATTTTGTTTACGTCACGAGACATGTCAATCAAGTGAAAGAGAACGCGTTCGGTCGCTGTGTGCGGAACTCTGAAAGTGGCGTTCGCTTCAGCGCGAGGAGAGACATGCCGGTACCTCCCGCCGCCCCGCTGTTGTTCGCGGTGCTCAGCGAATGTGATCGGCGGCCTCGGCGGTCGCGCGTACATGATAATCCTTTCGACACGCCTGACGATGCTTTCCGAAGGCACTTCAGGCTGTCGAAGCTACTTGTACGCCAGCTATGCGAAGAGCTCAAACCCCACCTTGGACCAAAGAGGGAAAGTGCGCTCACAACAGAGCGCGAAGTACTCTGCGCCCTACGGTTCTTCGCTACCGGGGGCTTCCAAGCGGCAATCGGCAGCGGGGCAACTATACGGCTCCCGCAGTCGTCTGTGAGCCGGACGATTTTGGCCGTCGCTCAGGCAATCGTGCGTGTCGGCACGGAGAAAAACTGAGTGTCGTTTCCTTCGACTCCCGAGAAGAAGTCCCGCGCCAAGGCAGAGTTTTTGGAGCGTGGTCTCATCCCCGGCGTCGTCGGGTGCGTCGAACTCACACATCGGCGGTGGTATGTACCTCCATGAACTCAACGAGCACTTCACGCTGGCGCATCGAGACGTGTGGGCCCAGGCAGCCCAGGTGACAACCTTTGTGCGTTGACATGACGACTAGTGAAAATGTCAAGCTGACAAGTGCTGACACGTGAAAAGTCTCCCGCGCAAGTTCAAAATGCCTATCGCCCTCTCGGGAACGCAAAAGAAAACAAACCAATCAAGAAGCATTGAAACCGTCTCAAAATAAATTCTATGCTTATTTTATAGGCTCTGAGTAATAAATTTGCAGTATTGTGGCCAAACGCATTCATTTAGAGGTTAAAAAAGCAAATAAGTTAGCATATGGCCCCTTAAAAATACAAGCAACCGAGATGGGACCGCCCAACAGAGCCGATTGGCTGTTGCCTGCCCCGTTGTCCTCCCGCAGTGTTCCTCCCACCGTTCTCCCGCCGATGTCAACGTCAAACTGACGTCACGGCAAAGCGAACGCGTTCCAAAGCGAACTCTCGTGGATTCGGCCCCTGGTTCATGCGCCCCTAGTTCACAAATCCGCCACCACGCGCCGCATGAAGTTGAGCTCCTCCTCCTCTTACATTCCTCCTTCCTGGTTTGGGAGAGAGATGCCTTCGCCTTCCCCCATTGTCCACTTTGTGTGTATACTCCCCTCACGTGAACCCAGCTTTTCGGGGCCCCGGCTGATATTCTCTTTATTCTTTTGTCACCCAGCGTGTAGGGTGTTGGTTCAAAGCGCGCTGATTGTGTGGCTCCCCTACTCGCTCCCTTCTTTGCTGGGTTAAAGAAAAAAATGCGGACCGTGGCTAGTGCCTTTTACGCACGCCGTCTTCGTCGAAAAATTGCGGGCGGTTTAGCGCTGCCAAGTACGAAATATTTTTCGAAAGCAAGTTTTTGCATGTGTCGACACCAACGCCGCATACCTGTTTCTTGGGCACAGATGGAAGTTGTTGAAGACGAGGTGGCGCAAAGCACAGCGTGAGAGTGTGTTGCAGTTTAGCACGAGGCGGTGATCGGCTGCGGCGAGAGTCGTGTACAGGCCAGCGAGACTGATCTGTTTGCACCGCCGCGGGTTGCAAACTCAGTAGCGGCAATATTTCTTTTGTTTGTTTGTTCATTTGTTTACATAACTACGTTACAGCGCTGCTATGACGCTGCGGAAGCTATGTTGCAGTTGCTACGTTCTTGGCACAAACTTACATTTATAGCAAGATCTTGCTCGGGATTTACACACCGGAACAGTGCTTTCGTACTAATAATGCAAGTCTGTATACGAGACCAGAAATACCCAAAAGTTCCAAAAGCCGTTCAGAACTTCGAGACAAGGAGAATGCCAAAGCGGCTGATAAAGACAAGCTTGTTGCTGCGATAAACAGGCAGTGACGCCCTAAAAGCCCGGCAGTTGCTCTCATTAACACCATCGACAACTTCTATAAAGTATGAAGAACAAGGTAAATGTGCATACACATTCTGAGAGAAAGTGCATCACTAAAAATTAAGAGCCTGGACAGCCGTGAGGTGAACAGTGAATCAAACAAAAAATGGAACCTAAGAAACTGAAGAGCCATGCAAACATATTGCTGTCAGTCTGGGGAAATTGAGATAGTCTAAACGCCCAGTTTTGTCCCTAATTGCGTTCAGCACATGTTCTAGGTAGTACGAATGATTTTTGTATTTCCGAAATTATTTCCGTATCAGTTATTTGGATTTTTTTGTGAGGAAATAATTTCTGCAGACCACTGTCATATCGACTAATCAGAAACACATGTCATAAGCTTAAAGCCCAGTTACAGCGTGAACACCTCAATGTACATGCAGTAGTGCGGTTAGCAGGCACGTAGGCAGGAATTTTTTTCGAGAGTGGCCCGGGGTAAATTTCGAGCTAATGGGGGGGGGGGGGGGGGGGGGGGGGCTTCGATAGGTGTCTTGCGGGCAGTTAAAATATAATACTGCCCTGCCGCACCGCCTAAAGTACAACGAGCTTGCCTCAAGACGCAGAGGAAGGACTGATTACCTATAGGGGACCGCCGCAGGTTCGCAGGGGGGCGCTGCGGACGCCAGTGAAAAGCGCCCTCTCCGGCCGACTCCGTATTTTTTTCCGGGCAAACCGGTCACCCCTCCCATTGAGTAGCTGCGCGAGCAGCGCGCTTTCCCCTGAAAAAAAGCCAGTTCTGCACGTACTTTGCACGTGTTGGCCAGCCTGCAAATCTCTTAATGCAGTCCCGAGCTTTTTTCCCTCGTGCTTGAACGCTGACGAGCTTCAGAGGATTAGCAAAATGTACAGGGGCGCTAGAAAAAAATGCGAACAGCACGGCGCCCACGCGCTGCGAAGTCGGAATTGATCTTCAATGCGTTTTTATCTCGGTAGTAACAAAAAGACGCTAGAGTGGTACATTATTGTATCATGGATATCTCTGGCGTATTTGTGTTGCGAGCCAAGTACAAGCGTGACGAAAATAAATTCCAACAGCGGAGCGCCTAGGCACTCCGCTGTTCGCATTTCTTTCGGTCGCAGCGAATTTTTTCTTTCGCTGCGAACTTGAAAAAAGAACTGCTAGTGGATCAGGCCCACTACGTGAAGCAGATTGTTGACGAAAAAGCCGGTACCGTAACGGCGAAATGTGTATCGCAAGTAAATGACGAGATCATTTAAGACGTGGAATTCGAGGTAAATGTCATTTTTTTGTGCCGCGGCCATCTTCGCAAGATGCTTAATTTCGTTGGGTGACTGAGCACTTCAGTGCATGCAGGTTTGTTGGCCGAATAATAAGGATTTTGTTACGTGTTTCGATGAATAATGATGGAAATAATTTTTATTTTAACTTAAAATAAAGTGGCCTTAAGGCTACACGCGAGGCTGAGGAGAAAAACGAAAACACGCACGAAATGCGCCTACCAGCTGCTTGCTATATACGGCTAAGAGAAAAAATTCTCTAGTTTGTCAATCGCTACAACGGAGATAAGCGGTTGGTATATTTATTTTAATTCCGATTACAGCGCACGCGTATCCCCAAAACAATTTATTTGCAGAGCCATCGCTCATATGCAAACGCTCATTCATGTGCAAGCAAACATTTTGATTATTTTTATTTTCTGAAATTTTTTGCATGTAAAGCAACTTCGAAAATTGAGCCCGGCGTCACAAGTCGGAACATTGCCTCACACGCGTCTGCACAATGCCGCTAGCTGTGGTCAGTCTCCAAAATAAAAAACGGCAAAAAAAAATGAGTTTCGTTAGCGCGAGTTTTACTAAACACTGCATGCTTAGTGAATTACAGCAAAAACTGCCCAGAAATAATATTACGCGTGCAATATACCAAACGTGTTTAGTAACAGGAAAAAGCTTACTTCACCCTGCCCATAGCAGTTATCGAGGCCTGCCGTTTTTCGTTCTCATCCATTTCATACCCAACAATTCCGGACAAAAACATTTTTGAATAGTACAAAATGTATGACCGCATTTTTTTTTAGTATACTGGAAGATTTCACTATAGCAATCTTCCATCGATAGGCTTGCATTTTTTTTCGTATTAACGTTTTTCCTATCGTCAACTGCTCGACACGAGCGATGAAAAATATTTAAGATTTTGCTGCATAGAGAAAGGGTGGACCATTACCTTCAATATTTCCGTAACTGTACGTTACAATTTTCCAATATTAATTTTTTTCCCAAGAATGTAGGACATCACCAGGAAATCTGTAGAATTACACGGGCCGTCCTTGGCCGTCGATGTTCAGAGAACTATTGTGACAGCCCCACACACAACCAGTTTCTCCACTCTTAGAACGTCGCGGAATTCACAGCGAGCGGCAACACAACTTTTGTGCGCCCGCGAGCAGGACGGCACGTGCTCACAATGAAAGAGAGAGTGCCAGCTGCGCGAGCAACACGCGCGTACCAGTCGACAGGCTGCTGGGCTCAATGCGCTCCGCCGGCGACGTGCCCGTACAGAAACGCCAAAATGACCGGCAGGGGAGAAGTGGCGCTGGTGCAGTGGGAGAAAACTTCGTCGTCCGCAAGGGGCGCTAGCGGCCGGCGCGGCATTCGCCATGTTGGTGGTCGCGCGCGCGTCCGCCGCAGCCAGCCATAGCGTTAAATAGCCGGTGATGTGAGAAATGTGAGTGTATTTCGCGTCTCGCCATAGATAATTACTGTCCGGCCCCTAACACCGCGTTACTGAGAGGGTTTTCCGGGAACTGCGCGAAGCAGAAAAGAGCGGCCACGCTCAAAAAGTTTGTGAAAAAGTCGGCCCGTAAGAAAGCGGAGGCGCCGGCGCAGTGTGAGACGTACAGGGCTGCTGCCGCGCGTTGAATTCACCGGTATCGAGGCCCACCTTGTGCACGGCTTAAGTTTGCTGGCAGGTCAAGGAATTAAAGGATATAAACCTATGAGAGGGTGCAATTACTTGACCAGCGGGTGAGTCCAAGAGCCGTGCTGAGGGTGCCGACGTCCGCGGTGCCGACGGCCGAAGTGCCGTTTTTGAAGAGGTGAGTAATTCGAAGGGTCTGTTCACCTAGCTGTAGCTTAACTTGTCATCTCTATCTACTGAAAGTGACGTGTTACTACTGAATCTAGCGGAATGGCTGCACACTGCGTTGCTGCGAAAGCGCTAGACGTCTTGTGCATACGAAGCAGCGCTACGTAGCTACAATCAAAACTGCAAAACATTCTCGCTGTGTCTGCCGTTCGTGCTGCGAGCGCATGACAGTATTTTTGTTTGACCGTTCTGTCGTGTAAATAAGGCAGCTATGACGCTTTGCCTTTCTGCTGAAAGACCGTCTGAGAAGCGTCAGCAGTTCGCGGACTACAGGTGCTTGAATTATCAATTTCTGCGGCGGCAGTTTTGGAATTTCGGTAATTAATCGCGCTGTTTATCCACGATGTGCCCTGCATGACTAGCTGACAGTTATCAACTGATATTAAAAGCTGCAACACGTGTACATTCTTGCGCGCATGGAGTGCAGCAAGCCAGTTTTGCTTCCGAGTTGAGATATCACGGCACAGAAGAATTCTGCAAACTTCACGCACAATAAGCGTTCCACAAATATAAGTGGTTGCTGACGCATTTAACAACGTGCAGATATGTTACGGACCACTAACAGTTCAGGCCGGGTACCTCACGGCGCACCGTGACACTGCGCGAGCTGGCCTCAAAACGACCGCAAACATGGCGCGCTTGCCGCGACGACGCTCGCGCCGTCTGGTATAGCGCGGCCCCAGTGAATACCTCCTATACATGCTATACCCGCCACGCAAAGCTGTTATTGAACAAACTAGCGGCCGCATAAGCATTAGTGAAAACACGGCATTGCGGATTTGTTTTCACTTCTTTTTTTTTGCTCGAAGAGGCTGCAGTCATATGGGTCCGTAAGTGTAGGCTGATCTCGTATGGTGACCTGATACATGCAACAGGACATGCGGCTAATTTACGGTATTTCACACCTACGCATAACCTCAGTCACCATGTTCTTTTCATTTTTCCGAAACGGAGGAACACAATATCCATCGCGCCCGTTTCCTGCATCCGTGTAGTATTATGAAGATAGCTCTACTGAAACGTATATCCATTTTCATGAGATTTGCCGTCGCATATATGATATAGTTTGATGCGCTTACATAGGAATAGCGCTTGCATTCACGCAACTTTTTGTTGACACTCTCCGCGCGCGCACACACACACACGCACACACACAAACACACACACACACCTAGCATCTGATATAGGCCTAAGAGCTCGACCACCGATAGGCCTCCACCAGCGCTGGTGGAGCCTTACCAGCGGTTAGAAGGGGTTGGATCGGCACAGGACGTGATGATTTGCAGGTGCAGGCGCCTGTCTTGTGAGAGTGCAAATAAGAAATTCGAGAACGCAACACACAACCAGATCCTCCGGCTGTGTCGCTTTCGTCATGTACAAATGATCTCTAGAGAAATGGATACCTTGCTCCACACGACTGGTTTCTTCGACTGGTTCTGGTCTCGCCTGTTCACAATTGTTGTGTAATGGATTGTTTACGAAGTAAGGACTCTAAGGTAGAGCCTTTTCTTGTACCGTCTTCTTCATTAAGTCAACAGACGAGAACCACGGCCGCACGATGATGCGTTTCCATCGGGTGGCCGGAGAACACCTTGCCGTTGCCTCAGCATGGCGGTGGAACAACAGCGACCTGATGCGATCGAGTTTTTTTTTATCCGGCGTTGAGGCTTTCAATCTTAGTGTTCGCCGAGGTCCGTCTGTACGTCTGGAGTTTTCTTTACCTTAAATAAAATTAACTAAAAGAAAATACCTTACGGCCGCGAGTGGATATCCAACCCGGATGGCGCGATTAGATTAGTTTTGCTGGCCACTGCATCAGACCACTACATCATCGCCTTTTGTTCTATGTACATGAACCATGTACAAACCATGAGGAAAACAGTGGCAGATCGACATGACACGTAATACGACACACCACAGCAGCGCAGCACTCGCTCTTACATCGCCGCAGCCGAACGTCCCGTGTCCTAAACTAGCCGTCTCTCGCGCTGTCCTTTGGGTATCTTCTGCATCAACTTCCAGCCGTGCGCAGTGGATCCCAGTATCGAAACCGCAGTGCTAACGCGCCAAATTCGCATTTCCCGTAGCCTCACCAAATCGACCAAAATTTTTTTCGTGCCACTCTTTGTGCCTTGCACTGCGCTCTTCACAAAGCTGGTGGCAGTCCTGAGTAACCAGGACGTCAAAGAATGCAACTGATTCTCTCCAAAAACTCTGATGTGACTTTTCAGAAATGTTTGACCGCTTCAGGACTGACCCTTCGCCAGGAGTGACACATTAGCCGCTGTAAGTTTTTTTTTTTTTTTTACGTGAGCCGGCAAGCATGCATTCATGCATGAGACCTTTCAGGGCCGGTTTGGCAGACTCGCCAGCTTTGTCGCTCTTCAGCGTCGGAAGTAAAAAAAACAGCGCACTTTAGAAGAATTCTCGGCCTGCAGCCCACGGCTCGAGGAAAAGTAAAAGGTGAAAAAGAGAAAGGCGCACGCAAAGGTACAGCAGGAGACAGCACCCTCTCCCTACTGCCCTTTGCTCTCTCCTCCCCCTTACCCCCGCTACTGGTCACCCACGTACCTCTTGAAAATACCCTGTGCCCCCGTTCACATCCTTCTTCGCGCTTAACACCATCGCCCCTGCCTATTCGTCATCCATTTAATTCTGCGAATCTTGTGTCGCGTTGTCATAGCCTTTTTAAGAGGAACTTTGTCAAAGAATTGTGTCGGAAGGGTACGGTGAACTTCAAGCAAGTTTAGGTTGAAAGCGATTCCCAATTCTTCCTTATTTCTTTTTTAAAATCAGCGACAGCAGTGCTTTGCGCATGCGGTTCGCGGGCGGTTTGGTTGCTCGGTTCTCAGTGCCACCGGGTAGCTATCGGTTTCCAATGCATACAATTTTTCTCGTGGTTTCTCTTAGGTGAATTGATTCGATGAAAGTATTTCACCTAACCTTATGTAGAAGAAAACACTGTTCCATGGCCATCAAAACTCGTCAACAAAAGAAAACATCCTTATAGAAAAACACGGAACGAAAACAATTCTACGCGTAGGCTAGGTACACGCCAGGAAAACGCGTATGCAATCCGTACGTAAAAGGCGTCAGCAAAACCTTGGCCAGCATTCTCGGAAAGGAAGCGGTGGAAACTGGGTACCAGCCGGACACCATTATCAGGCGCCTCCTCCACTGTCCCAAGGACTCATCGTCCTACAGGAAAGATGCAAGGCGTGGTACGGAAAAACCCTGCTCGAGTGCTTGGCGTCTAGAGCGGCGTTTACTTGACGGGATTTTTAGTTGAGGAGTTGGGTTGAAAACCGGTCATGGTTTCATGTAAACATCGCACAGTCGGTTCCGGGAGTCGAGGAAGTGAGTCCAGTCGACTCCGCTTCCGAAGGGAGGGGGGGGGGGGGAGGGGTTGACTCGCTCAACCCCAACGGAAGATAGCACGTAAACCGGATCATCGAGACGACGAGTCGGGTTAGCAGGAGTGGAGAGGATAAATTGCGATCCTGTTTTTACGCTTGCGCCATCGCGCCCGCGGGACAGTGGTGCCATGCTGCAATCTTGGAGTCTGCCACTGCCCTCACCGCTGCGCTGCTCGACGCTTGGTGTCGCTGCGGTTGAACCGGTCTCGACTCGCTAAAATCTAGTTCATGCAAACACGCAATCGTCGAGTCGGGCTCACCTTACACAACTCGACTCCCCGATTCAATCTACCGCAGTCCGGTTCATGTAAACGAGGCTTAGGCTGGGGACACCAACAATATGACGGAAAGGGTGAAGCAGCACAAAGCTTATGTCAAGCAAATGAACAGCAGCGCAGTGGTCGTACTTCCCAGCCATGCCACCACAGAGGTGACTTTGACGCAGTTTTGTAGGCGTTACAGAAAAAAAGTAACTAAATACGTTACTCGTTACACTAAAAAAAAAGAACGCGTTACCGCCCTACGTTACGTACAAAAAATGTAATGCGTTACCGTTACCGAAAAAAAGTAGCGCACGTTACTTTGCCGTTACTCCATGGCCATAAATTTTAATCGGTGCGTCTTCGCTGTAAGAACTCAAGATAGCAATTTTATAAACCTCATACTTCATATAATTCCAACTTCACAAAGAAAACATAGCTGAACTCAACAAATTAACAGTAATTCTGGTGCGCTTCTGCTTACGAAATTACGCGGAAATTGTGTAGCAATAAAGAATGCTTAAATGTCATAGTTACGGAAAAAATATATTTGCGCACATAATCAATTTTTTTTTTACTTGAACCTGCATAATTATCTCAAAAATGCGAGTGTTTACGTCAAGGTGTTCAAGGTCAGCTTCGCTCGCTTAGGAACTCAATAACCAGAAACGTAGCCGCAGTTGCAGATAGGAACAGCCTGTCGACTGCAATCCCCTTTTCTGTGCTGTACCATTGTACTCTTTCGACGGCTCTCTTCGGGCCATCTTGAAGTAAAGTTGCGACATTCCTGAGTTTGCACAGAAGAGGGAACTGCTTCCACCAAGAATGCGAGAGTGTCGCCTGGGAACGAGACCTTTTGGTTGGAGAACAAGCTTACGCAGAAATTGACTTCCATACTTCTGCAAATGGTCCATTGGTGGCTCGGCATGCGTCCACTCTTTAGAGAGTTGTGTGTGTGTGAGTGGTTTGGGGGTGAAGACAAGTGTGTGACTGCTTGTTCGTGCTTTCCTTTTAAATTGAGTGCGTCGTCAAGGGCACGTGTTTTCTGGCATGCCTGCGAGCCGCAGCAAGGGTCGTCGAGAACACCGGTAGATTTTGTTTATTTGCAACATCATTTTGAGGTGTTTTTTTTTAAAGAGAGGCGGAGGGGGACAATTGAAATAAAAGTAACTAGTAACGTGACACCTCACGTTACCGTAAAATGTTAACGTAAGTACGTTACCCGTAACAGTTCCGAAATGGTAACGAGTACGTTACTAAGTTACCGAAAAAAGTAACGCGTTACCGGTAACGCCGTTACTTGTAACGCGTTACCGACAATACTGCTTTGACGGCACTATTGTGGTGGAAACAGAACCAAACTGCGCAGAAGCCTTGAGTCATGACGGAAGAGAATGTTGAATGTTCTCTGGGAACCACTCCCTTTTCCTACATCCACGGTTTAAGCTCCGTGACCCTGCGGTCGATCTTATGTGGGCGTAAAAAAGCCTCCGCAACGCGCCCGCAGTCGCACCTTCAAGAAGTAGTAGTAATGGTTTACTGGTCCGCGTTTTTAACCTGTCGTTTAATGCTCTTTCTTTCTCCGTCCTCATGACCTGCATACTTACTGGTTAGTTTTCTAGTTCTTTTCCGCCACTGTGAGTCAACGCTCTTTCTGTATAAATATTTAAATACCTTAGCTGCCCACCTGCTGTCGTCCAATTTCCTCAGGCGTTCTTCATATAGTATTTTACTCATAGCTTCCCGTGCTTCGAAAGATGCCCAGCCCATATCTCCTTGCACTGCCTCGTTTGTGGTTTTGCCGTGGACACCTAGTGCTAATCTTCCAACAGCTCTCTGATTTACATCGAATCTCGACTGAACTTCTGCCCTTAAGCACAGAACCGCATTGCCGAAAGTAAGTCCCGGCACCATTATTCCTTTCCAAATACCTCTTAGTACTTCATATTTGTTGTACCCCCATAATACCCTATGTTTCATTATCCCGGCGTCTCTTCGTCCTTTTGCCCTAAGAGCGCTTTTCCGTGTATATCTGCCCTTCGTTTAGCCATATCCCGAGGTATTTGTATTCGGCTACTTTGGGTATTTCGTGGCCTTGTATTGTAAGCACCTGGTCAGTTGTATCGTTAAAAATCATCAGACCTGATTTAGTTGCGCTAAAACTGAATCCTAGAGCGTGTCCTTCGTCTCCACAGCAATTAACCAATGTTTGTAAATCTTCCTGGCTATCTGCTAACAGTACAATATCGTCCGCATACATTAAACCCGGGAGTCGCTGCTCAACTACATTTCCGCCTAATCTGTGCGACAGATTATAACCTAGATTACTTTCTTCTAGCCTTCTTTCCATATTCATCACGTAAAGCATGAACAGCAGCGGTGATAGAGGACAACCTTGCCTTAATCCTTTGTGCACCGCCACAGTTGTGGTATTTTTTTCCCTTCCCATGTAATTTCAACTTCATTATCTCGGTAGATTTCCTGTAGAAAATCAATTACCTCATGACCGATTCCTAAATCTTTCAATATGCTCCACAGGAGTTCCCTGTTCACGTTATCGTATGCACCGCTTATGTCCAGAAAGGCTAAAAACAGAGGTCTGTTTTCCGCCTTAGCTATTTCTTTGCATTGGGTAAGCACGAACAGGCTATCATCTAAACGCCTACCCCTTCTGAACCCATTCTGGAGTTCTCCGAGTATCCGATTACCTTCTACCCATGCCTGCATTTTTAATTTCACCGCCTGCATTGCCAGCCTGTACATAACAGACGTTATCGTAATCGGACGGTAAGATTTGATGTTCATCTTATCTCCTTTCCCTTTATAAATCAAATTCATTTTACTCTGTCTCCAGCTGTGCGGAATTTGCTGATTTGTTATGACTGTCTCCATTGCTTTTATCAGCGCTTCCTTGCTTCTTGGGCCAAGTTCATTAATCAGCTTAATTGGAATTTCGTTATCCCTGCGGATGTGGTTTTAGGAATATTCGCTTCCGCCTTTTCCCAGTTAAGACTAGTCAGTTGTAAGCTGTTCTCTATTGTGCTGTCCTGTGTTGCCGCCTCACTTGAGCAGATTACCCCATTGTCGTTGCTAAAAGATGCAGCTATAAATGACGTAATGTAGTTCACAGCATCGTCTCCCTCTAAACCTTTTCCCTCAGCATCTATAATCTGTTCCTGCGTTCTTTTATTTGTTTTTCCCAACCAGCTTATATGGTTCCAGAATTTTCTTGGCCCCCCTTTATTTGCCTCGCGAACTTCAGCCAGCCATTTATCAGAGGACTGCTTCATTTTAGCCTGGACTGGGACCTGAACTTGCTGTTTCTTTTGTCGATAAGATTCCCATTTTTCGCCTATTTTCTCTTCAGATAACTGCGCCTTCTTTGCTTCTCTGTGTTCCCTTGAATCCACCCCTCGTTGTTCGATGGCCTCCTTAATTTCCACATTCTACCAGCTTTGTGGCTTCCTCTTTCCTCTCCAGCGGTTTACTCCTTTCACTTGTTTCATTTTTGTAGCCATGAGCAGTTCTAACTGATTATAATCCCACATTTCCATGGGGCGTTTCTCGATTACTTCTTCTATTTCGGCTGATATTAGCGCTATTTGTCCATCGTTTAATTTTGCGTTGTCTTTTTGACTTCGCTGCATTTCTCTTTTGACTAGGGCTCCCAACTGTAGACTGATACGTTTATGATCACTTCCTAGGCTGTACTTCCCCTCTTCGTCTATTTCCATTATTGCGAGCTTGCTATAGATGCCCTGCGACATTAGACAGTAGTCAATGGTTGTTTGCCTGTTACGGGATTCCCACGTGATTTGTCCCTCACATTTAGTTTCTCTGTTGACAATAACTAGGTTGTGCCGCTCACACAAGTCTAGCATTAACTTCCCGTTACAATCTGTGTATCCATCCAGATCCTCGATGTGGCCGTCCATATCTCCAAGCAAAATAATATTGACACTGTCTCCAATCTGCTTTATATCGTCATTGAGGCACTTAACTAGATCCTTGTTTTCTTGCCTGCATTTGTCCCCGGTCCCTAAATAAACTACCCCTAGCCATGTCCTTTTGCCAGCAATTGTACCTGATACCCAGACATGTTCTTTGCAAGTTGATTTTATTCTTTGCCAATTTGTTCCTTGATGTATCAGCATACCTACTTCTCCACACTTCTTCTCCGTTGTTGTTCTGTTGCACCCTTCCCATATATAGCCATCGATTAAAGGTGGACCTTCTAGATCCCTCAGATGTGTCTCGCATAGAGCGCCCACACCTACTGATTCGTCCTTTAACTGCTGTTCTATTTCTAGCCATTTCGCTCTCTTTCTACCCCCTTGCATGTTTATCTAACTGATCCTGGCGTTAAATTTCTTTTTCGTAGTTTTCTTTCTGGGCTTCCTAGTGGCCATTTTGTTGGGCTCAGCCGCCATTGTTACATTTACTACATCGCTTCTACCGACCCCTACGCCCTGAGCCACCGTGGACCCCCTAAAAAAGCTACCGCTCGGCCTCCCAGGCGCCAGCCTATCTCTTCTCCTACCCTTCCACTGAAATGGATGCCATCTCGTCCAAAGTCTCTGCCCGAACCTGCTCTGTGCACTTCCTTGTTTATGTCTACCACCTCAAAGCCTTTCTAGAGGCCTAACTGCCTTATCTCTCGATTAAGATTCACAATGTCTTTAGCAACCTCTACATTCCTTCCTTGTACCTCTGGCACTGTACAAACCACGATCTGCGCTTGCTGTGCTGTCGCCCTTATACCGTCAACTCCCTCAGCTAATCTTTTCCCCACTTGTGCGGCGTTACCATTCAGGACATCATTTAGCCCCGCCGCTACCACTACCAAGTTACGCCTTGGAGCCTTCTCGGAAAGTTCACTTTTAGTCGCTCTCAGAACATCGTCCATTGTCTTTCCTGGAAACACCCCGACTGCTACCCGCCTATCACCCTTCACCCGGTCAATGGTCAATGTAGTAAGTAGCGCCATCTACACATATGCACGTGTACTAAATAATCACAGTTAAAAAAAATAACGAGTGTGGCGCTGCTAAACATTTACAATCAGGAGGTGTTCACGAGAGGGAACGATA
Organism: Amblyomma mixtum; assembly: GCF_055824585.1. Classification (NCBI taxonomy): domain Eukaryota; kingdom Metazoa; phylum Arthropoda; class Arachnida; order Ixodida; family Ixodidae; genus Amblyomma; species Amblyomma mixtum. The sequence goes on from NC_143021.1 coordinate 144,752,117, forward strand.
TCCCTACGATGTTTGCACGTTTCCCTCGATTTCGCCCTATGTAGTGTGTGTCGAACTTCCAAGCAGATTTCCGTAATATTGCTTTGCTGGATTGTTTTGTAGCGTAAAGCTAGTAAAGCCACACTGCACGGGTCAGAGCCGAGTTTTGAGCGAGTGTGCGCCGCCTGTTATGCGCATGCGCGAGAACCGCGTGACATCACGAGAGGCGCAGGTCCGGAGATGCGTCGCCACCTCGCTGCCGGCGCCGCCGGCGTGCGCTCCTCTCCGACGCGTGACCTCGTGTTTACGACAGTTGCGCCGCGCGCTACTGCGCATGCGCGAGGAGGGTGCGCGGAGAAATGACGGTCGCGCTCAACATGTAAGCTCTGGTAAGCTAAGGAGAGTCGAGCCGCTGCCAAACGGCGCAGAAGACTGGAAAATGTAAATTCTTCCGATCCCGAGGTTGTCGCCTGGCAGTTCGCCGTCGAGCAGCCAAGGCGAAACGTGCGGCCGAAACACCGGAGCGCTTTACGCTACGTATATGCGTACGCTACGTATACTTACGCTACGTATACTTACGCTACGCTACGTATACTTGGCAGCAGCGGCAGCAAGCCGTGAACACCATTTGAAAAACTGCTCTTTTGCAGTGCCGTCTACTTCGAGGCCCCACCGAACGTGCATACGAAGCGCTGCGTCGACTTCTGGCTCTACATTTCACGGATCCGCCCCAGTGACGAGGGATTTCCTGGCAAGAAGTCATCTGCACATGCGCGCCCAGCCAGCTCGACCCAACAAAAAGCGGAGCATCTTCGGCTGCCCGTCACTTGGCAGCAGCGGCAGCAAGCCGTGAACACCATTTGAAAAACTGCTCTTTTGCAGGTTAGTAGCCCTATGTTTCCATAATATCCATTTTAATAGTATTTCTGCTGCTGCTGCTGCTGCCATTTGCTGACATTTGTTGACATTTGCTATGCTTTTTGCATTACTGAGATTCGTTTTGCGAGTACTTCTGTACACTTCAAGCAATGTCTGATTCCTGTAGCACGTGTGATGTGATCATCTCTGAGGATGAGCCATTTGTGGAATGTTCCAAATGCGAGAGCAACTATCACTTTGGAAAATGTGCTGGTCTTACTGAAAAGACCTTCAAATCGAAGTATGAGGCCACAAAGAAAGCGTGGCAGTGCCCATCATGCAGAAGTGCAGGAAGTAGCAATACATGTAGTAAAGAGAGTAGTGGCTCTGAAACAGATATCAAACTCGCGCTCTTCTCAATTAACCAAAAGTTAGAGCGGCTGATGCCCCTGGCAGAAAAAATTGAAAGCATGGAGGAGTCTCTTAGCTTCATATCTTCGAAGTTTGATGAATTTGAGCAAAAGGTCGGCCGCCAAGAGGCTGATATCATGGACCTAAAAAAGAGGATATCGGAGCTTGAGAAAAAGGATGACTTAAATCAGGCAGCACAAGCTCAGTTTGAAAAAGAGATACACGATCTTGAATTCCGAAGCAGGCAGCTGAACTTGGAACTGCATGGCATACAAGAAGTGCAGGATGAGGATCTAACAGTCATATTAAATAACGTGGCTGATAAACTTCGAGTGCCTCGCTTGATGGAATCGGAGATAGCAACTGTTCATCGACTTCCCGCTAAACGTGATAAGACGCCAGGCATCCTTGTGCGTTTTGCGAAGCAAGCTACAAGAGAAAACTGGTTGAAGAACAAGAAGAACCTAAAAGATAGCGACCCGCCCATTTTCATGCAAGAAAATTTAACACGCCGAAATAGAGAACTGCTTCAGGCAACTAAAGTCTATGCCAAAGAAAAAGGCTATAAGTTCACTTGGTATGTCAATGGAAAGGTTTTCGTTAGGCGAAGTGAGGGAATGAGTGCCATTCATGTGAAGGGAAAGAGCGATTTGGATCGGCTATAGCACTCAGCATGGTATCTTTAGAGTTTCTTCTTGAAACATAATCGACATGCAGCAGATGTATTATCTGCCGAGTGACTTGAACCGCACTGCTTCGTGTGTTGCGCCGACAACGCTTAACGCTATTCACCTGAACGCACGCTCTGTAAAAAACAAGCTATTGTGTTTAGAGGAGTTCTTTGGCGAATTTTCATTTGCTTTTTCTTTGATCATGCTCAGTGAGACTTGGAGCACAGATGATTCCGACGTTTTCAGGATGACCAATTACAAAACTTATTACTTGAACCGCTCCGGCCTCCGGGGGGGTGGAGTGGCTTTACTGGTGTCAGATGACATTGAATGCGACAAGTTGGACTCGTACAGTCTTATTACTGAAGATTTTGAAGTGCTATCAGCCTGTACTGGAAGGTTCGTGTTTTCTGTTTGCTATCGTCCACCGAAGGGAAATATGGTTAGGTTTTTGGAATTTTACGACTGTTTTCTTTCATTTATAACAGATAACAAATACACTCTAATAGCTGGAGGTGATTTTAATATCGATATGTTGAAGGATAATTCCTCTACTAGAGACTTTAACGCAGTCTTGGCCTCGAACGGATTTATTAATCTTATTAACGATCCAACAAGGGTAACACAAGAAAGTGAGTCACTTCTTGATCTGCTGATTACGAACACTTCCCAACCGATAGTTGAGTCGGGCGTAATATCATGTGCGATCAGTGACCACCTTCCAGTGTTTGCATGCATAAATAAGACTAGACTGGTAAAGTACCGACAGGAGAAAGCGAAGTACCAAAGTATAACCAATGACGTTACCAGTGACGCAAATGAGGCTTACGATGAGTTCCTCCGAGTATTTAAACAGCTCTACCATTACTCTTTCCCGCTAAAAGTACGTGCAATAAAGCGTAAAACTCGCAAACCTTGGATATCTTCTGAGTTGCGCCAAGAAATTAAAACGAAAGACAAACTGTACA